>NC_080669.1:373566-742132 GCF_027579445.1 Ammospiza nelsoni
CTAGCCTGCAGATGGAGAGTGGTGAAAATGAGGCAGCTATTAATAACTTGTTTGTATCATTTCCGGTACATTTGTTTCCTTGCCTAATTATAGGTGACTCAAGGTTCACTGCCCAACTGCACGGCCATCACTTCCCACAAGATCTTCAGCTGCTGATGCCTTCACGAGATTTTAAAAGTCTGGGCTGAGATTTTCCACATCGTGTATGTGATGCAGACCATAGCTTGCCTCTTGGGGTTCCTGTTTGCTTGTCTGTTTGTTTTAGAAAAGGTTTTGATTACAACTAGTCATGTCTTAATGATATAACAACCACAGAATCACAGATTATCCTAAGCTGGAACAGACCCACAAGGCTCAGTAAAGTCCAGCTCCTGACATTCACTGGTGCAATCCTAAGACAACTTATTTTTCACAATAAGTTCGTTTCAGAACACTGCTTTGACCATTTTTGTCATGAGAACTTCACCTTTTTGGGCTTGGGGACTCTTCCAGGTGACAAATCTACCTTTCCCCACAGAAAGCTGTACATGCTTGAGGACACTGTGAACTGCAGGTTCCTGTGTGATCTATGGA
Organism: Ammospiza nelsoni; assembly: GCF_027579445.1. Classification (NCBI taxonomy): domain Eukaryota; kingdom Metazoa; phylum Chordata; class Aves; order Passeriformes; family Passerellidae; genus Ammospiza; species Ammospiza nelsoni. The sequence goes on from NC_080669.1 coordinate 374,140, forward strand.
CATTAGATCACTGGCTGTTCAAATCCCCAGATTCTCACACACATTGAGCAGCATCTCATATTCCACCTCCTACTTCTCGCCAGCCCAGCTGTGTTGGCTTCATGAGGTTGGTGAGGAGTGTGTTTCAGCCTGGTCTGAATGGGGAGCCCTTCAGCTTAGGCTCTGGCCTCCCAGGGAAGGAAACAAGGCCTGGCAGCCAAGGGAATTTAGATCCTTCCCTAAACAAGGGGCTGTCATATTCTGAACACATAGTGCAGCCTGTCTGCCCACTGACAAGCAACCAGTCTGCCTCCCTACACCACAGGAGCAGCCTAAGAGGCTTTCTGAGACATTTCTTGTCTGCTGTGTGAGGGGAATTCAACTAAACAGAACCACTATTTGCTTCCTCCACCTTCTCCTAGACTTATAGCATCATTTAGGTCAGAAAAGACCCTTACTAGAACCAAGTAGAGAAAACTCCTCCCCTTACTCCACCACTGCCATATGAAACCCTGCCACTTGTGTTCTTCTGGCCCACTCTGTTCCCACTGTGTGCAATACCTGGACAGCCCCGGTCACCATGCAGAGATCAGCAATTTTTGCTAGTTCCATTGCTGAAATAAGTAGCAGCTCAGCTGGATGCGACACGAGATGTTGAGCTAGTTATCTACTACCTATGCTTGCGATGGAATTAGCTGAAATCGCAATGTTTAAAAATTGCTCCATGCAGATCACCATGACCATGACACTCCTGTGTTGGCAGAGGTCTTTGCCACCCTGCTTCCTTCAGCTCAGGAGGGGTGCCAGCCCTGTGCCCCCAGTGTCTCCTGCCAGGTCAGCAGCCACCACAGGCTGGCCTTCCATTGCCCTGGCAAAGGGCACAGAGCTTTGCCTCCCCAGAGACGTGCTGCCCTGAGCCTGCTTTGCCTAGGCTTAATATGTCCTTGCACTGGAGACACGGTGTTCTGCTCCTGCAGGGCCCCCAGGGATGGGCTTCTCCAGTCCTAAGAGAGGGACCAACTACCCCAAGGCAGACCCAGTGAACACCTCACAGAGCAGCTCTCACGTGGGTGCCTCACCTCCTCAGAAGGCTCCTCTCTGCCCAGTAAACACACTTGCATGGCAGCTTCTTTGGTTCACAACCAGCATAGACCCGGTGAATCCAGAGATCTCCAGTGACAAGGGCCACAGACTGTGCCCAAACAGCGGTGTCTGGACATGCCACCATGGGCTGCCCCTCCCACAGCTCTGTGGTGATGGGCAGGAGTTCTCCTGGAAGGCATCTGCACAGACTAAGGCAGGAGGAATGAAGCCAGGCTGAGACTAACTGGACACTTTAACCACACAATTCCTTTTCTGGTTTTCCTCCAGAAGGGAAAAGTGAAAGAGGCAGTGGGATGTGTGGTGGCCTCATGGCTAATGTTGCCGCATCTGTCCTAACAACTGTTGGCTCCAGCTGTCACATTGGCTCAGCTTGGGCTGCTTTTGGTGGTTTTCCCCCTGCACTGGCTGCACAGTCTGTGTTACCCTTCCCTCCTGCAAGCCTTGCAGGAGACATCTAGGGCTTGGTCCTGTGCCCAGCCAGCTGCCCCCAAAGGCCCTTCAGATCAGCCATGGCTTCACAAATGCCCAGGGGAACAGTTACCAAGCTCTTCGGGGTGCTGCAGGGGTGAGGCTTCACATGCCATGAGCTGTGACATACCAGAGGCAAGAGGGTTTGTGCAGGTGTCTCTGTCTGAGTTGCTGTTCCACCTGGGGATGCAGACCACATAGCCCCTGGGGGTTGTCAGTCCTGAACATCCACAGCACTCAGGAGAGAGCAGAACCCGGGAGCTCACTTTGCCCTCCTGAACTCCCAGCATCACTCTCCTGGTCTACCCATCCTTGGAGCAAGAGGAGCAGCCTCTGCTGGGACCTTCTTCCCATACACAAGCACTGCAAAGACCGCCAAGAAGAAACACGGTGTGGGAGCAGGTTCTGCATTGTATGGAATGGGGCATGTGGCTTACATCCCCAGCCTGAGCAGAGTGTGTTTCACTCCCTGGGCGCTGCCTGATCTGCATTCTGGAGGACCCCCACCTTCAGCCCCACACCAGCACTGCTCTGGTTGCTGCCAGCTCATGGCAGAGGCTGTGGCACCCACCAAGGCTGGCAGGGCTGCCCAGGGTCTGTCCTCCCACAGCGACAGCTCCTGGCTAGCCAGGGCTCAGGACCAAACTGAGGGCTCAGGTGGGGCTAGGAAAACAGAACAGGGGCTCACCTTGCTGCAGAAGTAACCATGGGGTAAGGTGGAAAACTAGCCAGGCTGGATTTTACTGCAAATTCTCATGCACCAAAGGAAGGTCATCTGGACTATGAAAAGTAGACCTACACCTACCAGGAGTGAGACCTCTGTGATTCATTCCTGCAGATGTATTGATGATGTGTGTTCCAGATTTGTGACAAAACAGGGTAAAATCTCTGCAGATGCTCTTCCCAAGGTGAGAGCGATGAGCACATCTGTGAATCCCTGGAAGACAGGCAGTGGAAGAGCTAGGTGAATCACCTGGGGGTGAGAAACAAAGCTGAGACACAGCCAGAGAGACCCTGCGGCTGGCAGCCCAGACCCTCTCCCAACAGGGTCACACAGCAAGGTGAAAAGGGGAGAATGGGGTGGAGGGGTGCTCTGCACTGGGGCCGTGCAGACACCTCAGAGTGTCCTGCTGAGGGAGCACAGAGCTCTGGGCAGTGCCTCGGAAGCAGAGGGCTGGCACTGGCATTGTGCCACCTCACCAGGTCCCGTCCTGCCCTCCTGCCCAGGCCAGACAGGGATCGGGGAAAGGCACTCAGGGGGGAGCCACACAGGGTGTAAAGGGCTGGAAAACCTGTGGGCCCAGCCTGCGTGGGTTGCTGGAGCTGTCCAAGAGATTGAAAATGCTATCTATAGGCACCTTCTTGGAGAAAAGAAATTTCACAGAGGGGGCTGCTCAGTGCAGCTGACACCCTCAGAGCATGACCCAGAATCTGGAGCATTTCAGGCCAAGGCTAAGTCAGTCTGAAGCAGTAATCTCTTCCACAGGCACCCAGCAGGAACAGTCCATTTCTCACCAAAGGCTGCACATGTCTCAAGTTGGCTGTGCACACCTCTGGACACCTTGCATCAGGGAACTGTGCTCCAAGACTTCCTGGAAAATTTATTCTGCAAGCACTTAAAATTTCATCATCTGAGACAGAAAACTTGTAGAAAAAGCAACATTAGAAAACACCAAAATCTTGGTGGTAAAATAACCAGACAGGAATATCCTACAGCTGTGTTTGCTAGTGAGGGTATTTACTAGCCTAAAGTCATCACTCCTTCCCGGCGCCTCAAATGCTCACAGTAAATGGAGAGACAGGCACCATGTCTCCAGCTGGCACAGACTGACTCTGCTCCAGATCTGTGCTAATACCCTTGTTTACATACGGCCTGACACACTCTTAATGTTAACAAGTAAATAGAAGCCTGTGGCTCCATTTACTATGCAATTACACTTGCAAAATAAGAAGGAAAAATAAGCTTGTATTAAGCACTGATACGCACATTTTATTCAAGCACAAGTGGCACATGACAATGTGGATTTGCCCTTTGAGATGTCAGAGTTTAATGAAGTAGGAGAAATCCTGCAGAGAGCAGCACAGGACTTAGATTTCTCCTTATGAGGATTAACTTCATGCCCCTGTTTAGAAAAACAAACATTTTCTGCAGTAAATGAAAGTGGTCCTCCAGCTCAGGATAGCCTTTTACCATCACTGCTAGATTACTTTGTCCTCTGCTGGCCTATTCCTGACAATACACATATTTGTAGCTGGACCTGCAACCCCTTGGGTCACAAGGCCCCAGGGTCCTGGAAGTGAAAGACTTCTGCATGCATCAGCTCCAGACTGCCTTTTTTTCCCATAAAAAATAACATATGCTCATATCTACGTCTTGTTCTGGTTAAGGAGACCTGCAGTCCCGTGAAGTGCACTGGAGGGTAGCCTGTGGTTGTACAGTGGATCACTGTCTCTCATGCTCACAGTGAAGGGCTGTCCTGCCTGTAGTTTCCTGGACAAAATGTGCAAGGGAGTGATCTTGCCACAGTCCCGGGGCACTGCCTAGGCATCACAGAAACTGCTTGGCTTCGGCTCATTTCCCAGCAGAGACTTATTGACAGCCTTGGTGTTAGGCTGCCTTTAGCAGCAGAACAGAGGTTCTGCCTGCAGACCATCCTGCTCTGCTCCCTATGCCCTCGAGGGCAGGGTGCCCCACAGGCACCGTGCCTGCCCAAAGGACTCTGCAGCTGGATGCAGCTGGGGGGCCCCACACACCTGATGGAACTCGTCCAGATGGAAAACTGGCAGCTGCATTACCCAGTCAGACTGATGTTCAGGCTGGCAGCTGAGCTGAGGAAGAGAAATACTAATTCTGGGGGAAGAAGTGACTTTCCTGGGACAAGTCCTCTTCATGCTTCCATGAAGTCCCTGCTCAACCCTTAATTTCAGAAATTTAGGGTTCAGAAATTCCTACAGAAAGCGAAAAATGTTCCATCACCTTCCAAATGAACAGGTGAGCTGTGGAAGGTGCTATGCACCTGGGAGGGGTGAACACCCCATACTGAAAGTGCTTGTCTGTCAGCACAAGAGACCACAGCAGACTTTCCACTGACTGCGACAGAGGTTTCATGGTGACTGCAGACAATGCAAAGGCCAGGCACTGGAGCCCCTGCAGTGGCCATGTGGCAGCCCTTGCAGCAGTTGCACGGGCTGTCACCAGCCATTTGGCTGCATCTGGCTGGAGCTGGTGCCTTGTACACCACAAGCTTCTGGTAGGGAGGAAAGCAAGACAGGGAAGAGGAGCAAACAAAGACTGATGACACAGTTGCATAACTCATTGTTTAGGGAAATTCAGCTAAAAATAGTCCATGGGCTGGTTTTGGGTTTACATGAAGAAAAACCAGACTTTTGGCCTCTCGCCTTATTTGACTGCAAACCAGAAATCTGGGGGAGCAGCATGTTACCCTGCTGATGCTTGGGGACTCCTGCCACACCTACAGGCATGGCGAGCAGAGATCCAGGGTACACTTCCACACAGCCTTCAGGACTCTTTGGACAAACTCACACAACTCCAGCAGAAAGGTCAACAGAAGCCAAATCCTCCTGCTCCAACCTTCTGCCTAACAGAGAATGGGGTCACAGGACAAATCAGGTGTAAGGGACCTCAAGCACTCTCTAAACAATCCTCTGCTCACAGAAGGGCCAGCTATGAGACCAGATCAGCATGCTGTGCTCTTTACCCATCCTGTTCTTGGGAGCTCCTAACGATGGGAACACCACCATTCTGCTCTCATTTAGCACCAATATTAGCTGCCGCTGCTGCAGAGCAAATCCTTGAGACCAGCTGAGAGCAGAGGGTGGAGCAGCTGATTTACTTTCAGGCAGGTGACTTTACTCCTCTTTGTTTTGTATTTGTGATCAAACCAACAAAATCAAGCAATCTGGAGTCCTGGGTGGGTCTTCTGTAATGCCCTTCTTCTCTCTCCATGTACATTATGTTTAGGCATAATCATCCTCCCATAAGGCACTGCCATTCTTACATTTTAATTAACACAGAATAACAAACTTGTAAACTATGAGCAGATTTGATTTGGAACATGTTGATGCATTTGGCATCAGAAAGTGGGTCACTGATTATATTCCCTCTATGCATCTGGTATCTGTTGTTCACTTTCTGCTGCCATGCCAGGAACACAGGTGCTAAAATTTGAACACTACTGCTCTGCATTTATATGTCTATAGTGCATTCAGTGTACAATGTCTTAAACTTATCTTTCACCTCCTGATAGTGCTACTAAGCAGGATTATTGCTTTTTAAGGTTGTGCCTTTTTTGCAACAACCCCCCAAAAGGAAGGAAGTCTTCCAAAGAGATCCATGCATAAGCGAAGGGATGAAACAGAGAATTTATTCATAACGCTTGTGCATGGCTTTCAGACTGACATCTGTACATTAAGAATATGTAAAAGTACCAATTTCATGCTCTGACAGCTTATTTCACATTGATGGGGGATAATGGGGAAAATGCCATGGGAATGCCAAATGTCAAAGCAGTACATAATGCAAAGCATTCACACATTGTCTCTTGGGCCATCACCAGTGGTTCCTTAAGGGAAATTTTCCAGTAAAAGAGAGAAATAGAGACTGGGCCCAGCCAAAAGAAAAACTAAATCATTAAGTCAAAGCTAAGAACTATTGGCAGTGCAGCACCAAGTCCTCAAGCACAGAACCTTTTCTGACTTTGAATTTTTTCACTTCTGTCAAAGATGAAATACACATAGATTCATTTCAGAAGCTGCAGATAAGCCCTAAATGGTTTCCCATGGAGGATCTGAACATTCTTACCACTAGCACCGCCTTCAATAACTTACATTCATAAATTGTGAATGTTCAGAAAGCTAAGCTCTCCCCTTAACCCCAGGACCCTCAGCCCAGGAACTACAGCAGAAGTGTTGTTCTCTAGGAGAGGCTGGCTCAGGAATGAGAGGAGCTCAGGACTATTATCTGCTCTTTTCATCAGAGGAGTGATGTTACAGGTTTTGCCCTTAAAATGCTGGGGATTCTTATCTAATGGAATTGGGAGAGAGACAGAACATTGTTGCAATTATTTTGCTCATTTAGTGAGAAAATTAAAGTGATTGAGGAAAGGAAATATTTTCTCTGACAAGGGTCAATACGTTGTAAAATTCATTCTGTCCTCCAGCAAGCATGCCCTACCCAATGGCACTGTCAGCGCTTTGACGCAGTGCCCGGCAGTTACCTGCTCTGCCAGAGAAGGCAGGTGGGCACAAAGGACACGCTGCCGTGACACCAGTGCACAACATCCCTTGGAGCCTAATCTGTGTCGCTGTCACCCTCCATGGACACTCCGCGCGGCTCCCCTACACACAGCTCCATCTTCACCCTCTTCTCTCCACCTCCCTCTGCGTGCCCGCTGCCCCCACTCCCTGTGCCTTTCTCAGGTTCCTAAATGCCCGAGCCTCTGGCTCTCTGCCCAGTTTCACCCTGGTTCTCCTGACTGTCAGCTTTGGTGGCTGTGACTTCACAGAGTCCTTCCCCTCCCTCAACCCGTGCCCCCCACTCCCCACATGCTCCTCTCGTCCTCCACCGACTCAAACGGCTGAAACTGTAATTAACAAGCTTTGAAGCACTGTAGAGCTGGCTCTAAGGAGCTAAATAATTACACTCCCTCCTCTCTCCCGCTGCTCGGTTTGAAGCAGCAAAGTGGAGCACTGGGAAGAGGAGGAGCGGATCAGGTGGGGGGTGGGAATTTAATTAACTTCTGAAGTGCTCCTGTTCCTGCTGCAGACAGCTGAGGATGATGATGGGCTGTGGCTCAGGAGGTTGCAGAGGTCCGAACACCATGTGGTGACTGATGTCCCTGTGGTCTGTGCCCAGACCCAGTGGCTTTGGGAGCTGCACATCACTTCCACACTGTGATGAAGGGAGACCCTGTCAGGGCACAGCACCTGAGGTCTGCCAGGGTACCACAGTGATGATTTTCAAGTCATTTCACAGGAAAGGCCTTTTAAAGCATCATTCCTGTGACATGGGCAAAGCAATTTGCTGCTGATGAAGTGGGAGGCAAGGTGGGTAAATGTTATCTGCAGAGGGAAATGTCAGCCACCTCCTCCCTGTCCTGGTTCAGGTCCTCCTCTCATGGCCTGGGGCTCTGCCCTGCCTCTCCCTGCCTTCTTGCCCAGCGTTTCCTGAGCGGTTTCAGCCCTCCTGCACCTGCCACCTCCCCAGTATTGGTTCCACATAAGGCCAGCGCAGAGAATCCTGCCTGCTCCTGCCTGGCAGAGTGGGGCAGGTCCATCTTTGATCTTCAAGGAGGATGAGTGGCTCATCACCTCAAAGCTCACCTCTTTTACTGGATCAGGACCGATGAAAAGGGAGTTCATGTGCCCAGACACACAACAGCCCATCAGTTGCAGCTTCCAGATGAAAACAATGTGACTGTCAGGACACAGTCTATGCAAGTCAAAGACAACTCCCCTGGGCAGAGGTGGCCAGAAGCAAGTACAGCCCACTCAATTCAACAAGTCTAGGTAAAAAGTGTGTTTGACAAGACCATAAAATTAGGCTCCTAAAAAGAAAATCGTTGCCCCAATAGATTTAATTAACTCCTTGCTTGCCTACAATTTTCAATCACGTCTTCATGTTGTTCCAGAGTGGAAGAAACATCACCCAATATTTCCACCATGGCCAAGTGCCCTGAGACTTTCCTCAGCAACCCCCTTGGACAGGGCATCACCTTCCAGCTGTGAACTCTCCTAGGAATGCCAGGTGAAGCTGTATCTCTCATAAGCCTTTCATCTCATAGGGCTGGTGTCCAGCAAAGTTAGAGGAGCAGGAGCCAGCATCCTGACACAGACACTTTATTGATGTTTAAAACCTCCGAGGCATATTCTGGGTGCTTTTTTGTGCTGTTACCCTCAGAACTTTCACGCTGTCTTCCTCAGCATTTAGAAAAATACTTTGGAAAGAATCGAATCGAAAATACAATTTCGGGGTCGTTTCTGACGGCTGTTGGCCCCAGCTCAGAGCCACCGAGGATCCCCCGATGCTGGGAGCCGAGCCGAGGCTGAAGACGCTGCGGGGAGCAGCATCGGGCTCCAGAAAAGCCGCGCATTCTGGGGTGCCACCTGCCGGCACCTGGACCGCGACCTGACAGGGTACACCCCGGGGAAATGCCCCTCTTCCTTCCTTTTCCTTTTTTTGAGCACGTACAGTTTTCGGCGGGAAGAACGACGCTCTCCACCCGACTCCTGCAATCTGGAAGGCTGCAGGAGATTCAGCTCTGTCGCCAGGCACGGAGGCTGCTGCAAAGCCACCTGTCCCTGCAGCAGGCATGGTGCAGCACGGCGGCGGGCCCGCTCCTGCCCGCGGGGCCAATTGGTGCGGCCACGGCGCGCTGCTCACGGCAGGGCACGGGCAAGGGTCCCGTGAGGATGGACGCTCCTTTCCCTGCGCTGACAGGGCTCCTGGTGGCTCCGAGCACATCCAGCGGTCACACCACCCCCGGCCCTCCCCGGGGACCCCGCTGTCCCGAGCCGGGTGCCGCGCAGCCCGGACGAGACCTCCAGCTCACAGCAGAGGCTGGCAGGCAGAGAAAGCTGTTGCGAAGCCGTCCTGCAGCCTTGCGGCCCGGGAGATGCCTCCGGCCACCCTGGACAGCTCAGGAAGCTGGGAGCTGTGCGGAAGAGGGGACGTTCTCCGGGCTCAGCACTTCCAACGGGGTGCCAGGCAGTGACACCGCCTCATCTCCCGGCCACGCATGGGCACCCCGGCCTCAGGCTCTGTGCCAAGCTCCTCTCCCCCCATGGATGAATCTCTGGCTCACCAAAGGCAGCGTGTTCAGGGGAGCAGCGGGACACTTTGGTGTGTGGCAGGTGAAGTTTGTCACTCCTACCATGAAATAGTGCTCGGAAGCAAAGGCAGCAGCCCGACCCAGCTGCCTTGACAGACAAAGGGGTGCAAGGGTGAAAGTGCCAGGCCCTGAGGATCACTCCTGAGTCCCGCGGGATTGAATGCAGGCACCTCTGTCTGCTCCTCTGCAGCAGCCAAGTGCCCTGCAGCAAGGCTGGACTGGAGCTGTGGCACTGCCACCCAGGGGGAATGATGTCCCCTGAGCTGTGGTGGCCCTAGGGCAATGTGGGACACAGTCCCTCAGGACAGGTGACTGGCAATGGGTGGCTCAGAGGCAGTTGCTATGATGCCACTGAAAAGAACTTCCTTTCAGGGGCAAATCCAGCAAGAATAGGTCCTTGCAAGCAAAAAATACCACTGTAGTCAGTGCAAAACGCAAATGCACTAATCTTTGTCCTGTAGTTACTATAAATATGCTCTGGGGAAACATATCTGAATTGCAGGTATGTTTCTCCAAAGGTGTGTTTCACACCATTTCATGGTTTTACACCATTTCACCATTATTCCTTTCTCCAAAGGTGTGTTTCACACCATTTCATGGTTTTACACCATTTCACGATTACACCTTTCTCCAAAGGTGCTTCACACCATTTCAGTGGCTGTGCAGCGGGGGCTGGTGGGGCAGGGCCTGCTGGCCACTGCCCAGCCCACCCCCCCAGCCAGGAGAGGGCAGTCCCAGCCTCAGCATCAGGCACCTGCCTGGGGATGGGGACAAACCAGGGCCATGGCAGGACGGCAGCCTGCAGAGAGAGGTGAGGGTCAGGAGTTTGGGAAACAGGTCACACCCAGCTCAGGTTCCAGGGGATAACCTCAGGGTCCTGACAGTTGCATAACATTCTGCAGTTCCAGCTCATCTTTTAATCATCTTAACAGCGTATATTTAACAGCAATTAATTACCTGATATATTTGAGTAGGTTTCATAACATCCAGAAGCATTAAAAGCATTTTTGTTTTGAAAGGTGCCACGATAAGATCAGAGCAGAGTACCTGAGGCCAGTGCCAGGTGTTATGGCTATGTCAGGTTCCACTTGCTCTCTGCCAGAAGATAAAATCTTTCTACTTGTGGGTGGGATTTGTTCACTCCTTCCCAGTCCTAGAGCCTGGAGGATCAGAGAAACAATTATTGTGCCTTTCAGGAGGCAGTTTTGCAGCCCACACATACCTGTCCGTGCTAGTGTTCACAGAGGTAAATCACAGGCCATAATTACACACCAGCAATGCTGAAAATAGAGTTCTAGCACTGCATTAAGGAAACCCCCGAAGTCTGAAAGCCCTACAGAAAATGAGACAGAAAATGAAAGCTCTGGGCTCAGTGGATGTGGCAGCGCATGCGTGTGTGTCTGCACAGACAGACAGCCAGCCAGCCCTGCTGCCCCAGTGCAGTGGGCAGCATGGAGGGGCAGCTCTGTGTAACAGCACAGCACTGTCCCTAATGCAGCAGACACAGCTGGAATCTCCCCCAACTCGTTGCATTTCTCCGTCACCCCCCGTGCCTGCCCTGCCCCGGGAGGCTCTGCCTGAGCCGAGCTGCAGGTCAGCGCCGCTGCGGTGCTCCCAGAGGCAGACGCGCAGCACACACAGCCCTGCACGGCTCCCTTTGGCAGTGGTACACAGGATGTCTGCCGACACGGGCGAGGGCTCCTCTGCCCTGCGTGCGCCAGTCCCAGAGCTTGCCAGGGAGCTGCTCCCCGCTCAGAGGATCCGTGCGTGTGTGTGCGCGTGTGTGCGCGTGTGTGTGTGCGTGTGTGCGGTGCGTGTGTGGTGTGTGTATGTGTGTGTGCGTGTGTGCGTGTGTATGTGTGTGCGGTGTGTGTGTGTGTGCGTGTCTGTGCGTGTGTGCAGTGCGTGTGTCTGTGTGTGTGCGCGTGTGTGTGTATGTGTGTGTGTATGTGTGTGTGTATGTGTGTGCATGCATGTGTGTCTGTGTGCGGGGTGCGTGTGTGTGCATGTGTGGTGTGTGTATGTGTGTGTGTGCGTATGTGTGTGTGCGGTGTGTGTGTCTGTGTGTATGCGTGCGTGTGTGTGTATGTGTGTGCATGCATGTGTGTCTGTGTGCGGTGCGTGTGTGTGTGCATGTGTGGTGTGTGTATGTGTGTGTGTGTGTGTGTGTGTATGTGTGTGTGTGTATGTGTGTGTGCGGTGTGTGTGTCTGTGTGTATGCGTGCGTGTGTGTGTATGTGTGTGCATGCATGTGTGTCTGTGTGCGGTGCGTGTGTGTGTGCATGTGTGGTGTGTGTATGTGTGTGTGTGTGCGTGTGTCTGTGTATGGGGTGCGTGTGTGTGTGCATGTGTGTGTGCATGCGTGTGTGTGTGTGCGGTGTGTGCGTGTGTGCGCGAGTGCAGCGGCAGCCCCCGCAGGGAGGCAGGCTCCCTGACAAACGGGCAGCACCAGCGAGGGCATGTGGGGACACTGGGACCCTGTGAGGTCCCTGCGGAGACAGCGAGGCTGGCCCTGCTGGGCGCCACCAGCACGCCTGCACCCAGGTGTCTCACCCAGCGCACCTGCACGGCTGCGGACAGCGGGCGGGCTGGCAGCCTGGCGCAGCACGGACGGCAGCATTCAGGGTGTGTGTAAGCCGTGTGTACGTACCTGCACACTCGGGCACATGCCCTGTGTCGCTCTTAGGGCTGCAGCAGCTCTGCTCTGGAGAGGGACTGCGAGCTGGGGATGTCCCCTGCAGAAAAGATCGCTCTGGGGAGTCTCTAGGGCCCCTTCCAACGTCCTCGGGGGCTCCAGGAGAGCCGGACAGGGACTTCGGACAGGGGTGGGAGGGACAGAACACGTGGGATTCTCACTGTCAGGGGCAGGGTTAGAGGGGACACTGGGAAGGAATTCCTCCCTGAGAGGATGGGCAGGCCCCGGCACAGGGTGCCCAGAGCAGCTGGGGCTGCCCCTGCATCCCTGGAAATGTCCGAGGCCAGGCTGGACGCTGGGCTTGGAGCACGCTGCTCTAGCGGCAGCTGTCCCTATCCCTGTCCCTGTCGCTGTCCCAGCGCTGTCCCTGTTCCTGTCGCTGTCCCGGTCCCCCCTCACGGCGGGGGCCTGGATGAACTTTAAGGCCCTTTCCCAGCCCGTCTCTTCTCGGGTCACGGTTCCCGCGATGCCGGTGCGGGCTCCGTCCGCTCTGCACACGGAGACGCGGTCCTCTCACAGGACTGTGCCGGCGGGCAGGGCGCGGGGCTCTGGAAAGCCCCATCCCCGCGCACCCGATTTTCGCTAAATTCTCCCCAAAGCCGCGTTCCCGTCGGGCCTCTGGGGGCGGGGCCGGGGCTGTGGGGCGCGGGGCGGGGCCTCGGGCGGGGCGGGGCCCCCGGCGGGGCGGGGCCGGAAGCACGTGGCCGGACGGCGGGGCCAGGCCGCCGCCACTTCCTGCTCGGCGCGTCCCAACGCGGCCGGCGCGGAACTGCGGCACCGGGGAGCGCCGGCGGTGAGTGCTGCCACCTCCGGGGGGGGGGGGGGGGGGGGGGAGCGGGTGGGCCAGCCGGTCATTCGGGCAGTCGGTCATTCAGTCAGTCAGTCAGTCTGTCCGTCCGTCCTGCTACTGAGTGCTGATAGCGACTGGGCTCCGGTATCGGCAGTGAGTGAGTATCGTCCGTGATTACCGGCCCTGCCCGGCTCCGGCACCTCCCAGCCCGACCACGACCCCTCCCTGCACGGCGGGCCCCGGCCCCATTCCCCCCGGCCCGGTTTCCCCCCCGGCCCGGTTTCCCCCCCGGCCCGGTTTCCCCCCCGGCCCGGTTTCCCCCCCGGCCCGGTTTCCCCCCCGGCCCGGTTTCCCCCCGGCCCGGTTTCCCCCTGGCCCGTGGCGGCTGCAGCGCAGCCGGGATCATCCCGCGTCCGGCCCCGGTGTCCGTGCCCCTGGCCCAGCCTCGGGCTGCGGCGTGTCCCGGTGCCGCCGGCCCTGGAGTACCGGAGCAGGCTCTGCTGTGCCCGACGCGCTGCGCCGCCGGTGCTGGGGTGAGCGTTCCTCCCTTTCCCTTGGGATGTTCCTCGCCTTGCCCGGGATCCCCAGTCCCCATCTGTTCCCTCTCACCAGACACGTGGAACCCTAGAACGCCAGGAAAAGCATGTTACTCTTAAACGTGGTCCTCAAAGTGCCTCTGGGGGGTAAAAAAAAAAATCTTTAGAAAGGCCTGAAGTGAACGTGAAATGTTTTATTGTTTTCCAGGGTTCGGGTGTGGAAGAGATATTCCCGCAATCTCTTGAAGGTATAGCTGACACTAGAAAATGCTGTCTTCTTCTCCAGAGCTTTGCTTCTCTCTTTGCACCTCATTTAAAGAAAGTCCAGAGCAGTTGTGTCTCCTCAAACAGCAAATGGGACAAACATGGGGTTTGCATCTCAGTATTTAGCCAAAAATCTCTGTTAGATCACAGAAAATGGGGGCAGAGGCAGCGCCCAGCCCACCTCCTGACCCTTTTCCGTGTTCCTCTGCAGGGGCTTCTGCAGCTGCAGCCTCACCTGGGCAGCAGGTGAGGGCTGTGCCTTTCTCACCTACTCTGAGCGCCACGTGGTGAGGCACAGCCAGGTTAGAATCACATCAGGCACAGAGCAGGGGGAGGAAAACAGTCTCCTGACACTGGCCTCTGTGAATAAATATATCTTTGGGCAGGTTTTCATAAATACATTTAGGTTTGACAATTTTCATACCCTCCCAGGTGTGATTTCCATTGGAGTCATGAGCTCCATGGTGATGATTTGCTCATGGAATCCAGGCAATGCAGGGTGCACAAGCAGCCACAGCAGCTGCAGTGAAATGTTTCATTCACATGCTCTGGAAGGTTTAAATTCCTTGTCAGTTTCACACTGTGTGTGCCGCTGCAGTGTCTGAGCAGTCTGAAGCATCAGGCAGTCTATGTACCACAAATGGAAGTAAATTAAAGCTGGCTCCTACTCTCCTGGTGTCTGACCCTGTGCTTACATAAGGCAGCATGGTGATTTCCTTGGAAGGAAATCCTTTTTTTACCTTTCCCATTTTTTCTTTCTCATTTTGTTGTCGCGGTCTGTAACAGCCTGACAACAGGGGTGTGTTTTGCCTTCCAAGGCTGCAGAGAGCACGTTTGCTTCTTTGTTCTCCGTTATCAAGAAGGGTTAGATTTGACAGTGGAGCTCGAGCAGGGAATGATAAATGAGGAAATGTTTGGAGCTCGCTGATGGGGTGTGGTGGGAGCAGGGCACTTGTCTGAAAAGCCACGTGCAGTGGAAGGAGTAATCTCTGTGTCTGGGCTTGCATTTAGAAGTTTTTAGGAAATGTCAGTGTTTGAAGTTGGGCACGAGGAGCTCTGGGAGCTGTTGGAAGCTGGGAAAGCAGGAGCAGCAGGAGTGCTGGGGGCATTGACAGGGAGAGTCGAGGCAGGTGAGCAGGAATGGCACGAGGAGGACTGCCCTGAGCCTCTTCCTTCAGAGTTCCTTCTGCAGAGGGGTGAGCACTGAGCACCCCAAACCCGCTTTGGGGTTTTGGATGAGTGTTCTAATTAGCTTGTTTGTTATTTCTTGTGTGTTGGCCTTGCTCTTCCTCCCTGCCTCGAGTTGCCAGGGGCACCTCCCTTTGACTGCCTGGTGCTGCTGCTGCATCACATGTGGGATGTCGGGAATCTAGTGGCTCAGATGGAAAATGCTGGCAAGCAGTGTTTGAAAATTATCCCTGTCATTGCCAGCTGCAGCCATTTGCAGTTTTGTTAATGGTTGGGAGGAGCTCAGATGTCTGTGACTTTTTTAATTTTAACATTGATAGCCCTTTAGTTGAACTTGAGGGCAGTCCTTACTGCCTGAGAGGCAATCAGGTGTGTTTGAGGAAGGTTGTGCCCTGGGTTCAGGTAGGAGGGCAGCTCCTCTTGGTAGAGGGATGGGGTTCTCCTCTTGCCAGGTGTTTGAAGTTGTTTTTTTTTAAATTAAAGTAATCTAGTTCCAAAGTAGGATGTGTCAGTGTGCTGTTGCTCCCTGCAGCCTATGAAATCAGGCAGTCTGTGCAGGATCAATGTGTTTAATGTGTTCTGCACACTCAGGTGTGAGGAGCATCTTCATGATAGTCCAGCTGTAGCCAAGATGCTTGGAACACAAGCCCTGTGAGAAGTGTTTGAAGGAGCTGGGGCTGTTTAGCCTGGAGAAGAGGAGGCTCAGAGGTGACCTCATTGCTCTCTACACCTTCCTGAAGGGAGGCTGTCGATGGGTGGGTGTTGGTCTCTTCCACCTGGCAGCACTGACAGAACCAGAGGTCACAGTCTCAAGCTATGGCAGGGAAGGTACAGGTTGGGTATTAGGAAAAGATTTTTCACTGAAAGAATAATAAAGTACTGGAATGCTCTTCCCAGGTGTGTGGTAGAATCACCATCTCTGTGTGTGTTTAAAAAAGACCGGACATGGCACTTGGTGCTATGGTTGAGGTGTTATGGCACAGGTTGGACTGGATGATCTTAGAGATCTCTTCCAACCTCATCATTCTGTGATTCTGTGAAGATAGGTGTGGCACTTGGAGGTGAGCACAGCTGAGAGAACAGGGACCCTGGGGGTCCCTTCCAGCCAAAACCCTGCTATGGTTCTGTGGAAAGGAACATTTGCCCGTAGTCTAAACTTTTCACTGGCAAAAGGAAATGTGAAGTTGCAGTCAGGTCCTTCGCTGAGTTTCCTGTATGAACTCAGTGAGAGACTGCTTCAGCTTGCCAGTCTGGAAAACAGCAGGACTTTGTTGAGCTCCTCTTCCCTGTCCTTTAAGCTGTGTGTGTCTGCTTTGCTGTGGGATGCCTGGCGTGGCTGTTTGTCTTTCCTGAAGAGGAAGGGCACGGCTGCGGCCTGAGCATGAGGATGGTGGGCAGCTCAGGGTTGCGTGGTGGTGCTGATGTTGGGTGTTGCTTGTTTCCCAGGTGTACGTGCTGAGCAAGAGGAAGAGCCCTTCATCACTGCCGTCACGTGTGGAGCTGAGAGCAGGAGGAGCTGTGCTTTGACCTGCTGAGCCGGATGGATCAGAGTGAGTGCAGTGCTGGCTGCCTGTTTGTGCTGCAACGTGCCCATGAGTCAGCTCCTGGATGCCTGGGAGACACCAGGGCTGTTCAGCTGCAAGTTTTTAGCAGTGGTCACTGCTCACTGCGTGTCACTTTATCCACTGGGGACAGCAGGGGAGGAAGGAGTACTTGGGTTCTGTTTTGGAGCTCACTGAAACCACAGCCCCTTCAGGAGGATTTGTTACTGTGCTACATTGCTGAAGGCCTCTTCTCACACCTCATAAGCACATGTGAATATTGGGAATGTGCTTGATTGGAGCTCTGCTCTGGCTGTGTGGGTAGGAGTTCCAACCTGTGTGCTCCAGCCTGTTTGAAACAGGGGCCCCTTGTGAAGCTGACAAAAATGCTAAAGTTTGGAGCCTCCATTTGGTCTGTTAAATATTTTTCTGACTACAGCCTTTCAGGAGCTACTGTACTTTTTGTTCCTTTCTACAGCTTCTAAAGCTAGGTAGTGGTGTAAAGTAGGTTTGTTGTCTCTACTTACCACCTTGTTCTTTCGTATATTTAGCATATTAGGTGTTGTGTTTACTTAGGAACCTGGGTAAGAGCAGAGAGCCTTCTTAATGGGAACCTTTAGGTTCTTTAAATACCATCATCACACAAGTTACATCTGT
This sequence comes from Ammospiza nelsoni, assembly GCF_027579445.1. NCBI lineage: Eukaryota > Metazoa > Chordata > Aves > Passeriformes > Passerellidae > Ammospiza > Ammospiza nelsoni. The sequence continues at coordinate 391,212 of NC_080669.1, forward strand.
GCAAAGCTCACAAATCTGAGTTTTTGTATGTGTGTGCAACTAAGTGGATTTAAACAGTGCCATGCAACTCTTCTTCACCAGCCAAGAAGCTGAACTTCATCCAGCAGTTTTCATGTCTAGAAGAAGCTATATGAATTCCATGGGAGTAACGAATGCAGAAATACTGACAGGCTTTCAGAGGCAGTGTCCCATGTGCTGTACCCCGTGTTTGGTGTGGTCATGAACTCAGAGTGAGGCAGTCTCAGGGAGGCAGGGTGACTTTACCACACCCCTGTACTACCAGGCTTGCAAGGGAGCGGGCTGTGAGCTGTGAGCACACTCGCCCTCGGGCTGGCATCACAGGACAGCTGGGCTGCGAAGGAGCCTCTGGCAGTTTCAGCCCTGATTTAAAGCAGAGAGACCTGGGGCTGCTTGCTCAGGACTGTGCCTAGCTGAGGTCCTCAAGAATGGAGGCTCCAGAGCCTTTCTGGGCAACAGAGTTACGTTTAAGTGGAAATCCCTGTATTTTGTTATTTTGTGGTCATTCTCTGTCAAGTTCTTGCTGGGCAGGTCTGTGGTGGTTCTGTCTTGTTTATTCCCCGTACCCCAGGTGTTTGTGAGTGTGAATAAATCCTTCTGAGCTGCCCCTCCCTGAGCAGTAGCATTCCCAGCTTGACCTTCTAGGACACATGTTCCAATCCCTTAATGGTTTTAGTGGCTCCTTGTTGCGCTCGCTCCAGTCTGGAGAGCCCGAGGAGTTCTCAGCAAAGTGTGTGTGTGTGTGTGTGGCCTGATGACCTCCCTGGTGTGGCAGAGAACTCGGTAATTGCCCCTTTAGAGGCCAAAGCAGTTGGGCTGAAGTAATAGTTATGGTTAATGCAAATGCATCCTTAATTAGTGTTTACTGTTCTGCGTTGGAGCACAGGTGGCTGTTAAATCTGCTCAGTTTGATGGTCTGTGTGCAGAGCTCCACAACTCACCTGAGCAATTTCAAGAAGACCAAAAGTATCACTTGAAGGTTTATTTTGAACACATGACCATTCTGATATAACCATTTGATTTTTTGTAGACTTAGACTCTTCACTTTCCAGAATATTTACTGGATATGATGATCCTGAGAATACTGAAGTGTATGAAGATGAACTTTATCTCGAGGAGTCATCCAGTGAGCAGAGTGTTGATAGTGAGGTGGAGTTTCATCTCTATAGCCAGATCCACTATTCCCAGGATCTGGGAGAAGTCAGAACACTGGAAATGGATGAAGAAGCTGACGCTGGAGAAGTCGTGGGTCAAAGTTCCGGGCTAGCTGGGAAACAGGATGAAGATGAGAATCTTACTGAGCTCACTGATGGTGGCACTCGGCTTTCAGATGAGCCCGAGGTCATTGTCCTGTCTGACACCCCAGAGGAAGACAGCATCTACAAAAGCAAGGCAAAGAGGTCAAGGTGCTCCTCTTCAGCTCCAGGTAAAGCACACACCCGCCCGGCATCCTCCACGCCAAATCACGCCAAAGCTGCTGGAGGCAGTGCCCGGTGGCCCCCTGAGCCTGGTGTGGGCACACCAAGGAAGACGAGCAGCCCTAGTGGGAGGCCTGCCCCAGTCCTTCCTGCCGGACCAGAAGGCCCCCAGGACGTGCTGGTGATAGACAACAGCTCGGAGGAGGAGGAGAGCCTGATCTCTGGCGGCGAGGACATCGAGAGCTGGATGCTGCTGGGAGCCGGTGCCGATGACACGGATGGAGACATCATGCTGAACCTCGAGGGCTGTGCCACGCCTGCCAGGAAAGGTCAGTGCTTTTCATTGGCTTGTTGGTTCTTGTGTGGGGACAGCAGTTTGTCTGCAGTGACACTGATGCCAGTATTGAAAGATGAACAGAAGGCAAAGCTGTGGTAAATGAAATGGTCGTCATTTGTTCCATTTCAATACCTTTAATTCAGCAGCATGGCATGCAGAAGGAAAAACAGCATTTTTCCTGGTAGAAATTTAGAAGTAATATCAGAGTGGTTTATACTGTGAGCTTTTCAACCTTGCCATGTATTTTGTGTTTCTGAGAGTGTATAAGAAGTTGCTGTGTGCCAGACCAGAGGCCTTTCAGCTCAGGACAGGGATGAGCCGTAACAGGAAGGAGGCAAGGGGCAGAGGGGAGACCTGAGCATTTCCCCTGCCTGAATTCAGCAGGTGACTGCCCCCTCAGCACTCTTCACAGTTTGGGCTGTTCATCTGAAGCTGTCTGACTCTTCTTATGTGGATTCTGCCCTGAACCCAGGGAGGTTTCTCCCCAGCTACTGGAGTCGGACATTGTGTTGTTTTGATAAACGTTCCTCCCCATTACAGCAAAGAAGGCCATGAAGGTGGTGGTCAGTGCCACAGAGTTTGAGCAGGTGTCTGTAATGACCATGGTGTGTAGCATGCCCTGTGTCACCAGCAGCTGCAGCCTCTGCTGGATGGTCAGCCACGATTTCCTCTTGCTGGGCACAAAGGCCATTGCTGGGAACAGCATCCCCCTGCCAGGCTGAGGGAAGCCATCACCCAGACAAAGGCTGCAGAAAGAAATAAAGAAGGGAATTTTATAAATGAAGTGAAATAAGTGAAATAGACCGTACTCTGAAAGAAGTTAAAAAACTATGTGTGCCAGACTTTATTTGGTGCGCATGTGAGTGAGGTTTTGCATGGCATGGAGCATTCTGTGACCCTGATCTGCAGGCTGACTTCAGTGGGGATTTTTGTCGGAGTGTCTGTAAACAGTGCTGCTGTTCTGCTGCTGCACTGTTTGGGAGTAAAGAGGTGAGGAATGGGCTTTGCCTTCTTTGATGAAGCACGTATTTCAGGGCTATAAATGTTTGATAACCTTCTGCTGGAGTTGTGTGTGCTTTTGCATAGCTTAGCACAGTTTGTGGCTGCGCAGACTTCTATGTAAAGCACTCTGTCACTGCATCAGAGGCCCTAATAAGCACACCATGTTTGGCATTCATGTTGTTTTTTCCTCCTTACAAATATTTTTAAAGTTTCTAAGAATTGCCTTTCAGGTGTGCCAGTGCTGGCTGAGGGGGCTGTTAAAAATCAAATGGATGTTTGGTACCAGGGGGCAGTTTTTGCTAAGTTATACCGCATTTTTGTGACAAACAGTGTAATGTTTCTGGTTCATAGTGAATGTTGGCAATAAGCAAGCCACATACAGAGCAGATAGCAGGGCTAGAATTTCCCTGCACTGTGTGAATGGATCACACTGGTCAGAACTACAATTGTTTTGTAGAGTGTAGAGAATATGAACAGTTTTAGTGTGCAGTCAGAGGCAGTGATATGAGGTCATAAGTACACCTGCTCTTCTCCTGCTCTGGTTCTGTTCTCAACAGTGGGCCAGAACCTTTTCCAAACTCCTCCAGATTCTGGTGGATGGAATTCAAGTGGCTCTGGTGCACAAAAGTTTGGTTTAGCTGCTCCTTTTCTATCACGCACTGTGATCCCCATGCAAGGACATAGGCTTAGGATAAATTGTGTTGTAGGTATGTGTGTGCAATGAAAAACCAAAACAGCATCAAAGTAGTTGTAGGGAAGAGAAGCCATAAATGTTCCTAATGTACAATAACTGTGATTTGTTTACTGAGCTTGTGTCTCTCATCCTATGGACAATAATATGTAACTTGTCTAACATGGCAGGGGTTTGGAACAAGGTGATCTTTAAGGCCTCTTGGAACCAAAACCATTCTGGGATTTTGTGATTCTATAAATGACTCTGCTGAAACATGAATATAAAAATTTTTGGTTTAAAGAAATGTATTTTAAAAATATGTGTATTGGCAAATTACCCTCTCAGAGATATTCTCTGCTCATTATTTTGAAATATTTTGGGACACGCACAGTTCTGTTTTCAGGGTTTCTGGGGAATGAGAGAGGTGTTTTGGTGACAGCAGTGTATATAAATTACAGCTTCAGGGCCCGTGGTATCCGTAGGGATGGTCCTAGTTTGCAAGAGCTCAGGAGGCCTTGCCTTTGCCTTCTGCCCTGGAGCTGCGTGTGAGTGCACGCTGGACCGGCCTCCCGTGACAGTGCTGTGGTGTTCAGGGCCCCGTTTGCTTCCGTGGAAAAGGGAGCTGCAGCGTGAGCCTCCTGTGGCAGTGAGAGCAGCCAGTTGTGTCGCCCACTGGGTGAGTCTGTCCTCACATCTGAGTCCCTGAGCAGAGCTGCTGAGCTTCCCCTGCGTCAGAGCAGTCCTGAGGGAAGGAATGGAGCACGTCTCCTTGTTCTGCTCACTCCCCTACGCCTCACCCGCCCAGCCTGCTCGTGTCTAACAGCCTTCTTACTGTAATATTCCCTTTGAGCAAACGCCGCTGTCCTGTGCCTCTAGAGCTCAGAGAGCCTTTCCCCTCTGCAGCTCCGGTTCCAGCATCAGTGGGAAGGACAGAGGTGTTGTTTGGCTGGGGGGCATGAGCCCTGGGTGCTGGTGGCAGGTCAGAGTTACCTGCTGGTCCTCACCTGTCATCCTTGGGGTTTGTGGCTGGCCCGCGAGTGTTCCCTGCGCGGATGGGAGGCTTCCCTCCCCTCTGCCCTGCTTCCTTCCCCATGGTTTCAGGTGCCTCTCGGGTTTGGTTTTGCTTGTCTAATACCCCACTAAGCCACAGCGTATTTTTGCCTGCATTTCTGTAAAATGCCAAAAGGCAGGACCAGGTACCTGTGTGTCCCCACCTGTCAGGGGTGGGTTTCCTGGTATGACTGTCAGAAAACTGCCTGATGATGCTGCTGGCTGCTGTGCTTACAGGGTCCTGCCTTCTTCCAGGGTGTTTCAAAAATGGCTAAACCAGCAAATCTAGGTCTGTGGTATAATTTGCACTCTTTTTTTTTTTTAATTTAAAGTCTAGGAGTCCCTAATAAAGGTGCAAAATGAACCATTGCAAACTGCGCCGTGCACTATTGCAGAGAATTCATTTACAGTGTCAGAGTTTCCATGTCTTTAGAGGAGTGTTCTCCCCTCCCACCCCTCTCTGTGCTTTGCAGTAAGAGTTTATATGATAAGAACGTTAATCTCCTGTAGTTGGAAGTCTTTCATCCATTTCTTCATTAAAACCTTCCTTTTAACATATTTCTTCTTCCATGAATGGCTGCAATCCTAATCTCTCTCTCTCTCTCTCTCTTTTTTTTTTTTTTTTTTTTTTTTGGGAAAGACAGCTTTCAGAGCTGCAGCATTGATGTCCGGCCACTAAGGGGTACAAAAAGCAATTTATCTTCTCTCTGTTATGTCCTTTGCTCGCCTGGCCCCTTTCTCAGAGGCTGGGTGTGAGTATGATTGCACTCTGGGCTTGGCAAGTTTGTGCTGTGTGGCTGCTTCTGACTCCAAAGAGCACTTGTAAAATGGAAGGGAGAAAAAAAGAAGCGTGTTTGAACATGTAGTGAATGAAAACATAACAATATGCCTAAAACGGAAAAGAAAATTAATTTGAAAGCATTTAGTTTTTGCCTCTTCCCTAGGAAATAATACAGGAAGGAGTCTTCTGTTTGGTGGCAGTAACTGCAGCTTATGGAGTCAGAATGGAAATAGCAGTCTCCAATAAATTTGACTTAATTTTTATCCCTATCAGAAAGAAAATGCCCTTTGTGAACTATCAGTGTTTGAAATGGCTTTCTCTTGACATTGACCCTAAATTTATCTTAACTGTGGGGCACTGCAGAAAAAATCTGACCACATCTGTATTTCTTTTCTCTGTGTTCTGTTATTCAGATCCCTCAGTTTGTTTCTAAATGGTGAAAAGGTGTAAGCTTACAACAAAATACAATGAGTTGTGCTTTGCTTCTTTTCCTTGACAGCTGCTTTTGAATGTGACCTTTGCATCCTACAGTATGTTTTTGTTCTGGAGTTTTGTGATTTGTAGCAACAACTTTTTTTTTTTTTTCTTACCATATTTTTTTCCTACCTGCTTTTTTTTTTTTTGGTATGACTACCAAAAATGACTACCATAAATTTTTCATTTTTCTAGGCCAGATAAGTGCTCTGTATAGAGTCACACTTCCCTTTGCTTATTGTGGAATCACTGGGTTCAATCTCAAACAAAGTTGCTTTCAGAAGTGAAAAGATTTCCAGGTGGAAATGTCTTCCACAATCAAAATGCTTTTGTTGTTAATTTCTAGATGGGGTACCATTGATCCGTAGAGGTGCGTGCTGCGTTTGCTAAGGGCGGCAGGGCTCTGTGGTGCGGTGTCCGTGCCAGCTGCAGCGTGACCAGAGCCCCGAGCAGGGGTTTGTGCCCCGTGGCTCTGTGCTGGCTCTGGGCTGCGGCAGGCTGCTCCCCTGGCTGTGCCCGTGTCCCCGCTGCAGGGGTGGCCCCAGCGCCCTGTCCCTGCCTGGAGCAGCTGGGCTGCAGCAGCCTCTCGGGCCGGCTGGTGCAGGGCTCACAGCACAGGTGTGCGGCCCTGCAGTCCGCGTAGGGACACAGGGGAGGGCAGGGCCGGCTGGTGCAGGGCTCACAGCACAGGTGTGCGGCTCTGCAATCTGTGTGTTTAGCAGCGGGCTGTATTGGTGTGGCTGTGTGCATGGGCACTGCCACCAAAGGGACACAGGGGAGGGCAGGGCCGGCTGGTGCAGGGCTCACAGCACAGGTGTGCGGCTCTGCAGTCCGTGTGTTTAGCAGCGGGCTGTATTGGTGTGGCTGTGTGCATGGGCACTGCCACCAAAGGGACACAGGGGAGGGCAGGGCCACGCTGTCCCAGGCCAGCACGGAGCTCCACAGAGGCAGCCAGGGCTGGGGCACAGCCGGGTCACAGCGCTGCTGGGCAGCACAGCCCCTTGCCACGCGCTGCTGGGCCCCTCTGTGGCCGCTTGTCCCTGCTGAGCCCCGCGATCTGGGGGTTCTCCTGTGCTTCGGGGGCTTTTCTTCTCGCTTGTGCCTGCTGCAGCCCTGCTGGCATGGAAATGCGGTGGGAGTGGTTCGTGCATGAGTTCCTGCAGCAGAACGCGCCCGGAGCGGGAGGGAGGCAGCAGTGGGAATCCACCTACCCCTCCGAAGATACAACGCATGCATATGGATGTTTTGATTAAAGAAAAAATCTTAATCTTCTTCGCCGCGTTATGTGGATACACTCGAATCTCTTGATTATTTAAGAAAAAAAATTAATAAAACTAATAAAGTTCCTTTGCAAATCCAAAGAGATCGAGGCTAAGCACATCCTGCAACCTGAGCGGCCCCTTGTATCTGTTCAGACTCCGTCACTGCTGTGGACCTGGCTCTCATTTACATTTCCTCTGGCTTGGGATTGCTGACTAGGTTTTCTGCAAGAGTGCCCATGCTTACATGGTCATATATTCTGTGTGACTTTTTTTCGCTTTTCCCACCTTTTTTTCCCTCTGTTTTGGTGATAGTTATAAGGGGATTTCCCACCCTTTTTTTGTCAGTTTGATTTTTCTTCCCCGTCCCTATTTCTTTGGGTTTCTTACAGGTGATAACAAACTGTCACACTGCAACTGAATTTTTGAATGCTGATGGGAAACTGATTTAATGCTTTGGAAGGAGAAGCTCTAGGTGTTTAAACAAAAAAAGTGCAGTAGAGACTATATTGGATACGGGGACATGGGGAAGAAGTAAAGTTTGGGGTGAGCAGGCAGGTGTAGGGGCACAGAGATCTGACCCTGCACCCTGCAGCACCTCTGCAGTGGTGCTGACCATGAAGCAGGGCTGTGTGGTCACTCCTTTCACTCTGAATCTGCAGGAAATGCAGAGTGGCTCCTCAGGCTGCTGCAGCACTCCGTGCGTGGTCAGGTGCACACATTGCTGTGGCGCAGGCTGGCAAGCCTAGGGTGATGGCAGTGGTGGTCTTTCTGTTGTGTTAATGTGTATGGCTGGTGTTTGCAGAGCTCATGCTGGTGAGTGCAGTGTGCTGTGACTGTGTCCCACACGGAGCAGCCCCGCTCCAAGGGCTTTGCCAGGGGAGGAGGATTGTGACTGCAGGGGACATGCTGCTGAGCAAGGGTGCACACTCCAGCTCCTGTGCCCTCCCTCAGCACGCCCTGCACAACTCCCCACCAGCACGACAGGGTTTGTACTCACGGGATTTGGGTTGGAGCTGTTTCTTTTTACCTGCCAATGTTGAGCAGTGGCACGGTTTCCCACCTGCCAGGCTCAGCCACTCCGCTCCCTGGTGGGGGTGTTTGACTGCTTTTCCTCTAAAGCTTTTGCTGATGTCTCTGATTTCACATTATGTGGGGCATTCCCAGAGTATGTCCTGTCAGACAATGACATTAGCAGTGAGAAAGAAGAAAATTGAAGCTCTCTGTCCAGTCCTGGACTTTTGTTGGTGGATGTGGGTCACCAAGGGTAGCATGTCTCCCATGCACTGCTGAGAGCTCCATGCGCAGAGCCAGCTGCAGAGGTGTTTCTGTCACCAGTCTGGTGTGGTTTGGCACTGGTTTGGTGCACTCTGCCCTCAGTGTGCTGTGAGTTCTGCGTGTTCCTTTGCTACCTTGACACAGCCTCAGGTGTGTGTGGCGATTGGTGTTCCTTTGTTCACACTTTTGGAGTGGGGATGAGGAGAATGCCCTCAGAGAGCCTGAGCAGGCCCATTGCAGACAGCAGGTTCCAGTGACAGTCACAAAAGCACCTCTTTGCCCTAAGTGGGCAGATTTCAATGCATTTTGCTGTCCTGCGTTGTGCTGCATGGGTGGTTGTGGGTGCCTGTCCTTGCTCCGAGCCCCCGAGGCACCAGGAACAGCCAGGCATCCTCAGGACAAATCTTCCTCCATCAACTCCTTTAAAGCCTCAGCAGCCAGGCCGTGAGGGGGGAGCATGGGGGAAGCTGCCAGATGCTCTTTTCGGTCTCTTTTTGAAACTCTCTGTGCACGGTGGAGCAGCAGAGCTGGCCGTACCCTGCCGGAGCAGGGGCAGCACAGCGGCCCTGCCTCCTGCTGCACTGCCCTTCCCAAGGTAAGACCCCCCTGCAACGGGGCCCGTGCCCGTGGAGCCTCACCTGCCGGGCCAGGGCCGTGGGGCTGGCTCCCGGGGGCGTGGGATGCGCTCGCTGCGTGAGCACCGGCGCTGGGGGTGTGGGTGTGCTGGGCATTGCCCTGCCCTGTGCTGGCATGGCGTGTCTGGCACAGCAGCCTGAGGGGACAGTGGCCAGCCTGGAGCAGTGTCACCGGTGTCCTGTGTCCTGCCGCGAGCGGGGCAGCAGCGTGCCCAGCCCCGGGGCTGTGTCAGAGCCCTCAGCCAGTGACAGCCCAGCACAGAGCTCCAGGACACGGGCAAAGCTGGCAGCCTTTGTGCTTCAGGCTGAGTGGCTGTGTGCTGAGGGGATGCCCTCACCGGGGTTTTAATTATTATAGCTTTTTTTGGAGTAAAAAGAGCAGAGAAGAGATCCCTCTAAGAAATCAGTGTCAGCAGTTGGAGGAGAGGGACAATTCAGGGGGCGTTGGTGCTGTGTGTGTCTGTGTGTCTCACATTGGGATGTTTGTGCGACTGAGGTTTTCAGAGAGCAAGCCCAAGTGTTTGAAACACACTCTTTTGTTAAAAATGAAGCCTAGAAGCTGAGCTTTGGTTGCTCACTTGTGATTTTTGTAATAGGCTTTTTTTGTTTTGAGGAGCAGCCTAGTGCAGGTGAAACAGGGCCGTTCTTGTCATTTCCCTAAAACTGGAGTGACTTAGTGGTGGCTGGAGGTCACGGTCCTTTGTGCTGGGCTGTGGTTTGTCTCTCAGGCTGCGGTGAGAGGGCCCCAAGGGCTGCTGCTCCAGGGCCAGCAGCAGCAGGAGCCGTGGCCAGTGCTGGGCTCAGCAGGGACCCCCAGCCCGCCCTGCCCCAAATCCCCCAAATCCCCCAAATCCCCCAAATCCCCGCGTGCAGCGTCCCCACGCCGCGCTGCTCCCCTAACCCAGCCCGGCTGCTCTGGGGAAAACTCCTACTGTGCAGTACAGCCGCCAAAATACCCTTGAAAGTGCGAATGGCGTGTTTTTGCGGTGTCAGTGATGTGATTTTATGTTTTTAACACTAATGACATGTTTGTGACGTATGTCAGTGATGTAATTTTTTTTTTTTTTTTTTTTTTTTTTTTTTTTTTTTTTTTTTTTTTGTGGCACACACGTGCAATCTCCAAAGGACAAAAGCTGGAAACCACTTTTCCCTTTTATGGAAATGCACATTCAAAAATAATTTCCCAGTGAACTTAAATAATTACAAGGAGCACATGGAATTTTAAATTTGAAAGCTTGACTAATCCTGAGTGGCTTTGTGAAGCTTGAAATCTGCAGGAATTTGAAGGAGAAAGCAGGCTCTTTAGGAGCTGAATTCTTCACAAAAGAAAATTTTTCTGGTCCTACTTTATTTTAGTGTTGTAGGAAAGGCTGAAAATTCATAAGGGGTACCTTCACTGAGACTTTATTTCTTTTTAGTTTGGCAAATACCTGATCTCTTTTCCATCAGTGAGACTGAAACCATTTCTCAGTCAACGTTCTTCCATTGCCACTCCAGGTTTTATCTATAGGGAAGAGACTCACTCAAAAAATAGATATAAATGGAATACATGTCCCAAAGTCCTGGTCAGTGCTTCAGAAAGTGTTTAGATTCAAGAACAGTTCATTCAGGTGTTGCTCTTCTCTCCTGTAGCTGCTCTGAGAATATAAGCCTGCAAAGAGAACAACTGGGCAGGTGGGACAGGCAGGTGAGGTTTAATATATCCAGCTGGTCATTTTATTTTTTAATGTTATACTTACCATCCACAAGGAAAACGTGAAAACTACTGTTAAATGTCAGTTCATTCAAGGACACAGAAAAGCATTAAAAAATGCTCTTCCAGCCTGAGTGGAGGATTTACACAGCCAGCGAGTTCTTTTCAGTTTGTTTCCTAACATTTAGCTTTGTTCTTGTAATTTCAAAATTTATTAACAAAAGAAAATGCTACACGAGGCACAATTCTGTACAAAATAAATGAAAAATTGGAGTCATCAGATAATTCTTATCCAGGAAAAGAAAAAACAAAAAGTAAGAAAATCAAAATTACATCAAGGGTTCAGTATCAGGGTGTTTTCACCCAGCCTCACACTAAAAATTGTAAGTTCTAATTATTGACCAATGTCAATAGTTAATACCTAATTAATAGAGCAGCTTTAATATTTACACAAATCATAGTGTTGACATAGATCTTCAAAATAATACTTCATTGTATCTTTCCAGAAACAATTACGCTGCCTGTGGGCCTTTGATCTCTGTACACTCCAATTTTATTTAACAAAATTAATCCTTGTATATTTATTTACAGCAAAATCTTTGCTCTTATGCATGTAGTATCCTCTAATTGTGCAAATGCTAAATGTTTAAAATTGCATTTGTTGCTTCCTCTTTGGTTTGACTCTCCGACTCCTGTTTGGTTTGTTTCGTATTTTGATTTTTTTTGTTTGGTTTGGTTTTGGGGTTTTTTCTTTGGTTTTGGTTTAGGTTTTGGTGGTTTTTTTGGAGAGAGATTCCTTAAAATACATGATGATTACTTTAAAAATGCTAAATAATTTGGAAGGAAACAGAAAAGCAGGAAAAATCCTTGTTTCACTGCAAGTTGGGAAAAGCACAGTAATTATGGCTTTTTTTCCTTAATAGGAAGGTCTCACTTTCCTTTTGTTTGGGAGTTTTGGCAACAAGTAATAATGGTAATAATTCACATAGACTTCGGCACAAGTTGCTTTGGAAACTGAAAAATTATTGGTGTGTCACGCATCTGCTCTGTGTAGGAGATGTTAAACTTTTCAGTGTTTTCAGTGCAGTCACAGGATCTGTGCTAGGAAATGTGTTTCATTGCTGCAGTGTGGCCTCGGGATGAGTGCTCTCTTCCCTTTGGTGCTGCCCCGTGCCACCCTTGGGCTGGAGCAGGAGCAGGAGCAGGAATCCTCAGCCTGGACAGGAAAGGAGTGGCCGGGGCTGTGCTGGGGCTCCGCGTGTGTCCAGAGACAGTCACTCCTGCTGCCCCGTCCCACTGCTGACTGCGGGCCCTGAGGGAGCACAAACGTTGCTGGGGTTTCTCTGGTGTGCTCTTCTTTTTCTCTCTGCTTTTTCTGATTAAAAATTTATTCACCTCTCTCAAATTCTACCAGTGAGTTTCAGTATCGCCCAAAGTGCATTAAATGCCCTCTCCCCACCTTGCCGAAAGGTCTGTAATTCTGCCTTTGAGAGTTCAAATTACGCTCCTTGGCCTTTTTGCTCTGTCCCCAAAGTAATCCCCTGACATAGTTTCAAATAATGGGGAGCTCATCTTTGGAATTATGCAGGTAATACCTTTGGTGGCACATGTGATAGTTTGAAAGATACTGTCAGGTTATTTGATTGGAATACTGGCAATGTCATATTTTTAAATTATTCATGCTTTTTGAAAACTATGGCGAAGACTAGAAAGCAGCCAGCTGTGTAGTAGCCTTAAAATGTACATTAGTTATCACAATTAAAAAAAAAAAAAAAAAAAAAAAAAAGAAAAAAGTAAAAACCAAAACAAAAAACCTGAGAAACACACCAAAGAAGGCAGAAGAAAGAAAACAGCTATTAAATGCCATTTTGCAGGCATGAGTTATTTTCCATGGCTGATTAAAGAGCATCTCCTGAATCGTGTTGTTGCTCAAGGATGTTCAGTGTCAGCAAATTTGAGGGTCTGTGATGTTTAGGGCTTATTGCATATGTGGGTTGCTGAAGTGTCATGCCTAAGGACAAAAGTGTGTAAATATGAAGACATCTAAATTTTACACCTTTGTGAAGCTAAACTGGTGAGTTTCCTGACGAAAGCCATTCCAGTTCAGCCTCAGGTTTTGAACACAAGAGGTCTGGGACATGGCAAGGATCTCACATTCGTACACGTATGGAAAAGCAGAAATGCAGCTCAGTCTTGGGAGGGCAGGGTGTTTGGCTGGCACCTCTAGTTCCTAACCAGAGATGACCCTGCAGTGTACAGAGTCCCTGTCACCAGGGCAGGTGGCACTGACAGCTCGCGTGCAGGTAACCCAGAGGATGGCATCACCTCGAGAATTACCATCCCAGAGCACAGGGCATCCCCAGCGCAGCCGAGACTCCTGCCGAGGCTGCGGGGCACTCCAGCCTTTGCAAAGAGGAAATGCGCTGCCACGAGGCAGGAAACTCTGGCCGAAGTGTGTTATTTTTGCTCACATTTTTAACCTAGATGCACTCGGTGCATTTGTGTGTGTGTGAGCGAGGGGGACGCGGAAGGATTGCCCGTGTCTGTGTCTGTGTGTGTGGAGGCAGGCAGGGAGGCAGGGATGCTGCACGGGGCTGCGGAGCACAGAGAGCAGGCACAGCCTGGAGCCGGAGCTCAGCGGGCTCCTGCCCGACCCTGCCGGCTGCGGAGGCTCTGCTCCGGCCGGGAGCGGTGCGGGCGGCGGGCAGGAGGGGCGGCAGGGTCAGCAGAGCGGCTCCGGGGACCCCAGAGCCGCTCCGGGCTCAGCAGAGCCGCTCCTGGACCCCAGAGCCGCTCCGAGGATCCCAGACCCGGTCCGGGCTCAGCAGAGCCGCTCCTGGACCCCAGAGCCGCTCCGGGGACGGCAGAGCCGATCCCAGGTCAGCAGAGCCGCTTCGGGGACCCCAGAGCCGCTCCGAGGATCCCAGACCCGGTCCGGGGTCAGCAGAGCGGCTCCGAGGATCCCAGAGCCACTCCGGGAATGGCAGAGCCACTCCGGGACCCCAGAGCCGCTCCTGGACCCCAGAGCCGCTCCGGGCTCAGCAGAGCCGCTCCAGGGACAGCAGAGCCGCTCCGAGACCCCAGAGCCGCTCCGGGACCCCAGAGCCGTTCCAGGGTCAGCAGAGCCGTTCCGGGACCCCAGAGCCACTCCGGGACCCCAGAGCCGCTCCGGGCTCAGCAGAGCCGCTCCGGGGACGGCAGAGCCGCTCCGGGACCCCAGAGCCGCTCCGGGACCCCAGAGCCGCTCCGGGGATGGCAGAGCCGCTCCGGGGATGGCAGAGCCCTTCCTGGGACGGCAGAGCCCCTCCTGGACCCCAGAGCCGCTCCGGGACCCCAGAGCCGCTCCAGGGTCAGCAGAGCCGCTCCGGGGACGACAGAGTTGCGCCGCTCCCGGCCGTGTGCGGCCCCTGGCGCTCAGCTCGCCCCACGGAAACTGTGGCGGCTCCTCCGATGGATAGGAGAGGGAAATTTGCTTATTTAATGACAAGGATTCCTTAATTCTAGCCAAGATCCCTAACACACACTGCTAAATACCGGGTTCTGTTATTTTTTTAATCAGGAAAACAAGAGTAAAACTTTGAAAAGCTTTTAATAGCAAGTATGTTTTCACGTAAAGTTGGTGTGAGAAACTCACTTTAGTGACAGAAATGACAAAGGCTGAACCTTATTTCCTCCTTTGAGGTGGGTTCTGATGAGGCCCACGCAGTCGGGTGTGCTCCTGGCTGTCTCACCTGCTCTGTGCCCCGGCGTGGTGCCGTGCTCCCGCCAGGCGTGTGCTGGCACAGGTCTGCTCGTGGTGTGCTTGGTGCTCCTCACCTGAGGAGCAGTCATCCTCACGTGTTCATGGCCCCGTGGGTTTGAAGCCACCTCTTGGCTTCTGCTACTGCTGCCAGAGGAAAACACAGTGCGCAAAGGAGACTTTAGTGCGTGTCCATTTTCTTTCATTTTGGCTGTTATTTCTGTAATCCTGGCTGCCCTGCTTGAGGTGGGTCAGTACAAGTAATAAACATATGTATAATTACAAAACACAACAGTTTCTTTTGGGTACAATGATAGCTCAGACTATTAAATTAGTGAGTTGAGTGAAGTTCTTCCTATTTCTTTCTATATTGCCGAGATCCCCTTAAACCAAATAAATTCATGGGCTTTGAGCGGTAAAAGTACAGTGCTGCTCTTTACAGAAAGAAACAATAGTGCTAAAGTGATGTTTTTTTAGCCCTGGCATAACTGTTAGGTCAAAGCAGACACAGTACAAAACTGTTCTCCAAAATCCTAGAAAAATATTTTCTGGTGTATTATTATAATTGAGCACAGATTCTAGCTAAAAGTCCTATTTATGATTAGTTTCCTGTCCTCACTATGGCAGATTTCCTTTAATTTGAAAAACCACAAAGGAAGAAAAAAGAGTTCTTTTCTTAACTAGCTCGAAAATTTTGCTATCGGTTGCTTCAGTTTGAGGTTACTCAAAGTTCTGTTCTGTTCCGTCGTTAACTGAGCTCTGCGCTGTTGTTTTCAGTTAATATCCTGAGTTTGGGGAGAAATTTTAAGACACATTAAATGCCAAGGAAATTAGGGGAGATACAGATTTTAATTTGTGCAGTTTTTTGATGCTTGCAAATGTATTGAAGACTGGGAAATAATTGCTTATCTTGTAAAGGGAATTTTTAGTTTTCTTGAATATGTGACCTTTCATCATCTGAATTTTGAAGCTGATAGCATTTCAATGCTTTTGCAATAATTCTGGCTAACTTCTGTTTCATTTAAATGAGAAATATGTGCAAGAATAACATTTAGTATAGTTACTAAGGTGAAGAATCAAGAATTTGGACGTTAAGCAGGGCATTTTTATAGTAATACTTATCTCTAATAATGTTACATTAGTTTGAAACAGTATATTACAATATATCAGTGGAAGTTACCACTAAAGAATTTTAAAATAAATGTTACTACACAGTATATCTTGTCCCAAACTGAGATATTTTTCAGGACTCGGTTCTCAAAGCTGCCCGGGTGGGATGGAGATTGATGCATCTCGCGTGGTTGAGACCTGTGATAATGTTGGTAGGTTAATGTTTTTCAAACCCTGAGGGGAAAAAAAACAGATGAACAAACAAAACCCACACGGACACCTAGCGCTAAAGAAAGAAAAAAGTACTTAGAACAATAAAACCCAATGTTCAAATTGCCCAGGCATTTCATTAATAATTTGAGCAGCAAGGAGGTTTTTGCTCAGCAGAACACTCACACGTGCTTGGCCTCAGTTGCTGAGCTGTGTCCTCCAGAGCCAGGGCTGTGCTCACCTGGCTGCACCTGCCTGCAGGTGAGGCTGGGCGTGTCACTGCAGCAGCAGCACTTCAGTTCACTCTGGGAGTGTCAGCACTCACTGGAAGAGCAGCGTGGCCAGGGGGCACTGTTAAAAAATGGGAATATTTGCTCTATGTTTCACCCTCCTGCAACCCCATAGCCCTGCCAGAGCCTTGGTACTGCCAAACCCTGGGAAATGGCACCTCCAGGTGTTCTGCAGGATGACCTGGGATGGCCACATCAGCTGGCACACACCTGGGGGAGTTTTATTTTTCATAGGATCACAGAATCACAGACTGCTTTGGATCAGAAGGGATCTTAAAGCCCCCCCTGCTCCTCTCCCTGCCACGGCAGGGACACCTCCCCCTGCCCCAGGTGCTCCCAGCCCCAGTGCCCAGCCTGGCCTTGGGCACTGCCAGGGATGCAGCGGCAGCCACAGCTGTGCCAGGGCCTGCCCACCCTGCCAGGGAGCAGTTCCTCATTCCCTACATCCCATCCAGCCTAGCCTTCTATCAGTGTGAGGCTGTTTTTGATGTCCTGAATGGTAACCTCTTGTTTGTTTAAAGCTTTGTGAGAGGGGTGCAGTGAAATACTCAAACACCTCCAAAGATCCCTTCCCACCCCGGTGCCAGCGAGGCACGCTGGCAGTGTGGCTGTCCACAGTGTTCCACACCAGGCAGCGCTGCAGCCTGGGCCACTGTGCTGCCTTTTCCACATGTGCTGAATTGTGAATAAAGCCCACAATGTGGTATGCTACAAGTAATGTTTGTTTTCTTCTGCCTGCTTGTTATACTTAATACAGAGTGATATTAGTGAAATCAGGATCCTTATTGTAACGTGTTTCTTATTTTCAAATAATTTGTATAACAGGTGGACAAATACTGCTTTAACTCCTTAAGATACATAAGCAGAGTTCTTTTCAAAATTTGGGCAGAATCCTTTCACCTGGCCAGTGAAGAGCTACTTTCCTCATTTAAGAAAAATAATATTTTTACCATCTTTTCGGCATCAGTTGAAAGATATGTAAATACTGTGCTCCTTTGACTGTATTGGTATGTAAAGAGGCTCCATAAGAGCTGGAGAGGTACCTTGTATGAGCACCTGGAGTGGCAGAGCAAGCTGAAATGGCTTCAGCTGCCAGAGGGCAGGGATGGGGGGGATGTAGGGAATGAGGATCTGCTCCCTGGCAGGGCGGGCAGGCCCTGGCACAGCTGGGGCTGCCCCTGCATCCCTGGCAGTGCCCCAGGCCAGGCTGGACACTGGGGCTGGCAGCACCCGGGGCAGGGGGAGGTGTCCCTGCCAGGGCTGGGGTGGCACTGGGTCAGATCGAGGGTCCCTGTGTGGTTCTGGGGTCACTGTGCCTGGGGCTCATGGCACAGCCTCTGGGCAGGGCTGTGGGTCAGTGCACCAGTGACCCCATTCTCACCAGGGCACAGTGGACCAGGTGTGAACCACAGCGCTTTGAGAGCTTTGGGTTGTTAAAAGCTGTGGCAGTCTCTAAACTTTTGTGTTTAAAACATAGTGATGTAAAATGACTGCATTTTCTGAAACCAGCACTGGCTTTCCTTAACTGTCAGCCCAGATACACCGTGCTAAAGTAACCATTAAACTTGTTGTTCTTATAGGAATAATTGTTTATCAAATACAATAATATATGAAAATATATTTGTTGCATTCCTAGACGGGGAAAAAAAGGACAAATTAATAAAGGAGAAATTAATCTTAATAATCTTAATATGTAGCATATGGGGTTTGGGTGAAGAGGACAGCACAAGGGTTCAAAAAGGCATGGGAGCTTAGAGCTCTAATAATTGACAGTCCTCCAGATGTCTGCTGTCAGTTTGTGTTCGTCGTGACGTAAAGAAAAAATGCACATATGCATAATTTATCAATGGCATGCACAAGACTATATGGATCTCATTTTAAAATTAAGATGAAAGATTCTTGTTTCTGACACTTCTATGTAAAAAAAAATATTTTAGGGTGTCCCTGTCAAGGGTAGGAGCTGAAATCTGTATTTCATCTATTTAGACAAGTGCTGCTTTTACTACGGCAGTGTTTGCACAAATAAATTTATTTTCAGTGGAGCCCTGAGTCTAGTCATCAGGTACCACTGCTTTAGTGCTGAGCCAAGGTGTGGAGGAGTTGGGTGGTGGGGCCCAGCATGTCTGTGAGAGCTGGAAAATGGTCCGGCTGAAAAATCACACTGTTTAGTCCCTAATATATTTCAGATTTTTTTGTGGTCTTGCCTTTTATTTTATTGTGGGAGAAATACAAGAGGGTTCCATGCTGTGCCTGGATCTC
Organism: Ammospiza nelsoni; assembly: GCF_027579445.1. Taxonomy (NCBI): domain Eukaryota; kingdom Metazoa; phylum Chordata; class Aves; order Passeriformes; family Passerellidae; genus Ammospiza; species Ammospiza nelsoni. The sequence continues at coordinate 409,438 of NC_080669.1, forward strand.
AGCGTATCTGGACACGCAACTGAGATGAGCATGAAGCAGAGAGGAGTAACCTGTGTAAATCTGTACTGGCATCTTTGTAGGAAAGAGGTGGAGCTTATTTTTTTTTTTTTTTTCCCCTCTCACTGTTAGTGGTGTGTTCCTTAAATATGATGGATTTATGAATATGTTGAACATGTCTTTCCTTTTTTTGTCTTATTTCTGTGCTCCTGACTTGCAGGTGCAATGGCAGAACAATGAGCCGTGTGGTGTGACAGGTAAATTTCACAATTTACCTGCTGTAATGGTGTGCTCTGTGCTGCTGTTCAATCATCTCAGAATTTTACTTGCCTGATTAGTTGAGTGCAGCAGATTTTCAATTTAAATGTAACTTCATCTGCTCGATTAAAAATGTAACAGAACATTATCTGTCGCAAATAAATTTCAGAGGAAAAGATGATTTTGCCTGTTTAAAAATAACATCTGTTTATATTGGCTGGGAGCAGATGATTAATACCTCTCTAATTTCGAGGTTTACCAGTCCAGCTCACCTGTCTCTTTGCATGGATAGCTGAAATTGATGGCTGTCGGGTATAAACATTTACCTGTTGATGTTTATTTGATGGATTTCTTTTTTAAGGATAATATAGAATCCCATCATTGGGCATTCATTTATTTGCTGCTCATCAAGATGATTGACAGTTCTGCCAGCAGCAGAGGAGAAGGCTTTCCTCCCTGGCGCGCCCCGGCGGGATGCGGCGCTGAGCGATAGGTGCCGTGCCGGGGAGCGCGGGTGCCCAGGTTCGGGGTGCCGCCGTTTGTTCCGGGGCGCTGAGGGCAGGCCGTGGCCGTGCTGGCTGTCCGACGGGCGCTGGGCGCTGCTGCAGGCCGCAGGGCATCCCCGGGCAGCAGCGTGCCGGGCAGCGCGGGGCTCTCGGGCTGGGGTGAGCCGTGCCCGGGGGATCCCTGGGGCATCGCTGCTGTCCCCGCCAGCGCCAGCCAGGGCACGCGGTGCCACCGGCCACCGGCCACCGGCCAGTGCTGGCCGTCCCCAGCACGCCCAGCCCTGCCCTGCGCCCCTGCTCCGTGGTGCCACTGCCCTGCAGCCCACCGCGGCCTGGCGCGCCTGCTTCCCAGCGCTGCTCCCAGCTGCTCAGCTGAGGGTCCTGCTCTTCCTCGCTTGCATGGAAAGAAAATCCTTATTTTCCTAGGAGTAAGCCTAATAATAAATACAAAAAGATATAATATAATATAATATAATATAATATAATATAATATAATATAATATAACATAACATAACATAACATAACATAACATAACATAACATAATATATCATCTATAATCTAATATCTTATATATTATATATTATGTGTTTTATATTGTATAATATATAATATATAATAGTATATAATAGAATATATGATATATAATATATTATACATTATATAATATATATAAATATAATATAACATATAACATATAACATATAACATATAACATATAACATATAACATATAACATATATAACATATAACATATAACATATAATATTAACAACGGATTTGTTTCTGTTATGGGTAAGGAAGTTGAAAAATTGTTAAAAGTCCAGTTTTAAGAGCTAGGAAGAAATTTCAGTGTATTTGTGTTCCCAGGGCTTCTCCCAGCTGCTCCATCTGAGGGTCCTGCTCATCCTCGTTTGCATTAAAAGAAAATCCTTGTATTCCTAGGAGTAATAATAATAAATACAAAAAGTTATAATATAATAAATACAAAAAGTTTATTTAGGCAATTTGTTCCAATTATGGGTAAGGACAGATTTGTTTCTGTTATGGGTAAGGAAGCTGAAAAATTTTCAAAAGTCCCATTTTAAGAGCTAGGGAGAAATTTCAGTGTATTTATCTTCCCTTGACAAAGTCATGTTATCACATTCTGTCTGTTTTGGCTTACGTGAAAAGTGTGTCCACCAGACTTTCTTTCTTTCACATTCCTTAAAAGCTTAGAAAACCTGCAAATAATTGCATATTTACCCAAATAGAAGGCTTTTATCCTCTGATCTGAAGTAGGCAGGTGAAATTAATACAGCTATTTACAATAATGGAGTTGTAAAATGAAATGGATGTGGGCTTAGTAGCAAACCTAGAAAATAGACGTTAATATAATCTGGTGAAAAGTTGTCAAAGATTTTCTTTGTTAAGAAAAGGCCTCTGTTTTTGATGTTTATTATGAACATGCCAGAGGAGCACTATTTACTGTTAGTACTTTACTATTTACATATTTTACTGTTATAAAGGCTGGAATACTGTAGGAGTTGCTGTCCCTGCAGAGGTGGGGGTGAGCAGGGGAGAGCAGAGCAGAGCAGCTGGGGAGCTGCTCTGCAGAGCTCTGCCCACCCTGCACGGGGCTGTGCCCCTCTACTCCTACTGCTTTCTCCATGTTTGGGGGTTTTAATCCAGAAATTAGATGTTACAGAAAGATCTACAGCCTCTTCATCTCGCTCATCTCCTAAAGCTATGAAAAAATAATTATTTCTGTGAGAGATCAAGGTGTGTTTCAATTCAATTCATTTTAAGGCAACTGAGGAAAATGCTGTGAAAGTCTTGTCTTTGAGCGAAAGCTAACTGTGCACACCTGGGTGGCAGTGACACAGCATCGAGGGACAGGGCCTGCAGCTCCCACTTCTCTGCCCTTTTGTTGGGGCTTGATTCCAGCCCATGGTGGGTTTGCTGTGCAGCTTACAGCTAAGGCTGCTGCTGAAGAAAGCAAATGCAGTGGTGATCCACGCTCTCCTCATGTCCACAGCTGGTTTTTGTCCCAGGCTAAGCAACAATGCTTTTTTTCCCCATTTATTCTTCCTGAGCCTGGGTATTCCCAGCCTTTCAGGAGCCCATTACATTGTTCCCACAGCATAAAGTGACAACAGCTCGGCAAGGGAACTAAAACTCTGCTGTCAATGTCTGTGTGTGGCTGGCAATGCCCTCCCCACATAATTCTCTGTGTCAAGGGGAGCCTCCCTTCCTCACAAACCAGATGTGGTACACAGGTTACCTGTAGAGTTGTTTGTTTTTTTCCTGCTGCTGTAGCATTTTGGAAAATTCACATCAAAAGTTCATTTCTTTTCTGGTGGTTTTTAAATTGTCAAATGCACATATAAAAATCAGTCTATTACCAGATTGATCCTCCTGTCTCTGAAGTTGGCACCAAAACCAATTCTCCCTTCCCAGCTGTGGCATCTCCCTCAAACACACCTCACTTTCAGACAAATACAGTCCTAAATTATGAGAGGAACCCTTTGTGTTCAGCTTTTCCTTTGGCATGTTTTCAGGAATTTTTGGTGTATATTATCACACATGTGATTCATATAATTCCCCTAAATATGTAGATTTGTTAACATACATACAGCCTTGATACCACCAGAGGCTTCTGCTTTTGTCAGCTCAAGACATGAATGTCTTTTACCGGGCACCTCTGTGAACATAGCAAATCACGTCCACTTTGGAGAAAAACCCTTTCTCTTTGAATTGCCATTTGTTTTGTATTGTTTTGCCCTCTGTATAGTAAATACAGAGGGGTTCTGTGTGCTGGGCATGTAAATAAACCTGTTAGGTTTGGGGGTGTTTAGTATAGTCTATTTCTCTTTATTATATATGAGTGAAAGGGTTATTGTATTTTCAGATCTAGAAGCTCAAGACTAATCCAGGCTGCGTGGAAAACAAGGGGGTGTACTTCAGAGGATTTGCTGGAGTTGGGCTATTGTTGGTCTCAAAACACAGCCTCAATGGGCCTAGATGACCTCATCTTTTGCTGCCTGCTAATCCACCACCTCCATTTTCACCATGTCTCAGAAAAGTTTATTTAAGGAGACTTGCCGTGGAATAATAGCTGACGCTTTGCATAAGTCATAAAGTCAAAGTTAAACAAGTACATCTGTGTTGTACATTGTGTACTGAACACTGAAGGAAAAAACTTCAAAATTTGCCATTGGACTAGATTTTTATAATAATGCTTTAATTTTACAGGGTGACATTAAAACATAAAGCAGCCTCATGCAGTCTATAACCAGCGTTTCTGTTCCGTATCTGTGGGTCACTTGTCAGGCTTTGAAATGCAGGTACTTTGAGTCAATGCTAGGAAAACAGGAACTTTGAGTGGGATCTCCTTCCCTGTGTGCTCACGCCTCTGCCCCAGCCCTGGAAGTGTTCAGGGCTGGGTTAGATGGGGCATGGAGCAGTCTGATCATGCCTGTGACAGGGACTTCAAGGTCCCTCCCAACCCAATCCATTGCATTATTTGATGTTTCTGTGGTCCCTGAATGTGCCACTCATGTCAGAGCCCTGCAGACCCGTGTCACAGCTGTGACTGGGCATGACCAGGTTGTTCTTCAGGTGTGGACTCTGTCATTGCAGCTGCACCCAGCAGCTGAAGTTGTCTGTGGTGCTGAGAAATGCCATCTCTCTCTAAGGATAATTGGAAAGTACAATTTTACCACCCCTTGTAATTGGAAGCCTCAGCCTCTTTGTGCCACAAAGAAGAAATGCTCTGCAGATGTCCTTGCTTTTAATTTTTTCAAGGAGCTGGAATCTAGTTATGTTCTAGTTATGTATATAGTTATCTAGTTATGTATATAAAGCTGCCAATAAGAGTTAACTGTGAAAGAGAAAAAAGGCAAAGCAGACCTGCGCAAGTATTTTCATGGTCCTACCTCCAATTATTGTTAGGGTAGCTGGTAGGCAAGAGATGTGTGGGGTGCAGTTATTTGGCCAGTCATAGAACCAAAAAGTAGGACTTGGAGGTTAAGAAGCTGAAGTTCCCCATATAAACATTTAGAGTCAGAGCTGATCCTACAATCTCTGAGTCATACCACCAAGGTCTGCAGCCATTGCACTGGCAGTTGGACCATGACCTATCAGCGTTTTCATTCTGCTGGAGGTCTCCCTGTGGCTGTGCCTCGTGCCTGCTTTGGCTCCGTCCCCTGCCTCTCGGGAAATCCCACACTTGCTTTGCTTTGCTACTGCACCCCCTTCCCCATCCCTGTGCCCTTCCCTCACCTTCTTCATGCCCTTCTTGTCCCCCTCCAGCCAAGGATCAGATCCAAGTGCCCGTCAGACAGTGGTGTGGCCATGTTGCACAGAGCCCATCCTCAGGTGAGGGGGTGCAGACAGTGTCCTGCAGCCTGTGTGGCACTGGGCCTGTCCCCTGCCGTGCAGCCTGTGTGGCACTGGGCCTGTCCCCTGCCGTGCAGCCTGTGTGGCACTGGGCCTGTCCCCTGCCCTGCAGCCTGTGTGGCACTGGGCCTGTCCCCTGCTGTGCAGCCTGGGTGGCACTGGGCCTGTCCCCTGCCCTGCAGCCTGGGTGGCACTGGGCCTGTCCCCTGCCCTGGAGCCTGTGTGGCACTGGGCCTGTCCCCTGCCCTGGAGCCTGTGTGGCACTGGGCCTGTCCCCTGCCCTGCAGCCTGTGTGGCACTGGGCCTGTCCCCTGCCCTGCAGCCTGTGTGGCACTGGGCCTGTCCCCTGCCCTGCAGCCTGTGTGGCACTGGGCCTGTGACCTGCCCTGGAGCTTGTGTGGCACTGGGCCTGTGACCTGCCCTGCAGCCTGTGTGGCACTGGGCCTGTCCCCTGCCCTGCAGCCTGTGTGGCACTGGGCCTGTCCCCTGCCGTGCAGCCTGTGTGGCACTGGGCCTGTCCCCTGCTGTGCAGCCTGGGTGGCACTGGGCCTGTCCCCTGCCCTGCAGCCTGGGTGGCACTGGGCCTGTCCCCTGCCCTGCAGCCTGGGTGGCACTGGGCCTGTCCCCTGCCCTGCAGCCTGTGTGGCACTGGGCCTGTGACCTGCCCTGGAGCTTGTGTGGCACTGGGCCTGTGACCTGCCCTGCAGCCTGTGTGGCACTGGGCCTGTCCCCTGCCCTGCAGCCTGTGTGGCACTGGGCCTGTCACCTGCCCTGGAGCTTGTGTGGCACTGGGCCTGTCCCCTGCCGTGCAGCCTGTGTGGCACTGGGCCTGTCCCCTGCCCTGCAGCCTGTGGGAAACCGTGCCACTGCTCAACATTGGCAGGTAAAAAGAAACAGCTCCAACCCAAATCCCGTGAGTACAAACCCTGTCGTGCTGGTGGGGAGTTGTGCAGGGCGTGCTGAGGGAGGGCACAGGAGCTGGAGTGTGCACCCTTGCTCAGCAGCATGTCCCCTGCAGTCACAATCCTCCTCCCCTGGCAAAGCCCTTGGGGCAAAATTGCACTCTGTGGAGAAACTCTGAGTTCCTTGGCCTGCAGAAGAAAAATAAAAATCTCAGACCTGTGCAGTTACGGGCTTTGAGATGAACTTGTTAATTCTCATAATCCAGTCATCTCCTTGCAGACACAATGATGCCAGGTTGTTCAAACCCTTCAAAGCCTTGATGATAGGAATTTATACACTGATTTTATACCCTGAATTATAGTGTAGAGGGCAAGGGGAGCACAATTCATGGCTGCATAACTCAGTTATGATAGGCCTTGTTAAAATGTCCTTTAGAAAGTGCTTTTCCACTGATTTGTTTTTGTGGTGCCATTTTTGTAATCCACACCAGCAGTGTTACAGTAAATGTTTATGTAGTTTAAATTTTTTTTATCTGAGCATGCTTACCTGAATATCCAATGTAAGAAGGGATGGACTGCAATAACAGGTAGCTGTAGATTGCTGTGTATACCCTTGTGTTGTGTTGCAGTTTGGATCTGGCAATGGGATGTTTTCCTCTTGCAGTTTGCATTATATGCTCCTGGTTTTACCAATACCAGTGTGTGTTGGCAACTAGAAAAGCGATTGCAGTCTTACCCTCTTTTTGAAAGCACGTTTATTTACTTTTTTAAACAATTTTACTTGTAAAAGTAATTTTACTAGGATTTTAAAATCCCTTGCTCATGAAGCAGCATAAGATTCCCTACAGATATGCTATATTCAGAGTTCCTGATTTTTAGCGCTTATGGTTTGTTTGCGCAGTTAGGGTGAAATTACTCCAAAAAATTGATGGGGTTTAGTAAACATGGTTCTTCAGACAAAATTACACTTTTTCTGCTGTTGGTCATAAACCTAGAGCATTACAACCTGCTACCCTAAAAACCTGCCCAGGAGACACAGTGGGGCTTTGTGGGTCCACAGATTTTCAACAGTTTCCTTGTTATTTATGGGATGTCGGGAAAACTCACTCATCCATGGCAAAAAAGGATATTCCTGAAACTCCAGTTTCCCAGCTTGTGTTTTTTTTTCCTGTTTCACACATTAGTGCTGTGCTCAGCCCCACATTGTCTGGTGCACAGTGATGCTCCAGGGTCCCTTGGGCAGGCCCAGCCAGCCAGGATGGGGCCAGGCAGGCAGTCCCAGTCACGGTGGGCACGTGGCTGCCCCGGGCACCCTCGGGGTGCCTGCTGTGACCAGAGCCCCCTCAAAGGAGTGGGGAAGGAGCACAGGAGCAGCCCCGGGCTTCGTGCCCATCAGAGCAGCCAGCCCCCCTGCACTCCTTGCTGCTGTGCCAGGTGTGTGTGTGTCAGGATCATTAGCTTGTCAGAGTGATCCCTAGAAAAGCTTGAGAGTCTCTGTTCCCAGCCCGGTGCTCAAAGAAGCAGTCAGAGCTCTTCATTTCTCGGTCTCAAGGTTGTTTGTTGTTCCTTATCTGTAAAATTCTTTCTCCTGCCCTGCCCAGGTCCCTCCAGCAGGACAGTCAGAGGCACTCTGCCTGCCCCAGGGCAGTGTTACCTTTTTATACTAAAAACCACATGTGCAATATTTACAGTTACTGCCCAATACCCATCACCTGCGTTAGACAGGGAGCTGCTACTCTAAACCAATCCCAAAGTGCCAACATCACCCAGAAGATGGAGGCCAAGAAGAAGAAGGAGAAAGGCTGGACATGCCCAGATCCCTCCATCTTGCCTCCCGAACCCCCATACCAGAAACTCTAAAATCTACTTTTCCACCCCGTGATAACTTCACTAATATTCAGCCTAAACTGTTGTGGCTTGCTGGTCTTCATATAAGGTTGGTAACTTGCTCCATGGGTCATAATGAAACCCACAGGGGCATTTTGGGCTCTGTGCCAGGGTCCCTGAGCCCCCTGGCAGGGGTCATGGCCATCCTGGACAGCCAGAGGTTGGTGCTGGGTCCTGACACGTGTGAGAGCCCGAGACACTGAAAAGGAGGTGAGGAGAACTCACCTTATCTGAGACCAGCATTCCCAGGGAATGGATTCCCAGCACAAACAGCATATGAAGTGTGTAATAGCTACAGGAACAGGATTGTCATCAACTTCCTATCCAAACTGGTGCAATTCTTCTGCGCAGCATAAATGGTGTTATGAAAATGTAAAGTTCATTAGCAAGCTGTGTATTTTTTATCCACTTGCATGTAATTTAGAGATTATATAGTGTAATAGGATTTATAACATTATGCTGTTTAATCTTTATGGTGCTGCACACATGTTAAGCACAGCTAGCAGGATCCAGTGCTTGCCTTCAACATACAACAACAAGCAACACGTGCTGATCTGCAGGACTTTTGTTTCTTTTATCAGCATTAATGGTAATAAAGAGCTGTAAGCACAGCACAACACGAATCCAGTGGACTCACCATCTTACTTTGGAGGATAGGGTGGTGCTGGTTTGAGGAAAATTTCTGTTGGATGTGCAGGGTGTTTCTATTTCCATGTCAGAAACTGCTGTGCTTGAGGATGCGTTTTGAAAAGCGACCTAGAAAGTGCCACTTTAGCCAGAGAAAAGATGGTAATTTTCTTGAACCTGAGGAGTTAAAATTCTGCAACCATCTTGTGGTATACAAAGCTCTAAGCTAAATGGTTTGGGAATAGGTGATTTCTCCTTTACGGTCTGGAGGTAGAAGAAAAGCAAATGCCCAGAAATGTCAGAATAACCACTGGAAGCAGAGGGTGCTGTGACAGACACTGCAGTGCTTTTAATGGGTGTTAAAACCTTAGTCCCAGTCAAGTGGACTTGGACTTTGCATCCTTCCTCAGTGCAAAATGCTTCTAGGCATCCCTTTATCATCCTGTGCTTTCTAAAATACATCCTTCTACTTTGCTGTTTAACCCTAAAATATCACACAAAGGTACGCTTCCGCATAACCTAATTTTACCTGGGATTCACAATGTCAGGTGACATTCACCACCCAAAAAAGGCACTTTCCAGTAGATCTAACTTGGTCTCCCGTATTTGTGGCTGGATGCAGGAGGCTGTGCCCCTCTTTCCTGTGCCTGGTCAGGGATGTCCAGCACCAGGCGCTCCAGCCAGGCGTTTCTTGTCCCTCACAGAATCCTGAGGCCATTCACTTTGTGAGGAGCTGTAGCCACTGGCAGCAGGGGAGGAGGAGGAGATGATGCTTCATCTGTCACTGGTGTGTTGGGTAACAGAGAGGGAAATTCCACCCTCCTGGTGGCTCTGCTCTCTTGATTTCAGCATAGGGCAGAGATTGTAGTGACACACCTTTACCTGGTAACACCTGTGTGCTGGACTGAACCTGGTTGCTAATTTAAATTAAATTAAAAATTTCTTGGTAACAGGAGAAATGTGACTTGTGTCCACATTCTGTCCTCAGACTATTTTCACTTAAATTGATCAGGCATTACACCCTCAAAAGCTGTAATTTTACACCAATTTTGGGAGATAGGGCTGATTTTCCCCTGTTTAAGTCTACACTGAGCAATCATGAAAGAGCTGCTGGTCTTCTGAGGTACAGAATATTTTAGAAGGAGGGATGAGAGATTAGAATTTCTGTGTTGATGACAAGCTGTGTCTTGTTAAAGAGAAAACAAGAGTTTCAACATTAATGCAGTGTAAGTTATGATGAGCCAGGAAGTAGTGATCCCCTGTGTTGTTATAGAAGACGAAATAAAATGACATGGACACGCAACTCTCCAAGGTAGAAAAAGAGAGAGTTTAATTTCCGACTCCAGCATTTATAGGTTTCCAAAAGTGGCAGTGGATTGGAGGGTGACAGTGCCACCTCTGCAATGACACGGGACAAACCAAGTCCATCAAATTTCTCCTCCTCCATAAAAGAATGCAAAACAATAAGTGATTTACATAAAATGTGTGAGAAATTTCGTTACAAGAATGTAAACATCAGAAGGCTTAGAAAATCTTAAAAAAATGGGGCGACACCCCTGGGCTTGGCCTGCACCAGGAGCTGGTTGCTGCCCTTGAAACAGAGAAAAGAAGCAGAACCAGGCCTTTGTGCGAAGCAGAAGAAATTAGAGACATTCAGAAGCTGGGCATAACTTATAACCAGTATGGTTTATAGCTCCTTTGTTAAAAAAAACCACTGTGTAATATATTTGTGAAAAGCACCAGGTGTCATATGCCTGCCTCGCTGAGAGCCAAAGCAGGGCCATTTGTGCGCCCAAGGGCGATGCAGGGCGCTGGTGTGTGTGGTGCAGGAGCAGGGCTGTGGTGTCACCCCTCTGCAGGCACCTTGCTCTGGCTGGCTCCGTGCACCCACGGCTGTCACAGACATCTTTTATGACAAATCCTTTCCTTAGGATTTTTCCCCCTGAGAAGCTGAGAGGCCTCAGGAACAAAATGTAAACAATGGTTATCTGCTGCTGTGGAATGCAACAGGTGCATCTGTGATTGGTCTCATGTGGTTGTTTCTAATTAATGGCCAATCACAGTCAGCTGGCTCAGACAGAGAGCCGAGCCACAAACTTTGGTTATCATTCCTTTCTTTCCTATTCTATTCTTAGCCAGCCTTCTGATCAGATCTTTTCTTCTATTCTTTTAGTATAGTTTTACTGTGATATATACCATAAAATACTAAATCAGCCTTGTGAAACATGGAGTCAGATCCTCGTCTCTTCCCTCGTCCTGGCACCCCTGTGAACACGGTCAGGCACGGCGTGGGCACTGTACCCCTGTGCTGCTGCCCTGCCCCAGCTGTGGCGCTGCTGGCTCCCAGGGGCTGAGCCCTGCTCAGGAAACCTCCCTGGGACAGAGACATCCACGCACAGCTGGCGTCCAACAAAGTGACTGTCACCCCACAAACCTACCCAAAATGTCCTTTTCTTTCTGCCGCCTTCCTGTACAGCTTTTTTTTATTTTTTTATACAAAATGTCAACTTTTTAGCGTTTGGGTTATTCCTTAGAACGGATCTTTTCTTTGTGTGAAATAAGCTTTGGGTGTTTATTTAGACGTTCACTGAAACTGTGTAGAGAGCAGTAATTGTGTGGTACTAAAGAATTAATCCATTTAGTCATGGGAAGCCCTACTTAGCCTTTTTTTCTCTTTTTCTTTTTTTTTCTTTTTAGCATAACAGGCAATTTTAAGGCATTACAACTTTATTTAGAAATTTTATTTTAATAATAATTTTTATAAACTTGTTTTCACCTGGGAAAAAGCGAATTCCTTGTATTTTCTTACTTTAAGAAGAGTCGTTGCTTTCTGTAGAACTCTATTTTTGTGCCTCTGTTGCCTTTATTCTTCAATTTCCAAATGGACAATGTTCTTGTAAAACAAGTCCTTCTAACTATTTTATGGGGACTGCTAAGCCAGCTTAGGGAATCTTAACATTTAAGCATATAATTGTCTGCTTAGAGCCCTAGACTGGTAAAATAATGTCCAAAGCTTCCTGTACCTCCTGCGTGTTGCCTTTCAGTCCCGGTAAAGCTGTCATGCTTGGGGGTTTTTTTGTTGCTTTGGTTTTTCTAGCCTCCCCAAGCATATTCTTGCTCTCACTGTACTGCTGCTGTCTCTCTCAGGAGCGCAGCGGGGCACCGTTTGTTTCCTGGCTGCTCAGAGCCTTGCCAGCAGGATTCCAGCGTGTCTCCATCGGCCAGGAGCATCCAGGGCCACTCCAGCACGGCCAGGGTGCATCCCCTGCGTGGCTGTGGCACAGGCCACAGGAGCAGGGGACACCCCTGGGGACGAAGGACAAAGCCCTGCTGCCCGTGGGGCTGCCGTGTCCCCAGGGGTGTCTGCACAGTGACAGCCTCAGGGGCCTCCTGCCTCGTGTCTCAAGGCTTGGAAAAACGTTTAAAGTCGCATACAATGCAAAAGCAGAGCTCAAGGAGAATTTGGACAGCGCTCTCAGGCACGGGGTGGGGCTCCTGGGCTGTCCTGTGCAGGGCAAGGAGCTGGACGCCATCCTCCAGCTTGAAATATTCTGGGATTCTGTGATCACACATCAGCATGTGTTGGGTGCTGGAACCCAACGGCCAGCTCTTCAGCTCTACCTCTTTTCCTTCTGTTCCTGTGAAACGGTAGGGAGGAAATTGTTGAAAATGAACCAAACAAAAGTGTTTGCCAGTAGCATAAGGGTGACACAGTCAGCTGTTTGCCTGAAAAATTGTAGTCCATCAGGAAAAAAAGTAAAAATGCTTTTAAAATGAGTCTGTTTGGGCCAGAGCAGAGCAGCATATGGACTGGGAGCTGCCACTGGATGGCTGGTTCTTATTCTCCCAAACCTTGTGTATCCCGGGCACAAGAGAATTTCCACTCAGTTGTTACTTTATACCTGTCAAATATAATATCTTCATTGTAGTAGTGCTGAAGTAGCAGATCTTTTTGAGCTATACTTGTAATCAGAAGTGTGTTTAACTTGGAATGTTGGTAGATTATCTGGCAAGAATAGAGTAGGTAAAAAGTTAAGACATATGGGTTATTGGTTGCAGAAATGAAATTATTTTTGTTTTGCCATCAGCGAAACAAAGGATATTGTGCACATCAGTATTTCTTGGATTGGGAACCTGATTTTCTGGCACTTAAAATTGTGTCTGTATTTATGATGTTAAATGCTGTCATTACACAGAACTGCACATAGGAAATGTATTCAGAGAGGATGTGACACTTTGTGGTAGCCTTCATTCAGTTTTCCTTCAGTCAGATTTCCTTCATTCAGATTTCCTTCATTCAGATTTCCTGGACAACACCTGGTACCTATGCTTTGGGTAGGAAAACAGTAGATGGGATGGTCCCCTCAGCAGCTGTACTGTCAAAAATCCATTGTTTGTTTTAAATTAAAAAAGAGAATAAAAAAAAAAGTCTGAAATAATCTCCTCAGCATTGCTTGGATGTTCAGGGCCACCCCTAAAATGTCTGGCTTCTGCATAGGACATTTGTGGGTGGTTTCGTGCTTGGTTTTGGTAGCAGGATGGGTATTTAGTTATCTTCTGGCGATTGGGTGTTTCCTGGCTTTGTCCAGTTTATCTTGGCAGCTTTGCCATCCCATCTCTTGGTCCTCAGTACAGGACACGGTGAAGATTTGCAGCTGAGTTCAGGAAGACATCAGTAATGGATACTTTTGACCCAAATTCAAAGCTGTCTTAGCATTGCTGAAGTATCAGCTTCAAAAGGCATGCCTGGAGATCACACCAAAATTTTTTCTTTTTTCTGCTCGCTGTTTTGTTCTGTTGTTTGTTTTTTAAATGGATTTTTCATCAGATATACGTCTGTAAAAAAATCAATTTAATTGTTTTAATGAGATTTATTGTTTTTAGGCGGTGCCCTGTGGTTTGCTTCATATAATTACAAAGCAAGGTGCAGCTGCAGCAGAGTATCAGTGAGGGAAGAAAAGAGTGGGTAAAGGAAAAATGCCAAAAATCTCTAGGCAAGGGCTCTCTTGGCCAAGACAGCAGCTAACCTACATCTCATTATTTGGCAGCTCCCTCCTTCCCTCTTGGAGCCGAGGAAGAAATCCTTGCAGGGCTGAGATGCGCTTTGGGTTGGGTGCCTTTGGCAGCTCGCCTTGGCTCCTTACCCGCAGGGGAGCGCTGCCTTTGGGGCAGGCAAGCTTGCAGCCGCTCAGAAGGGCTGCTGCCGCCGTTCCAGAGGCCGGGCGGTTTCCTGCCGGAGAACGGCCGGAGCTGGGAGCGCCGCGGGCAGCGGCTCTGCGGGCCGTGCCCCGCTGTCCCGGGCGCTGCGGCCCGCCTGTGCCCCACGGTGCGGGTTTCTCCGTGGGGCAGCCAGGGCACCTCTCTCACGGGAAGGGGAGACGCTGTTGTTTATTGTCCCCGTTTTTCTCAAAAGGCAGCCCACTGTAATTGGGAGGGAGGTGCAGCACCTGGCTGAAGCCTGCAGGAGCAGCACCCATTGCTACCCTGCCCGGGTTTGGGCTGCAGCTGCTGCAGATCAGCCCAGGCCCCAGATGGTGCTGCCTAATCCCCAGGAGAATCCGTGTCCTGGAGGCAGCTCTTATCGCTCCAGACCACTGCAGACATTGTCTGCGAGGCTGCCACCGCGGGAATAATACAAACATGCCGTGCGTGAGTTTCACTTCCTCGAGCAGCACAAAGACACAGGAAGTGAAGTTAAACATTACAAGAACAGCGCTCACATTACCGAAAGCCGAGCTATTTTTGCTGCCCAATAAGGTGCTGGTGGTTTGGGGGGCAAGGGGCACACTTGAGCCTGCCAGCGGTGTTGTGCCGCTGAGAATTGCGGTGTAAAACCGTTTTGAAGAACATTTTTGCATTTGTTTTGTCGGTGCTGCCAGTTGCCGTTGGCTCACCTGCGTGACGCTGCCTTGCTGGAGCTGTGGAAATGCTCAGGTTCCTCAGATTTCCGGTGCAGGTGTGTCCTGGCAGGGGTAGCACAGACAGGCTCTGCTCCTTTCCTGTGCCCTGGCACTCAGAGGGAATATCTCCAGCCACTCCTTTTTTGAATTATTTTGGTGCTACAGAGCAGGCAAGTTTGCACCCTCTTGTCTATTTCCTTCCACGTGTACCTTTAAAAATTGTCCGTGTTAGCCTTTTGATAACCCGATTTCAATTTTAAAAAGCAGTCTGAATCAGTTAATCCTGGCAAATAGTGCAGGTTGTGTTCATGTGTATCTTGATTTTTGTCACCTCTAGGGTTCATTTTGATCTCCACAGCAGTTATGAACCTGCTTCAGTGGAGGCCAAGGTGTAGCACTGGCTCAAAAGCATCTGGTTAAATTTGAAAATAAAATAAAATAAAAATATATTTGAAAAAAACCAGACTTAAACATTGATGGAATCATGTTCATAATGACAGATTATTGTCAGTTTATCATCAGCATCTTGTTTTTTACTGAGCTGTAAAGCCTGTGCTGATTTCACGTTGTACCTGATTTATACTATGCTGAGTTGTTCCACCCCATACCTGAAAAACTACAAAGGCACTCAGGTTCCTGGTGACTCTTTCTGGTGCTATATAAAAACTTCTTTTATTGTCTAATGTATAGCCTCCTGCTCTGGGATCAAAAAAAGTATCTCAGGTAGTTCTGTGGAAAATGTCTGTCTACATCTCTGTAACCTTGCAGCTGGAGTCGTAATTTGGGGGGGTTATGCTTTGCTTAAAAGAAAGCAAACAAAAATTATTTGACTTTTCATTTGCAAAGACTTTTAAGTCCTGTGGCATTTTTTGCCGCATTAAACCAGAGAACAAAAGTCACACAGTAAATTATTGACAGTTTTAGTCTAATGTAGGTCCAGCTGCACTCAGAAGAGAGCACAGATAAATGTTTTTCCCTATTTTAAATAACTGCATCCCAGCCAGTAGTGCTTTGGTGAGGATGTACATGTGCTGAAGGTGTCATTATTCAGGCTTCTTTCAGTTGAAACTGTTTCATAAAGAACTACTCAATTTTTTCTCTCTAGTTTAATTTTGGCAAAAGCTGGTGGAGGGCCTAATATTTCCTAGCAAGAACGGTGCTTGAAAGCTTTTATACATTCAGTTTGTGTCCCTAAATAATTATTTTTAGCATTATTTATACCGCGTGTAGGTTTCTCGGGCACGCGCCGTCTCATTGCAGCAGCTCCAGGAACACAACAGAACAATCCACTCTCCAGAGCTGAATATACAAGATAAAAGATGTTTGAGATTAATATGCAAACATTTGGAAAACAATGGGAATGGAAGTTGGCTTTCCTGAGTAACAGAACAGCCAGAGACAAAGCGGTGGGAGAAGGCGGCTGTGACCCCCGGAGCACAGACATCCAAATTTTGGGCATTGCTGGTGTGAGCAGCAGGCCAGGTACAGACATTTGTGCACAATGTCACCCACGGAAAATGAGGTGCTGCAGGAATGAACTTCCCTGTTTGTACTTGAAAGGTTCCTCTGTATTCTCTCTAATTTTAACAGCATTGATATTCTGTTTGCTTTATGAAACCCTTTATTACAAACAGTTATGAATATGAACATCTCATTTGACTGCTGATGAACAGAGGGGAAAATCTAAATTAAAACTTTAAATACCACTATTTAATTACCCAAATGGCTTTGACTGTGTTAAAGAGTGCCTGGGATTATTCTGTTTTTCAATTTGTTTTAATGCTTCCTCGGTAAAAGCTGATGGATTCCCAGGCCCATTGCTGTCACTGATGAACTATATAAAGATAAATGACATTATGGTAAATTCCACTTAAT
Source organism: Ammospiza nelsoni (assembly GCF_027579445.1). Classification (NCBI taxonomy): domain Eukaryota; kingdom Metazoa; phylum Chordata; class Aves; order Passeriformes; family Passerellidae; genus Ammospiza; species Ammospiza nelsoni. Next base: position 425,769 of record NC_080669.1, read on the forward strand.
GACACATTTTTAATTTTCAGAACACAGACATTTTCTGGCTAGTGAATGAAGGCTAATTACCTCAAGATCAGAACAAAATAACTCCTCATTTTGAAAGATAATAGAAAAGAAATGTTGCAGATTAATGATGCTATTTATCTTTAAAAGAAAAAAACTCTATCTTTATCCTGATAGTGCAGTTCCCTGAGGAACACAGTTATAAAATGAATCTGAAGTCGCAACTTAATAGGTTATTAAAATTATTTGAGTGTGGGCTCCTCTGGTTCAGCCTTTCCATAAATTTAAATTGGAGGTCTGCTGTATTTCTAAAGGAAGCAGCTTGTTTACGAGGCCACAGGGAGCAGACGGGGTGCTGACAAAAGACACGCCTCACCCCGTGCTGAAGCTCCTTTTCTAAGCCTGAATGGAACTGATATGTGTCAGGAACAGCTGAGAGAAAAGTTTGAAATGTCTGAATTGTGTTACACCGGTGTCTTTTCTTTCCAGCGTGTGTCATGATAAGAGTGAGTGGCAATAAAGGGCACGGAGATGGATCTGCAGTGGGGACACAGCCACAGAGAGCAGTGAGGCTCCAGCTCCAGAGGTGGTGTGGCTGCTGGCACAGGTGGCACAGGTGGCACAGGTGGCACCCCTGGCTCTTGCTGCACTCCTGGGCTCTGCAGACTCACCTTTAAAAGAGAGGGATGGAAGAACATCCAGTAATACAGCAGAGCTCCAATTTAAATTTATGGAAGGGCTGAACCAGAGCAGCCCGCACTCAAATAATTTTATTAACCTATTAAGTTGTGATTTCAGATTCATTTTATAAGCGAGTGTGAGCTCTGCAGGTGTTGCTCAGGGTGTCCTGCTCGTCCATCACTGTCCCCAGCCAGATCACAGGAACATTCTGTCCCTCTGCCTCCTGACATGACCCGTGTGTCGTGGAAGCAAATTCCTGTCCGATACTCAACTGTGTGAAAATTCAGTTGAAAAAGAAATTTTCATCCATGAAAATACCTTTTGTGTCTGTTGTTGCCCAATGCTGGGACTCTGGGCCCTGGTGCGCTGTCAGTCGAGCGGCTGGGCTGTGCTGTGTGTGAGGAGCCTCCTCTGTCCTGGCTCTCCTCAGCTTGCCAAGCACCATGGCCACTCTGTGGGACATGCTCTGTGCCTTGGCCCTGCCTGCCTTCACTCTGGAGCACGAGCTGGCAGGTGAGCTCAGCTGAGCAGCTTGGCAAGGAGTTCTTGGCCTTGCCAAGGCTGGAACACAGGAAGGTGGAGGAAAATCCCACCAGCTACATTCAGATATTGTAGGCTGAAGGCACAGCTGGGTTTTAGGGCTGGTTTTTGTTTTCTGTCTTGTCTGTTCATGAGGCAGTGTGGCCAAGCTCAGCTGCGTGCTGTGGCTCTGTCCACAGAGGAGCTGGGATCTGCTCGTGCCACTGGGGCTGCAGGAGGCCCTAGGGATGGCCGTGTCCCCTGTGTCACCTGCAGCAAGGGGACTCATGGTCACTGCTGATACCTCTTCCTGCTGCTCATCCTCCTCTGCCTTTGTTAGCATTAATACTGAGTTAAATACCGAGTTCAATATTTAAGTACAGCCTGTGCTTCGGTGCCCTCCCATCCTGTGCAGCAGTCCCAGCATTCCCAGCCCCTCCCTGCTCCTGGCCCAGTGTCACACTGCAGTGTCACGGCTGGGGAGGCTGCAAGGCCAGCAGTGTCCCGTCTCCTCTGTGTGCCCCTCACAGCCGCAGCGTGCTCCGCCATGGCCACGCAGCCACCACAGGGCTGGTGACATCCCTGCCCTCCCGTGCCACTGCCCCTTCCCCTCCTGCTCGCCCAAACCTTCCTGAGGGGGCTCTGGGAACCCCCTGTGCTACTCGAGAAAGAGTGCTCTAAAGGCAGCGTTTTATACTGCTTGAGTTCATCTTCTTTGGGTACAAACTGTGCCCAAAAGGATGGATATGTAGTCCTGAAGAAATGTGTTGCTGGCAATTTTGTATATGTCTGTTGAATTTCATGGTATCTATTAGGCATGATGGAATACATTGTCGCAGTGTGCCGGGTTAAAGCAAGGTTAAATTAGAGTTAAAACCCCAGCCTGGTCACTCATTGACAAAATGCAACATTCTGATGGCACCAGGCAGGAACAACACTCTCAGCACCTCTGGTGCTACTGTATTTTTGGTGTATTGTATTTTTTAATTTTTCACATTTTTGTGCATGCACATATTTTGTGCATGTTCCTTCCTCTCATCTCTTGCAGTAACATCTTTTCTCTTTGCCTGGGACTTTCCTTTTGGGTTGTGCATCTGCTTTGCAGGTATTGGTGACCTGTGCTCTGGTAAAAATGCATGATCTTGAGTTCATCATACACAATTAATTTACATGGTGCCAAAGTAAAGAGGGAAATAGAGAGCAGATTAATTTTGATGGAGCTGAAAAATGGTTGGTTATGCATTGGGTGTTTACAAGGTCTTGGCAAACCTAGGAGGTCTCACCCCTGTAGTTTAAGATTGCCACTGTGGGTATTTGGTGTGGATGAATCGGCAGTTCATACAACAGCATTTTCTGTTTTTCCATTTGTGGAAGTGTGATGTGAGCATAATGTGAAGCACTGCTGGGTCAGCTCCTGCAGGGGCTCCCAACCAGGGCAGTCCCAGTGGGTCAGGAGCCAGCCAACCCCCCTGGCAATGTCCCATGTCACCTGCTGTGTCTTCCAGAAGACCAGCAGGTCATTCAGGAAAGCTTATCAGCAAAATCCCTTTCTGTAAGAAAAAGGTTTATTTTCACAAGGTTGGGTTCGTAAGGCCAGCTGAGGTTGCCTCGGTTCTTGAACTTTGTTTTTGAAAATTGTGTGTCAGTTTTACTTTTTGCAATTTAGGTTTTTGAAGACTTAAGATTGTAAGGATAGTCTTGAGGAAAAGCCTCTTTTAGGTACGTTGTGATATCAAAACTATGGGTTTTGCTTGTGGAATTGTAATAATACATATATAGAATTCAAATGGCATGTGTCACTTGGGGTTTAATAACAGTACTGTGCTTTAGGATAATATTTGTGGAGTCAGTTTTTCCTGATTTATTGTAGGAGTGCATAGAATATCACAGTTAGATATGGGAATATTTTGCCAATATTTCTGATGGATTCTGCCAGGAAAAACTGCAATTTTTATTTTTTAGTTTATATGGCTTTGGGTTTTCCGTTGGACAGTTGTCAATATGACTGAGGAGATGTCATTTAAAAAAATAAAATTTTCATTTACATGATGTTATCCATGGCTGTTGTGGCTCATATCTAGCATTCATACATAAATTCTTCCAATTGTACTAATGGAATTCCAGTCCCAGGCAGCAGCATTTTACAACACCATAGCAAAAAAGCAATGTCTGAAACTAGGAGTGTCTCTAAGAAGTTCTTTCATGTTGAAGCAAAAATGTGCTCAGCAGAAAGAAATGTAAATTTAGGGAAAATCTCCAATTTCCTATTCTATGCAAAGCTTTGATTTTTTGCTGATTCAGGCAGTAGGGTTGACATTGGAGCTTCTCATTTCTTCTGAAATAATCACTTTTTACTTTGGAACAGCCTTTCATTTTTCACAGCACTATCTTCTGAAACAGTCCACTTTGTATGTATGAATCTGTTTTTCTCCAGATAACACAGAAAGTAAAACTATTAGAGACAGGTTCCCATCTATTACTTTCCGGAGTCCATAGAGAAATACTAATTTTCAGTGGCACCCATTTGGGAACTTTACGGATGTCTTTTGCCCCCCTTTCAAAAAAAAAAAGAAAGCGGAAGAAGGAGATGCATCTGTAGTCTAAATTGACTGTGCCAAATAAAACATTAAATTTCAAAAGGACGTGTAAAAGGCAGATGGTTGATGGTAATAAAGCTGTCAGTAAAAGCCTGGTGGCTGAGGAGGATCGCAGAGCCGGTCCTGGAGGGGTCCAGAACCATCTCTGGAGCTGCAGGCCCTGCCTGCTGGGTCATGGTCAGCACTCCTGGTCATCCCTTGGGTCTCACACAGCTCTGCCCTCACACAACCACAATTTTAACCTTTGTTTAAAAGTGCCCTTGCGTTTTATGAGGTACAGTGAGCATATCCTAAACAAGAAGCCTGGCTAGATTAGCCCTTTTTTTTGACATGAGGACAACCTGATCTGCTTGCATCCCTGGCCTGATTGCTGCTGGCATTAGAAACACCCCAGACTCATTAGGGTTCCATTAAGGTTTTCTTTTCATATGCATCTCCGTTTATTGTTTCTTCTGATCACTTGTACTATTCCATTTTTCTTTCTCCATGGAAATAAAATCCCCAATCCCCCCTGCTGCTGCTTTGCTCTGAGGGAGTCCCTTCTGTCTGGCTCAGGTTTTTCAGTGCAGATATCTTGTGCACCCAGGTGCTTCCTGACTTTCCTCTGTGATGGTCACAGCAGTGCCGCTGCCCCCCACCCTGGGCAGATGTGCTGTGCCCAGATGTGCCCAGCAGATGTGCTGTGCTCTGTGTCCCTCCCATCCTGGTGGCTGTGCCAGAGGCTGCTCCCCTCTGCAGAGCTCAGGCAAGCATGGGGGCTGCACTGGGCACCCTGTCCTCCTCCCTGCTTGTGTCCCCAGTGCTCAGTGTTGGTTTTCCCTGCCCCTGTCCCCACTGTTGGTTTCAGGGTGCATTAGGAGGCTGTGCTGCACCAGCATACCCCATGGCTGCTGCAGACCTGCATGGCAAAGTTTCATGTGTTCTTTTGGAGAAAGAAATGTTGTGTGTTCCAGAAAGCAGATGGGTTTCAGTGCATGCCTTTGGGAGCAGTCAGCTCTGGTGCGCAAGTATTTAGGTTTTCTGCAGGCACTGTTCTTGCTGCTGGTGTTTGTGTCGCCCGCTCCCGTTAGAGTTACCTCAAGTGACCCAGGTTAGGATATTTTACAAGACCCTTCTGTTGGAGAAGGTCTGTCCCAAAGCAGCTCCTGGAGTGTTCCTGGCGCCTCTCCCCATGAGCCATAGGTAGCAAATGACAGACCCAGTGCTCCTGTCAATGTCACGGCCTCGCGTCGCCATGCTGAAAGGTATCTCCTCCATTTATTGTTCCCTGGTAGTTGTTTCTTTGGGAGCAGGCCTCTTGTATAGCTATTTGTTGAACTGTGTACCTACTGAATTAGTCAAAGACCTGTATAAAACCATTTTTTTCTTTTCCTCTTTACCCCTCCCCCAAACTTGCTTTTGTTATGTATTGGCTTGCTAATCCTTGTGTTGAGCAGTATCAGACATCACCTTTCTTGGGGGCACTTAGTCCGCTCTTCCGCTTTCTTTGTCAAAGGGCTCCCTTAATAGGAGAAGTCAACAGGGAGGACAAAAGGGATTGAAAGTTGTATTTAATCGGGGTCAGAGAGGTGGTGTTCAGAGTGACGGGCCCACAGGCAGGCTGGCCTTTTATGCTTTCCGACACAGATGGTCCCAGAGCATTCAGCTAAGTGAAGAGAAAGCTGCCCAGTGAAAGCTATTGTGGGGCAGCATCGTTACAGTTGAGAAGGGTTGCCAGGGGTAACTGGAGAGTATCACCAGCATCCTGTGATCACTAGTCTGTGCCATTGAAAACCCCAGACCCGGGATCGTTCTGGGTCCCTTGGCATCCTCCAGGTGCTCGGGCATAAGCACCAATGGCTCATGCTACCTTCTTAAAATTTAATATCACTACTTTTACTTTGAGGCGTATAAACTGCAGAGTCATTTGCATTTCTTAATTTCAGAGTAGCCACCTTCTGCAAAATATACAGCCACTTGCTTTGGAACATATTGCTTTTCTTCCCCCAGGGAACAGTCTAATAATATTTGAACTTATTAAGATAACACTGTGTTTACAGAAACTTAATTTTTTAACATTCTTCTGAGTGCATGAATAGAGGAAGAAGGAAAAAAAGGGAGCTTATGTAATTCAGCATGAATAGACTGCAGGCATGTGCAAAAGCTTTGGAAACTGTGCCCAGAAGAACCCCAGGAGTTTGCCACAGTACCTCCTTTGGTCTCACCAAGTGGCACATCACAGCAGGTAAAACATGTTCCTGACAAAATAGTTGAATGCTGCTTTTCTTTTTGAACAGCAGCAGCCCTGCTGATTTTTTGTTGTAACTATAGGTGCGGGTGATTATGGTAACATTTCACCTGGTGACTCAGGTGAAATGCTGTTTGAAAGAGCAAATACCAGCAGAAACCTTGAGTAAGAGCACGAGGTGAGCACTGAAAGTTCACTGGTGCCCAGCAGCCATCCTTCAGCAGGTGCCAGCACCACCGTGGCCACAGAGAGCAGCCCTGGGTGCAGTCCTGGGCACCTTGGGATGGGTCTGGACGGGGCAGATGCACAGCCAGCTGTGCTGCCCAGCGTCCCTTGTAGAACCAGCTGTGCTGCCCAGTGTCCCTTGTAGAACCAGCTGTGCTGCTCAGCGTCCCTTGCAGAACCAGCTGTGCTGCCCAGTGACCAGGGCAGAACCAGCTGTGCTGCCCAGCGTCCAGTGCAGAACCAGCTGTGCTGCCCAGTGACCAGGGCAGAACCAGCTGTGCTGCCCAGTGTCCCTTGCAGAACCAGCTGTGCTGCCCAGCGTCCAGTGCAGAACCAGCTGTGCTGCCCAGCGTCCCTTGTAGAACCAGCTGTGCTGCCCAGCGTCCAGTGCAGAACCAGCTGTGGCCCCTGGTGTCTGTTGCAGATCCAGCTGTGCTGCCCAGCCCAGATCCAGCTGCTCGGCACCCAGCCCATGTCCAGCTGTGCCAGCTGCCAGGATCTGCACCCCCAGAGCACCTGCCCGGACTGTGGGTGCCAGCCAGGGCTGGCTGTGGGACAGGGGGTGATGGGCACAGCCAGGGATCACAGCCAGGGATCACCCACAGGGATCACAGCCCAGGGATCACAGCCCAGGGATCTCACACAGGGATCACAGCCCAGGGATCACAGCCAGGGATCACAGCCAGGGATCACCCACAGGGATCACAGCCCAGGGATCACAGCCAGGGATCACAGCCAGGGATCACCCACAGGGATCACAGCCCAGGGATCTCGCACAGGGATCACCCACAGGGATCACAGCCAGGGATCACAGCCAGGGATCACCCACAGGGATCACAGCCAGGGATCACAGCCAGGGATCACCCACAGGGATCACAGCCCAGGGATCACAGCCAGGGATCACAGCCAGGGATCACAGCCAGGGATCACAGCCCAGGGATCTCACACAGGGATCACAGCCCAGGGATCTCGCACAGGGATCACAGCCAGGGATCAGAACCCAGGGATCTCGCACAGGGATCCCAGCCATGGAGATCACAGCCCAGGGATCTCGCACGGGGATCCCAGCCCAGCCCTGGCCATGTCCTTGGCCCTCTGTCCCCATCAGTCACCACAAGAGCACCGCCTGCCACAGTGGAAGTGTCACAGCACTGCCATTTTTGTGATGTCAGCCACGCAGGGAGTCCCCACACAGGCCACCAGCTGACTCCAATTTCATTCCAAAATTGGATATTTGAATTCAGAAGTGGTTGTTTTGGACATTTCAGCACTTCTGGACATTTTTAGCAGGTTAGATATTGTCTACCATTAAGCAGCTTCCATTCTCCACTTGTTTGCTCCCTGCTCAGGTCACTGAGGTGTTCCAGTCTGAGCACTCCTGTTGGTATCAGTGACACAGGTGGCGCCTGCAGGGACGACACCTGGCTCCTCCACAGCACTCCCTTTTTGAGTGGTGGCAGGGTAGGGAGCTATGGGTAAAACACCCTGTTCGTAGGTTTGTTATGGCTCTGTCAGATTGCAGAGGAAAAGGCCTTTGTCAATGCAAGCAGCCTTGGAAGTCAAAAGTATAATCTTCATTATAATGAAACAGAAATAATGAAGGCTGGAGGCAGGTGTGTAATTCAGAGAGCGTGTTGTCAGAGACAATGGCAAAAACCAAATCAGTGTTTCTACAGCTCCTGAGATATGTTCTTTTCAGGCAACCAGCGAATTTATCATTCTTTATATTTCCAAAAGTGGGAGGCTAACTGTGTATTCCTTTCTCAGATTATATAGCTGGCCCACTTGTTTTCCAGATTTTGAATGTTGCTAGTGAGTGATGTGATCTGTTTGCTTTAAATAATGTGTTTACTTGCCTGCGTTTACATTAAGTAGGTGGCTTTTTATGTTTATACCTCATTTTCATTTTTTAAATCCATTTGGAGATCTGCTGGGTAACAAAATGCAGACTACCTTTCCCTTATACTTCCCTCTGCAACTCTGTTAAAAAAAAAAAAAAAAGTAATCACATCTTTCCTAGTGCATCATCAAGTTTGTTGATCTTATACAAACACAGATGTAAATGAAAGCAAGTGTAGAAATGAGGCATCTCAAATGTACTTTATTCACAATTTCTTTAAAATTAATATCTGATTTTCAGACTTGTGTAGTAAGTGCAAAATACATGTTTGATTTCAGTCATACCCAAATCATCTAAATCACTAACTAATGGCAAAAGGAGATGCAAACTGGAGCTCCCCAGCATTTCTTTATTGCTCATACATCAAGCACTTGAAATGAAATTGTTGGAGGTTGTACTCAGCAGAGGTCCTTACTGCCGCCCAGAATTCATAACATTTTGGGAGTTTCCTGCCTCTGGTCTTGCCCTGAGTTAAGGAGGTGAGTGTCTGGGAAGAAGTCTGTTCCTCTGGTTTCCAGATTTGGATTGTTTTTCCTAAGCCACATGCTCTTGTCATCAGGGCAGCCCTCGTGGCAGCTCAGGGCTGACAGGACCGGGTGTGTGGTGGGTTTGGTGTGTGCCCATCTCGGTGCTGGCTGGGAGCCACAGGCAGGCATGCTGTTCCTGCCAGGATGGCCAGTGCTGGCAGGGCTTCCAGCAGGTGTCTCAGGTTTTGGTTGGTAATTGCTGCCCCGAGATGTGCAGGATGTCTCTGTTTCAGTCTGCACGTTTGAAGAACGAGTCTGGACTCTTCGCTTTTCAGTCTTAAGGTTGTTTATTAATTCTTATCTGCAAAATTTTCTCTCTGCCCAGCTGAGATCTGCTCAGCAGGGCAGCCACAGGCACTCTGACCGCCCCTGAGGTGGTGTTGTCCTTTTATACTAAAAACTACATATAACATATTTACACTTAATTCCCAATACCCATCACCTACGTTAGACAGTGCCCTTCTACTCTAAACCAATCCCTAAGTGCCAACATCACAGCAGAAAATGGAGAACAAGAAGAAGAAGAAGAAAGGCTGGACATGCCCAAGTTCCTCCATCTTGTCCCCACAACCCCTATACCAAAAATCCTAAAATCTACATTTTCATCCTGTGATAATTTTATTATTATACCATTCAAACCTCTGTGGCTTTCCGGTCCTCGTACAAAGCTGGTAACTTGCTCCAGGGGTCACAATCAAACGCCCAGGTGCTGTGTGCCAGGGTCTCTGAGCCCCCTGGCGGGGTCCTGGCAGCTCTGGATGCACTGAGGCATGCACTGAGCTCTGACACAGGTGTGGCTTCCTGCAGGCTCAGGTGCAGTGATCCTGGGCTGGATGTGCCACTGCTGCAGCCTCTGGTAGCAGTGTTGGGTGAGCCCACAGCTGTGGCATCGTCCCTGTTTGGGGTCACCCCACTGGGGACACTTGTGGTCACATTTCTCCTCACAGAGAAAAGCAAGGCACAATCCTTCCCAAGAATATTTCTGGGCTTCACATCCTCTGAACCTCAGAGAAAATGATAATTTTATTTATTTATTATAATATTATTATTATATTTGTTATTATCTCATTTGCTGTGCCTGTGCTTGTGCCACAGCAGAATGCAATGTGGAGATTGTTCACCCACAGTGATGGTGTTTTGTTCCTTGGCCTGTCAGGGCCAGGTGTGTGTGTCAGGGCTGTCACTGACAGTCATTAGATCCTGGGCAATGCAGCTGAGTGCTTGGCAGATTCAGTTTAGATGCAATGTAACATGGTGTAATATAGTATAGAATAATATAGTGTAATAAACTAATTAATGGGCCTTCTGATAAGATGGAGTCCTCCCCATGATTTCTCTCTGCCATGAGGGTTGTGCTGTGTGCCCCTGGTTTTTTAAGATTTTCTAAGCCTTCTGATGTTTCCATTCTTGTAGTGAACTTTCTCACACAGTTTCTGTAAAAAACTCATTGTTTTGCATTCCTTTATGGAGGAGGAGAGAGCTGATGCACTGTTGGTTTGTCCAGTGTCATTGGAGAGGTGGCACTGTCACCCTCCAATCCACTGCCACTTTTGGAAATCTATAAATGTTGGAGTCAGAAAATAAACTTGCCCGTTTTGCCTTGAGAACAGCGGCGTGTGCGCATCGTGTTATTTGGTGTCCTATAGCGACAGTCCTGCTTTGACAGAGACTGCCGAGCAGTTCAGGACATGTCTTTGGACAGCCTTGGCACCACGGTGGCACCCTGGCCCCTCTTGCCCAGGGGCTCTCATTAGTGGGGTGGCCGTGGGGTGTCCCCAGCCCCGGCTCCCCCTGGCCAGTCTGTTGTGCTGTGTGTCCTGCTGTCTGTGAGATGGTGCCAGCTCTCCAGGGCTGTCTCTCCTGACATGGGCCGTGTGTTCCCCTTGCCAGCTCGCCCAGGGCACAGGCAGATGTGGGAGCAGGACAGGTGTGAGCCCTGGCTGCAGGCTGGAGCGTGGATCCTGTGCTCCAGGGCTCCTCTTGTCTCCCTCTCCCTGCCACCACCCGGCCAAAGATGGTGCGAGCTGCAGAGAGTGTCTGCAGTGTTTGTTCAGAGCCCCGAGACAAGCTGCCACCCTGCTCAGGAAATTTGGTTGATTGCACATTTTAAATGAGGCCTTGGTGATTTTTTTCAGTGATAGGACTGGTTGTTTTTTTCCCAGTGTTGCTAGGTAGAAGCAGGATCTGCGTTGCAACCAGCCCTCAGTCATGGGTTCAGACATCCCTTCCTCTTGTCCAGAAAAAGGGGTAAATAACTCCTGAATCAAAGGGGGAAATATCTCCCGAATCAAAGATCTCAGGAGTTGTTGCCCAGGTCTGTGATATAGAAGCTATATTCAGTCAGTTGCACAGTAGAACCATGATTCTGCTGCAGCACACGGGACTGCCACCTGAGGTACGCAGGCAAAACTGTTGAGATGATCGAGTCTTTGTCAGAAAGGAGTGACTTAAATCACAACTTCTGATGTGCATCAGCTCCCTTGGACTAATACAAACATTTCACATTCACTTCAGCTCAGCCACATGAAGTAATTCACCTGAATTAGATAACTGCATATTTTAAAGAATACTGCTGTTTAAAAATCAGCATTGAAACAAAAAAGAAGAAACTTTAATCAAGCAATATATTATAAAGTAAATGAAAAAAATATAAATATTAAGTGCGTAATGTTTTCCTATTAGAACAGCAAAAATTTGAGGCTTGCAGCAGTTGAACTTTGGTAGGAAGAGCTAGCATATAATATGCCTTCCATTTATACTGATTTCAGGAAGAAGTGATATTAAATGTCATAAGTCCTGTTTTAAAACTGATTATAAGCAGGTTACCCATTCAGTACTGCTGGTGTCTGATTCACTATCAATAAAGGCTTGTTAAATTCTCAAAATTCAAATGCTTAAAATCAAGTATAGGCTTACGAGCTCTCCTGGTCCCTGAGTTCTGTTCTGTGTCTTGGGCTGTGAAAAAATGGAAAACGTGGAAAAATGGAAATTTGGGCAGCCCCCGCTGGGACTGACGGGGTGCTGGTCACCCCTCCTGGCAGCACCTGGGCAAGAGGTGCAGAGACCAAGCTCCTCAGGTGTGTGAACAGCTCCTATTCTTACAGAACCTACATTTACTAGATAAGGGAGGAAGTTTTGTTGATTACAACAGCATACCTAAAATATGAGTTGCTTTTCGGTAGCAGTGAGAAGGATTTTCCTATTGCTGTGGTATCAGAGTAAGGAAAGAAAAAAGCGTGTTAAAAAAAAGCAAAAAATGCCTAACAAAATAAATATAAATAAATAGAAAAATAAACCAAAACCACAGAGACAAATGATCAAATTATAAATAAGTATGTCTTTAGCATTGTAGGAGGTGCTTTTGACCCCACCACTGAAGTGTCGATTGCGGTTATATGGCACGCACAAAATAGAAAGTAGAAAATAATGAGAGAAAAATCAAGGATACACTATTTGCAAGAACTGTTTTGTTTTATTTATTGAAGGTAGAAAGAGCATTTTCCCCCCATGCTGCAGTGGAATGCCCTCCCTGCTCCTGGGGTGTCTGCTGAGATGGCTGTGCCAGTGTACATGGGACACAGAGATTAAATCAGGGTCTCAGATTCATTTCATCTCCTTGCAGCATTGAGAAATTCTTAAACAAGCAAAACCTGAATTCTCTCACTGAGAAATGTTATTTGCTGATTGTACAGAGAACATTTCCTTTTCCTCGCTTTTCTTTGGAAAGACAAAGAAGGAAACAGGGTGACATCTTTTCCTTGCTGCAAGGACAGAACTGTTGTAGCCAGTGAGATTTAGCAGTTCTTTGGCAAGGCCACTTCATTTCTCATCACCCCAAAATTGTACCTCTTAAGTACAGAATGACATGTTTCTGCAAAGCTGTTTTCTGTTGTGAGCAGAATTTTCTTTTCTGTTCCCAAGAAAAGGATGTCTTTGTCATGTGAAACAAGGTAACACCAAAAAATTGTCACTGCCGTGGGAAAGGAGGCTGTGTTCTTCATCAATCTTTGCAGCGTTACAGTCTCCACCCCACAGTGTAAGAGCCTGAATGAGAGATGCAGGAGTGCAGGGGCTCTCCAGAATGCAGTTTATTGTATCCAAGGTGTCACAGCAGCCCAGGGCTGTGGGTGACAGAGCTGTGCCCACAGCTGTCAGCTCCAGCTGCAGGCAGGCCTGGAGACCCTTAGTTTTGGTTACATTGCATTATGGACTTTTCTTTTGGTTACAATGCATTATAGACTTTTCTTTGCTGAGCATCTTCATACAGCAGAACCAATCTATACCTTAACTCTTATCTATAGCCCATCATAACTACTGTAATTACCATATTCATGTTACTGTTCTCCAATCACTCAAAGTCAGTACATTACAGTTTAAGCTAGAAGTTGTTTTTCAGTTTTCTTGCAGTGGAAAATTCTGAGACCTTTTTTCCACTTGCCACATTGGCTGACTTGTTTGCCTGTGCTCTCCTTCTGCTTAGTAAAAACATCTTCTTGTTTGGGTGGGTTTATCCTTTGCTCTAAGCCATAAAACTCCTTCTAACTAACACACCCTTTGCCTCCTTGGTCATCCGGTGAGACTGGCTCAGCAATTCTTCTATATCAAAACTGGCTTCCATCTCTATTCCTTCTTCAGACTCTACATTTAAAAATCTTTCTGCCAAGCACACACATCTGTGAGACTTTCTTGTCAAACTTTCATCCTTCCCAACACCACAGAGCCCAGAGTAAGACCAGTCTCAAGACATGTGACTGTCAGGCACAGATGCTGGTGCTGTTTGGTGCTTTTTTGTTCCAAATCTCCGCAGTCCTTTGAGAGCAGAGCACCGTCGGTGCTGGGACCCAGCAGTGGCAGTGACTCCCAGAGCAGCAGCTGCAGCCTCTTGGTGCATGCTGTACAAGCCATGGCCAAGGTGTTGAGAGGATCTTTCAAGCTCTTCCTGCTGTAGAAGTGTCCAGGATGGCGTGAACGATGTGCCTGTGGTGGTGAGGCCGTGGGAGCCCAGGAAGGCCGAGCAGAGCAGAGTGCTTACCCTGGAGCTTGCTCCTCCCAGAGCAGCTGTGCTGCTGCACATCCTCAGATGCATCAGGGCCTTGTTTCCAGTCCCTGCCAGGAGAGCTGTGCCACTGCATCACTCCTCTCTTTCCTTGGAAAAATCCAGCTTGAGGAAGCCCTAATGTGTGGGGGCACCCAGGTGCCTGAGAATGGGGAGATTTCCTCAAACAGATTGACAGCAAACCTGTGAGGAGGTGTTAATTTCTGTTACCCAAATTGGAGAAGTATTCTGTTCAGTAGGAATATTTTTGAGGAACCTCCTGCTTATGATTCCTATTGCTATCATCATCAGGAGGATCAAAATGGAAACCAGGAATTTCACCCACTGTCTCCAAACTGCATTTCTGCTCTCAGAGTAATGCAGTTTCCCACACCCTGACTCTGACCAGGCTCTTTGGGAGTCCTTCTGTCTGGGGCTCATTCCGGAGCTCCCAGGGAAAGATGAGAGTGCTGAGACCTGTCACCTTCAGGAGTGTTTGGGGTCAGTCTCCTCCTCATGCTCCAAGAGCTGCTTTGGGAGCCTGGTCTGAGCCTGAGCATAGGAAGGAGTCACCAGAGCTGGGATGATTTAGTTTGCCTTTGCCCAACGGGCCATTTATCAGCACGAAAGAAAGTTGAACCAAAATCCTGGCCCATACCCAAAGACTGGCACTCAGCCTGCATGGAAATGTGATTTATTTCTTCCTGGGTTAAAGATTTTGGGAATTTCAGAGAAAAAGTTAAGATCCCCAATTAAGCTTGACAAATTTCAGATATTCATCTACATCAATATTATTCCAACTCAGGGATTATTTCCATATTTTATTGTTTATGGCAGCATCAGGAGAGCCGTGCTGTTTCTCCAGGATGCAGCTACTGGTGAATGGTTTTAGGTTTGTGATTCAACTGAAGCATTGAATTTCCAAGAAGCAATTAATTTCCAAGAAGCTTTAAATCTGGATTTCATTGCAGGGAGACGTGTCACATTGTTGGCACATACCTTACACGGCTTCTTTTCGCCACGGGGCCTTTGGCACATCAGACACCCACAAGAGCAAGGTTCTGGGGACTTTGTTGTCTCTTTTTTATTTACATTTATATTTCATACATTTTGTATTTGTGATAAAAGGTGCGATATGCTGGCCAAGCCACCGCAACTGTTGTTCCTCTGTACAGGGTGGGAGTGCAGCGAGGGTGCCCCTCATGCTCAGGGTGTTCCCCAGGCTGGTGTCCCCACAGCTCAGCAGGCAACCGTGCATGCACTGCAGACTGCACAACATGCAGCAGCACTGGGCTGGGGGCTGCAGCAGCAGGCACGGCACACACAGCCCTGCCCAGCGGCTGGTTTGGGGCTGGGGGCTCCCCTGGCCCCAGCCTGGCCCCGAGGAGGCCGTGCACCCTGGCAGAGCCACCGCTGAGCACAGCAGTGTGGAAACCCAGGGCACCACGGGGAATATTTCCCTGTCTGCCTCTCCCGGGGCAGCGCTGGCTCTGACCCCCATCCATGGAGAAAGTTTCCCAGACTTCAAGACAGACTGGAACCCACAAAAGTGGGAAATAGATTATGGAGAGCAGTGTAGGTGTGTCACTGGGTGAGAAATTGAGGTTTTGGGATTTTTAGTGTGTTGTGGATGGAAGCAAGATCAAGGGCACAAGGTGTTGTCCTGGGTTTCTTCTTCATGCTTCTTCTTCCTCCTTCTCCATGGGTTTGGGTGGCATTTTGTAATTGGGCAGAAAAGTCACCATTGCAGCTCTGCGGGATCAGTTATTGGGTTAAAAGGGAAAAGAATCTATGTGTCAGTTCTTAATTGAATGGTTTAGTCTTAAAAGACCTTGTACCAAGAGATTGTTGGCCATTTTGTGGTGCTTTCCCAGCGCACTGAGCCTGGCGTGGACAGCGTGCAAAACTCTAGAAAAGAGAACGACAAACAAGAACCTAAAGACCAAAAGAATCCAGTGTGTCTCTTTCCTGACACAGAGCCAGTGCAGGAGGGGCTCCCTGGGCAGGGGAGCCCCAGGGAGGGCCCAGCAGAGTGCCAGGGTCGGGGATGAGGGCCAGGTGCCCCGAGCGCAGGAGCAGCGCCGGCACCGAGCGGGCTCCCGGCAGCCCGAGGAGGATGGGAGGCTGTGGGGAGCCCGTGCTGCTGAGACACGGAATGCCTGTGACACTGCAGCCCAGCCCCACCGCCCCACCGCTCCCTGTCCGTCCGTCCGTCCGTCCGTCCGTCCGTCCTGCAGAGCCTGCAGCAACTCGGGCTGTGAGCACAGCAAATGCTGCAGGCGCCTTGTCAGACACTAGGAAACAAAAATCATTAATCCTGTTTGGAATATATAATTGCATCTCCAAATGGTGAAATGGGGGATTTAAGGGTTAATAGGGAATTTAGGATAGTTTAGGAAATATATATGTGAGCATATGGTATTCATTATTCTACTCGTATGGGACTGCGGTAACTTAGACCAGGCTAAGACCTTTTTTGGCACTAACATACTCTGAAATTTCCTTTTTTTTATTACTGTACTTTCAGTTTTTTCCCTGTTTTCGTTTTCTCACTGGTAATTCTGAGTTAGTATTTATTATTTTTTTCTTCACCAAGGATTGCTGAAATCTAAAAGGTATTTCAGACAACTCAATCAAATAGCTAAAAAGGGTTTCTCTTCAAACTAAAGTATTATTCACTTTTCAGTCATATAGAAAATAGTCAGAAAGTGAAATCTGGATGCACCCAATGAGAACAATAGATTTGTGTTCAGCCTTTCCTTCTCTAAATTAGAAATCACAGTATAGACAATGGGATTTCTAAATCATATATTATACCTTATTCTCTGGTGGGAATAAAATGTTCATGTTTGCCTCCTTTTCTCTGTTTAACTTTGACTGCTGTGAACACTAGGAAGAATAACCCTGCAGCTTTTCTTTCTTTTTTTCTTTTTTTTTTTTTTTTTTAATCTATTCACTTTATACTTTTCAGACAGATTTTTCCCCGGGGTGAAACAAAGGTTAACTGAAATTTCCTCTGTTGTGTACCTGAACGAATCAGCAGTTTGAGAAGGAAATCCCATTGATGGGCAAAGAGAGTGACAGGCTCTATTTAAAGAATTCCCCCGACTGTGTGGTAGACCAACCATGCCATGAATTTAACTGTTCCTGTGGTCCCCATACTTGTACCCACCAAAAAGAGAGAAAAACCTACTTTGTTCTGCAAATGTTGCGCTAAGCTTTGAAAATCATGAGCCGCTGAGTTTTGTGAATTAACATGGCCAGCAGTGGCCAGCGCTGAAGGAAGCAGTGTTACAGCACAGACAGAAAACAGACAGGAAATTATGCACACTTACATAATGGAAAGGGCACCCTACATGTTCATGTTTAGCATGTGTCCCTGCATTTCAGCAGTTTGGTGGTACAAATATTCCACCAAAATACCATTTACAGGATTGTCTTTTGCTTTGTTCACTGCGCATTTTTATTCCCGCTTGGTACGTGGGGCCTTTACCCACACAGAGCTGCTGAATAAATGGATGTGAGGGAGCCCCAGAAGGGCACAGGTGTGGAGGGGTGCAGGAGGGGACGTGGAGAGGCTGTTTGGCACAGAAACGGGGAACAGGGACAAAGTGTGGTGACAGGACCTGACTCTGCACCAGCACTGCAGTGATTTCTGTATTTATTACTGTGTGCTTGAGCACAGGGGGACTTCCCTGCCTGCTCAGTGCCGTGACCCCATCTGTGCTGTGCTCTGCGTGTCCCTGCCACGGCCGCCCCAGCCCAGCATCAGCAGACACGGTGCTGGGGGAGGCAGCCCCAGCCCTGCCCAGCTGCCAGGCCTTTCCTCTCCGGCAGGGATGGCTAACGCTTCCCCCTTGGGCTGCTCAAGTTTGTCTGAAGTCACTTTTACAGCTCCTGGGGGGGTTTCCCACTTTTGCAGGGCTGCTCAGAAGTGTGTGTCTCTTTTCCTGTTTGAGCTCCGGTTTGCTTTCGGCCAACTCTGCCTTTGCTGCAGTCAACTGCTTATATTTTAATTAATTTCAAAATGGGTTGAGTATTGTTAGTTGGATTTTGTGATGCTTTTCAGAAATGGCAGAGAGAGGTTGCTAAAAATAAAGCATTGCAGGGATTTCCCTACTGCCAAAACATCTGCACATTACTGGCACACACATAACTTCAGGTATGAAGGGGAGAGGAGAGAGAGCCTCTTTTTGCCAGGAGAAAATGTCTCAAATTGAACTTCTGTCAACAATTCCATCGATTGATTTCCCTGAGGGAGATATGGATCCCTTTTAATGCTGTCTTAAAGAGATATTGACAGGTATTCCATTAAGCAGCAGGTGTTTTGTTTTTAAGTAAATCATCTCTTTGTTATCGAGGAAAAGTTGAGAAATCCTGAGAAGCGTCTGCAAAAAGCACGCCAGGGTTGGTGCTGTTCCCCTGCCCAGGGCTGGGGCGTGCAGGGGGGGCTGCAGCCCCCTGGCCAGCCCAGGGGAGGGGGCCCTGCTGGGATGGGCCCGGAGCTGCTGCCCTGGGCAGCAACCTCACCTGTCCCTGGGGCAGGTGTGCAGCGGGCAGGTGTGCAGGGAGCTGGGCTGGGGGCGTGCTGCACACCTCTGAGACACACGGACACGGCCGGACGCACGGACAGCGCCCTGCATGCACACAGACACACACACAGAGACACACGGACACGGCCGGACGCACGGACAGCACCCTGCATGCACACAGACAGACACACAGACAGCGCCCTGTGGGCACACAGACACACACACAGAGACACACGGACACGGCCGGACGCACTGACAGCGCCCTGCATGCACACAGACAGACACACAGACAGCGCCCTGCATGCACACAGACAGACAGACACACGGACACGGCTGGACGCACGGACAGCGCCCTGTGGGCACACAGACAGACACACAGACACACGGACACGGCCGGATGCACGGACAGCGCCCTGAACACACACAGACAGACAGACACACAGACAGACACACGGACAGCACCCTGCACACACACAGACAGAGACACACAGACACACGGACCTGGCCGGACGCACAGACAGCGCCCTGTGGGCACACAGAGACAGAGACAGACACAGACACACGGACATGGCCGGACACACGGACAGCGCCCTGCATATGCACACACACACACACACACACACACACACACACAGACGCACGGACAGCGCCCTGCACACGCACACAGACAGAGACAGAAACACAGACATGGCCGGACACACGGACAGCGCCCTGCATATGCACACACACACACACACACACACACAGAGACGCACGGACAGCGCCCTGCACACGCCCACAGACAGAGACAGACACAGACACCAACACGCACAGACACACAGACAGACACACAGACTGCCCTGCCCACACACGCACAGACACCAACACGCACAGACAGACACACGGACAGACGCACAGACAGACACGTTTATCCGTGCCTGCAGCCCCTGTACCCAGGTGCAGGAGTACCCTGCCTGCGCACACACGCACAGACAGACACACGGACAGACACACAGACACACGGACAGACACACAGACGCGTTTATCCGTGCCTGCAGCCCCTGTACCCAGGTGCAGGAGTACCCTGCCCACAGACAGACAGACAGACACACGGACAGACACACAGACGCGTTTATCCGTGCCTGCAGCCCCTGTGCCAGGTGCAGGAGTGCCCTGCCCACACACACACAGACAGACACACGGACACACGGACAGCACACAGACGCGTTTATCCGTGCCTGCAGCCCCTGTGCCCAGGTGCAGGAGTGCCCTGCCCACAGACAGACAGACAGACACACGGACAGACGGACAGACACACAGACGCGTTTATCCGTGCCTGCAGCCCCTGTGCCAGGTGCAGGAGTGCCCTGCCCACAGACAGACAGACAGACACACGGACACACGGACAGCACACAGACGCGTTTATCCCCTGCAGCCCCTGTGCCAGGTGCAGGAGTGCCCTGCCCACACACACACAGACAGACAGACAGACACACGGACAGACGGACAGACACACAGACGCGTTTATCCGTGCCTGCAGCCCCTGTGCCAGGTGCAGCAGTGCCCTGCCCACAGACAGACAGACAGACACACGGACACACGGACAGCACACAGACGCGTTTATCCCCTGCAGCCCCTGTGCCAGGTGCAGGAGTGCCCTGCCCACACACAGACAGACAGACACACGGACACACGGACAGTGCCCTGCCCACGCACTGCCCCTTCCCGTGCTGTGCAGGACCCAGGGTGACAGGGCCATGCCAGGGTCTGCTCCAGGACAGTGCCTGGCTGAGCCCTGGCACCCTGTCCTTCCTTTCCCTTTGGGGAGCACGGCGGCTTGGGCACAGAAAATGTGAAACTCATTATAGCAAGCTCCCTTACCCCAAGACTTGAATCACCTTGGGTCACACATGATCGGGAATTTTCAGATGTATGTAATATGTCACATTGTGAAATTCTTACAGATCTAGATATTTTTAGGGGGTTTAAGGCTTATAATTTTAAAATGCTCTTCCACTAGCAGCAGAAGCTGTGTCCTGGTATGGTAAATATTGTTCAGAGATATTCTGAAACAGTCCTTGCCACGGAGATCTTAGTGGAATATAATTAGAGTTCTGTATTCTGTAATATCCTACATTAATTAGCAGTCAAAATCCAATTTTTAAAGCCCAGCTTGGAAATGTATTTGCCCTTCAGGCCCATGTATCATTGTGCCACAGCTTGAAGTGTCCTGTGTTACGGGGCTGATCATAACACACAACAAATAAAATACATCTCGTCGTGCATTTTGCAATGAGAAGGAAGGGGGGCCATGAGCACTTGCGTCCTTCTTTTGGGAGATGAGGTGGTTTATTTTCAGGGCGGGATGCCCATGTCTGCGGCCCCTGCGTTGCTGAGGAGGGCGATGGCACCAGCCCGGGCAGAGCTGCGGTGAGGCTCCGTCCCGGCCCCGCGGCGGGAGCAGGAGGGCGATTCTGGGGCCGTGCCCGCAGCGCCGGCCCCGCCCGGCCGGGGCAGCCCCATCAGCTGCCGGGTCCCTGCTGGAGCAGCGCCGCAGATAAGGAAATTTTGTGAACCCTTCATTGTTTCTTCTGAGTCAGGGTTTTGTTCCGCGGAAGCAGATTGTTCCCCCGGGCAATTTCAGGTTTTGACTGCTGGTCCTCCTTCTCCCTCCTCCCCTCCTCTCCCTGTCTGGGATGAAAGAGGGGAGGTTTGAATGCGCATTGAACAGTGGTCCTAAATCTGGCTTCACCCCGAGCGCTGCTCAGAAATTTACATTTTCATGCTGGTGGAAGGATACATGTGAATCTCAATGATCTTTCAAAATTTTTCTTTAAATAAAAGCAAAGCTGTTGCTCGCCATTCATCCCATTGTGCGGGGGCAGAGGACAGCCAAAATGTGGTACTTGATAAAGGGAGAACCTTGTGCAGGGCTTCCATTTTCATATAAATGGTGTGTATTTTACATCCTCGTCCTCCCTGATCTGCAGTTTGACAACACCATTTTCTCAAAGTATAAATGCAATAAGTTTGTACAGGAAAGTCTGTTGTAATTTTTTAGTATAGAAATGTATATAATCATAATAGAGGAATTTGTCTTAATATTAAACTTAGTGTAGAAATTAATATAATTTTATAAAAGAGATAGCATTTAACAAATGAAGATAAGGAAGATTAAAAGCACAAATATATCACAGATGTTCTTGGTTTTATTTAACTCACAGAAAGCTTTAAATAAGTTTCATATGTGCAACTTCTCCACAGAAAAAGGGGGAAATCCTGACAGAGATTGTCTGAATAAGAGTTTGAACTGCTGTATTCTGAAGAGTAAAAATAAAACCAAAGCAAATGCAGAAACAAAGCAATCACAGCCCTTCCTGCAGGCAGAGGTGCACCTTCTGTGAGCATGCCCACCTTAGCAAAGCACCAAGTGCCCTGCAGGGTGCTGGCCGTGGCCTTGGAGGCGCAGGTGCCGTGCCAGGCTCGGCGAGGGACGGAGCTGCAGCAAACAGCGTGTGCGTGCCCAGCGCTGCCCGCTGTGCCCAGGCCGGGCCGTGGGGCGGCGATGGCCATGCTCGGGCAGCCCAAGGGCGCGCTGAGCCAGCCGTGCTCCCCGGGCCGTTCGGGGCGCAGTTGGGGTGCCAGCTGCCGCCGGGAGGCTGCTCCTGCCTGGGGGACCACAGAGGGGACGAGGGCTGCAGGCTGCACACAGGTGGCACCAGGGGACCCCAGCACCCCAAGGTGCTGCTGCTGGGCGAGCCGAGGGAGCAGCCAGGACAGTGCAGGGCTGGCCAGGAACCACCCATGGGGCGCTGGCATTGCCTGCAGGACACGTTAATTCACCCTAATAAGCAAACAAAACCAGAAGGCAGGGAAGGATCTGTCAATTTGAGAAGACTTTTGTGATTTATTTCGTGATCTAGAGCCAGACAAAACACTGTGGTCAGCGAGAAATATTGCAGATTTTTCTATGTGTCTCTACAGCGGGATTTCTACTTGGTTGCAGAAGCAAAACTCTCCCTAGGTGTTTCAGTCTGAAGAACTTATTGTGTGTGAAAACAAAGCCTTTTGCAATCTATTGTGAATTAGAATTAACTTTTATATCACCAAACAGATTTAGTAAAGGGAGATTTTGTTGTAATATTTCATTCAGCATTAAAGCTCTTATATTTATTTTCTGAGTGGAGCAGTTTTAGCTTCTTGTATTAGGAGTATTTGAATCATTGTATCATGGTTTTCCCCTGTGAAGCTGGGGATTTTGACAGTGAAGAAGAGAAACTTGGTTGGTTTGCCCTCAGGAAGGACATGCCTAGCGATTAACAGGAGTTAATTCGCTGGTAATTTTGATCTGTGACCATTCTGCGTGTGCATTTCTGTGCAACACGGCACTTGCGGTGCCGACTGCCAAGTCAGAGCTTTGAATTACAAATACCTTTTTTCTTTATTAATTAATTTCCTTAACAGGCATTTAAGCCATAAATAATGCACTCAAATATGACAGCGTTTCTTTGCTTTTGCTGATCAGCCTGGGAGGGTTTGGTTTTCCCTGGAGCGTGCCCACGCTCGCTGCTGCCTGGGGCAGGACGTGTCCCTGTCCCAGGTGCGATGCAGCGGCGCTGCTGCAGTGCTGGCATGGCACTCGCTGTGTGTGCCACCACTCAGGGTCACTCCTCATTCACAGCACTTTATTAACTGCCCTCTTTGTGCAGCAGCAATGTCTCCGTGGCAGCAGGAGCAAGTGTTGAAAACAGAAATACCTAAGGCATTGCTCAGGTGGGAACATGCGCTGTTGGATGAAGAGCAGCAGTAGCCTGAGTGACACACCTTGTGTCCCGACACTACATCACATGCCTCAACCAAAATTACTGACTTCTTCAGGAAATGAAGAGGAAGAAAGAAAATTATAGATGGTACAGTTTTAATTTGTAGTCATCCACCTTCTAATGGAAATGAATAGTGCAACCAAAACTGGAGACATTTTTGCCGTCTGTAAATCGTGATGATGATGTGATTTTTGTTAGTAACGCGGATGCCTCAGATTGAGCTGCAGGATCGGGATGGGGCACCTTGCGTTTAAAGGTGTGCAGACATGCAGGATTACCGTGCGCACAGGTTGCAGTGCTGGCTGCGAAGGCCGGAGCCCTGTGCTGGGGTGGATCCTCCTGCAGCGGCGAGGAGCTGCTGTGGGAGCACAGCTCTGTGTGTGCAGCCCGAGCGCTGAGCCGCATGCACGTGCAGCATTCCTGCAGCTCTGGCTGCACCCCTGCTCCTGTAGCTTGCTGCCCTTCCACTTCCTTCCTGGTTTGTTTCTTTTCCCTCCTGCCAGCCCAAAGGCTGCAAGTGAGAAGGTGATGGCGTGACAGTCGATAATTCAGTGTGTCCTCCTGATTTATTACACATTACCAACGCTGTTTGGAAATAGATTTGCTCAGCTTACAGTCTGGGTGTCTGAGGTTGTGCTCAGCCGTGTTGGCGTGCAGCACTCAGGATGCAGGGCTGGTGAATTGGCACGGAGGGAAGGTGTGGGCTCTGCAGAAACTTCTTGTTCCGTGTGCTCCCACTCTTGCAGCCTCGGGGCTGGGGCTGGAGCGCAGGCAGGGGCAGCTCCAAGGGCTGCAGTCAGGATCTTGGGAGCTCACGCCTCTGGCAGAATTAAATCCCCACCTGAATTTAAACCCCAGGCATGAGGACAAGAGGGTGGTGTCAGAAAAACTTCTCCCAATAGCTGCACCTGTGCTGATGCTCAAGTGAGGCAAATTTGGTGCCCAGTGGGTCAGCATCTTTCCTTTACCAAAGATGGAAACAATTTCTCTGCTTTAGTACATTAAAACCTGGTAGCAAGGTCAATAACCTGCAGTAATCATCATGTTTAATATATTATAGAAAAATATTAATATAAAATAAATATAATTAATTTTAATTTTGTTTTTCAGGAGAAATTGATGTGAACTGGTCTATCTCTCATAAAGACTTAGAGGTAAATGCAACCAAATTTTCCTATAATTCTTTATTTTGTTGCTTATTAACAAGCAGAATAAAGTAAATGGGATTGAAAAGCCCCTCTGTGGTGTTTTTATGGGAGGATTAGCAGTGTCCTCTCACAGGAGAAAGGAGTTCTTGCGTTGGGGCTGGCAAAGGCAGGAAGAGACAGGGCTGCCAAGAGCTGGAGTGATTGCACAGGCCGTGCAAAGGGGACATCAGCTCTCCCTTCCTGGTGTCTCTGGAGCCCCAGAGCTCTTTGAGGGCAGCCTGGGAGCCAGCAGAGTGTGGAGCCTGCCTGGGCTCGTCAGGGGCAGCGCGGGGCCTCTGCAGCCCCGAGATCCCAGCCGACCTGCTGCAGCACCCAGCAGGAGTGAGCTTCAGCTGCTCCCTCCTGCTCCCTCCCTTCTTCCTTACGGCGTCCAGTACAGCTGATACAATCCAGTGACATTCACAAATTCTTTCCCTGAGGAGAATGGTATTTTTATACCTCTCCTGTTCACTCATCCAAAATTTCATGTATATTTTTTTAAACCTGTGATGTTTACTAGGCAATGACAGTTGTAGATAGGATTTGAAATTCTGGCTGCCTACACAGAAAGTATGTGTGAGGTCACTGGGAGAGAGACAGTTGTTTCCAGCTTCTTTTTTTTTTTTTTTTTTTTCCCTTTTAAAGTCTTTCTTTACAATTGCAAATTGCAGATTTCATCCAGACTTGTATAGCATTGTACCTTGTCCAAGCAGTTTGCTTTAATGTGTGCAAGGGAATATGTAATTGCATTTGCAATTGATCTTCATTTTATTTGTGTTCTGGAGAAAATTCCAGTTTGTTGTGACATAGCACAGTGAGTAAATCTTGGCTAATTGAGGGAAAGCTTCACAACTGCAGTTTTAAATAGCAAAAAAGAATGTCCTGAAGCAGAAGTTCAAATGAGAACTTTCCTTCCAGACAATGCAGGTTTCTCTGTAGCAGAATTACCCATTTCAAACCTGGATGTGTAAATTGTACATGGGAAACATTAGATTTCTGCTGGATCACTGCCAGCAGTGACCTTTCTAATTCCCAGTTCCCAAAGCACAGAATCTCAAGTGGTAAGTGCATTTCTCTCTGTGTTTCACCAGGCACAGATCTCCAACTACGCGGGCGTGAGGCACAGCAGCATGCGGTACTACAGAGCGGACAAAAACGTCACTTGTAGGAACTGCCACAGACCAGGACATTTGTCCAAGAACTGTCCCACTCCAAAGGTAAATGCAATGCTTAAATCACTTGAACATTCAGCTGTTCCTAATATACCTTTGTGCTTGCTGTTAGAAAAGTTGTTTCAGTGGTTTATCCTTTCTTTGAAGCAGTGCACTGAGTTGCAGGGTAGCTTGCACAAAGTCAGTTTACTGTGTGAAAGTATCACTCTGTTTGGTGCTGACATTGCTTTGATTGTTTTTATGAAAGAAAAACGTGCAGAATTATATCATATGGAATCATATTGAATGGTTTGTGTTGGAAGGGACTTTAAAGATTAACTCGTTCCACCCCCTGCCATGGGCAGGAACAACTTCCACTAAACCATGTGGCTGTAAACTGAGGAAAAAAAAAAACAAATGCCATACAGAAACATCTTTTTTTTTTTCATATGGTAAAACAGTCAGCAAGTGTAAAATATTTTTCAATTTTCAAAAATATTTTTCAACTTTCAACAAGGAGAATCTATTGAATCAGAATTACACCATTAGTAAATAAGTGAAAGCAGAAAGTATAATGAGCCATGATAAGAACAGTGTTAAAAACCGTGGACAAGACGAAACTGGAGCTAACTTAGAGCTGAGATGGATGCCACATATTCCAAAAGTTTGTCCTGTGGTTAGGGGTTTAAAAGTCAGTCAGTAAATTGTAAAGAAGTGGGAGCCATTGCACGACAGCCTGGATTTAGCAACCCCCACACCAGAATCTGTGAAACCCTTGGTCCTTGGGGCTGTTACCCACGAGGACACTAAGAATGAGCACATCCCACACGACCCTCGAGGCAAACACCCTCACTCACTGGAAAACTGGCTTGACAGAGGTACAGGCTTGGCCTCAGAATAGCTGGCTGTGTGTCACATTTGTCCCTCCACGTGCTGAATTTGTGAGGCTGTACTGCAGAGTCTGGATGGCAGCGAGTGCCCCTCCAGCTCCCCGACACAGCCCCTGCGGGGTCCACAGGGCTGGAAGGATCTACTGGAACACTGTCACTTTACATGGCTCTACTTCTGTTTCTCCACAGAAAGTTCCCCCGTGCTGTCTGTGTGCAGGAAGAGACCATCTGCAGCACAGCTGCCCGGCACGTTTCTGCCTCAACTGCTGCTTGCCCGGGCACTATTTCAGGGAATGCCTGGAGAGAGCCTACTGGAACAAGCACTGCAACCGCTGCGACATGAAGGGCCACTATGCTGATGTGAGTATGGCCCTTGGCACAGAAACCAGCCCTGGTTTGCTCTGTGTCTGTCAAAAACTGAATTTACAATGGCTACAGTCTCTTCATGATGCTTTGATTTTACATAGTGCCTATTTGTGAAAGCATATGGAAGTGTTGTGTTTAGTCACTGCTTTACACTGTCAGCGTTTTCATGGAGAATGGTTCAAAGAGCACAAACCAAAGCCTTGTCAACACCAAACCAAACTGGTCTTTAGTTTGGTTCAGTTCAGCAGCAGTGGACGCAAAGGTCCTTTTTTCTGGCGAAGGAATGGGGTAGGGAAGTTGAAATGAGGAGATGCAGTGCTGCAAGCATACCGGGAAGGACTGAAGAGTAACTCTGATGCATCAGGATGCACCAGATCTGTGGTTCTTTCACTGTGATCAGATATTAATCAGTGAAAATACTATTAGAGAGATGTAGTTTGAAGGCTTTGGGTTTGACAAGATCTACTCAAATAAGACATAGAAGAAAATGAAAGGAAGAACAAACATAGTTGTCTCTGTCTTTTATCTTGTATTACATTATCATGGTCTTATATGTCCCCAAAATTCAGTCCTACATGTAGCAGTCAAGCTTTCATGATATTTTTTTCTCTTGAATTAAACAGAAATAAGAATTAAAGGCAAATTGTGATAATTTTGGCATACATTCACACTTCAGTTTCTAACTGTAGATATGGCCTATATGTTTGGTTTTCAAATACACCTGTGAGATTCCATAAACACTGGATTTTTTTGAAACTCAGAAATATTTGAATCTCTTTCTAAATGTCTCCTTCCTGGCTTTATTTTTTCTGTTTGGTCAAAGAGCATGTCACAGTGGTACATGAGATGTGCAAAGGTCAGCCAGTGTATTTGGGAGTTGCTATTTCTTATGATATTTGAATGTCTGCCAGATGTACTTTTGCTTATAGCTAATGTGCCCGCAATACTTTTAAAGAATATGAATTGTACATTTCTGCACCGACATTCTGATAGGCAGTGAGACAAAATTGCAAACTGTAATGAAGCATCTTTGCCATCTTTTCTCTTTTCCACATTTTATGACACCAGTTTCATAAACTGGTGTCCTTTTCTTTAAAGAGCCATGAGGGCTGTATCATACAAGCATTGAAATCCTACCTGAGCCATGCAGGTTATCAGGAACCTCACAGCATGTATTTTTTCTGCTCATTTGGGTCCACCTTTAATCAGAAAAGTTGTTCTTTAAAACTTCAGGCAGTTCTTGTGTGGTGCATGGGAGGTGTGAAGCTGCCTGTGTCATTCACCTGGGTGAATACTGGGGAGCAGGAGCCCAGTCCTCAGGCAGGTGAGAGAGATGGTATGGCATAGCAGAGGCAGAGTAATCAAAACCAACAGTAAATCTTTCCTGAGACCAGAGCAGAAAGCCTGTGAAACCAACAAGTGGTCGAGACATAAAAGGCACACTTGGACAGGACAAGGTTGCTGCTCATGGCCTCAAGGTGTTTTTTGCATCTGGGATGTTCATAGTGAAGAAAACCAGGGGTGTTCCCATACTGAAACCTTATTTAGTGGAGGGGAGCACCGGAGAGGCTGTCAAATGGAAGAGAATGTGAGTGTTCCTACGAATCTGTGAGCGCTAGGCTGTTACCAAAACGGGGTAACAGCCAGTGTCTGGGTATGTGCCCAAAAGCTGCAGGGGAGCATGAGGGTGAAACGGCCCAGCCACGGCAGCAGGCACCTCGTGCTTGGTGCATGACTGTAACTGAGTTTTTAATGCAAGAACAGCGGGTAGGGATGTCCCAGGGAGAGCTGGGGGTCCCAGACTGCCAGCTGCACATGTGCACCAAGCCAGGGGCAAGAACCGTGGTGTTGGCGTGTTGGCATGGGTGCATAAACATCATATACGTGGGGTGATTCAAGGCTGTTTTGTAAAGGAAATCCCACTTCTTGTGGATCTCTGGAGTTCTTCAAAGGCACAGGTTGACAAGCATGTGTGTAAACATGATCCAGGTGACATAGTCTGCAAATTCCAAAAGGCGTTTTACAAAAGCTTTCAAGCAAACTAAACGGGCATGGAGTAAGAGGATAAAGGTGGGATATGTTAGTGTGACATGGAAAAGGGTCAACAGTGGGGCAACAAGAGTGGCTGAGAAGACTGAATTGCTTACAGAGTCAGTGGTGTGAGCCAGCTGTGCAGAGCTGCCCGAGAACTGTAAGAGTCAGAGGGAGAGCACTATAAAATGGCAATTGACATTGAGTGGCAATAAATGTAAAGTAAAACAATCCCATCTTGGCATATGGAATAACAGGTTCTGCATATTACCATTCAGCACTCCAATCCTAGTTATGAGATATGATTCTACAAAAAAACAGTTTAGTCTTCACAAGCTGTAAAAAAGAAAACCAAACTGCTGAAACATTAGGAATCATCAGGAAAGCAGGAGCACCTGGGCAAAGCTTTGGTCCCTCCCTGCCTTCTGTATCCCTCAGCATGGCCACAGCTCCTCAGCCTGCAAGGGAGGTGACAGAGGGAATGGTCTGTAGAGAGCTTCAGAATCATCTCTCATGGGAGACAGTGGTCAGGGGTCATAATTTCTTCCAGTACACCTGGCAATAGAAGCCAGGTTGAGAAGAGACAGTCCAGGGTGACTCTGTGTGGTCAGCAGCAGACTTGGAGCCTCCTTTCTGAGGGATGCAGCTCTGCCCTGCCTCCAGAGGAAATAGGAGCAATTCTTGGAAGAGAAATCACAGAATTCTACAACACCAGGTTGAAAGGGACTTCATGGATCATATGATCATCACTGCCAACATTTCTGGGCAAAAGCATGGTCTACACAAGACAGTCCAGCCAAATCCTAAGAGTGTCCAGTTTTGTGGAATCCATCACTTCCCTCAAGAGACGATTGTTGTGATCGTCACAGAATTTTCTCCTGTGTCCGCCTGAAATCTCCCCAGGAGTAACTTGGAGCTATTGCCCCTTGTCTTTTCCACGTGACTCCTTGTAAAAAAGGGAAATCTCCTTGTTATCAAACATGTTATGAATGCTTTGAATGCTCAAAGGAAATTGTAATTTGTCCTTCTCAGCAAGTTTACTCCCCTTTGCTGTAACACAGAGGGTGCAGAACAGGCCTTTGTGCACAGTCTGTCAAACTGACTTTCCACTTTGGTCCAGAAGTGAATGCAAGGCAGCTCAAGGTGCTTCACCTTGTTTGCCTAGGAAACATGCACAGTTACTTAAACCATTTTAAGGTCATACATTTATGACCTGCTAGATCAGTCTCTGCTCCTGAAACGGTGCTGAGAGCATGCAGAGTCCTCTTAGCTGGAGGTGTTCTGGAAGCAGCCCGGCCTCGCGTGGTTTCCTTGGGAGGGTCATAGAGGAGCTGCTTTTGACTGATTCAGTGGCAGTTCAGTGGATGTCATGAGCCTTGTGGTTGGTGTGCAGCCTCACCTGCCAGCAGCAGGGCTGGAGACGGGCTCCATGAATCTGCAGGAAGCAGGCAGAGGGGCAATGTCTCCATGTATACCCGGGAAACCAGCATGCAGGTGCTTGGTGAGCTGGATGCCTCTCCAGGAGCGGGCAGACAGCAGTGCCCAGGTGCTTGGTGCCCTGTAGCCACGCTGTGTCTGATGGCCCCATCCAAATGCCCAAATACCACTGTTGTCAGCACTCCTTCCCATGAACCAGCTGGTTGCTTCGACTGGCATCTTCTTGGCATATTCTGAGAACGTTCTGATTGTGCAAGGTGCCACTGGCCTCTTCTCTGCGGGCAGGTTCCTTCAGCCTTTGTTGTTTGTGGCACACTGCGCTGGGCTGGGCTGGAGCTGGAGCTGCTGGGCTCACTGCACGGGGGCAGCTGGCATCCATGGGCCCGTTTTCCCTGGGCAGAGAGCACCGTGTTTGCTGTGTCTCCTGAGTTGCCAGCGTCCTGCCCGTGCACCCGAGGGTGAGCACACGGCCGAGGCACCAAAGGCACGGCGACACCGTGGTCCCCCGGCCCTGCCCGCCCGGCACCGGCGGCTGTCTGCACCGCCAGCGTGGGGAGAGGTCTCGACATCTGCTTGCACAGGAGCGCCTTTGAAGGGAAGCATTGTGTGTTTTCCGCGGCAGTTCCCATGCGGAGGTGATGAAAAGTGTGTGTTTTGGCAAATCTTTTGTTTTATTGTGGTGGCTTGCGGCGGGGCAGCTCCAAGCAGCCGCTGCCTCTTTGACAAAGCACCAGAGGATTCTGTTAAAAAGTTGTGTTTAGTAATTGTAGTCGTCGTGTCAGACCATAACTGACTCGGAGCTGAAGGATTTTTGCGAGATGAGTAGCTATGCCAGCAGGGACCCAAGTCTCCTGGGCCAGCCGCGCTCTCATTAAGATTTGCCGCTAGCCGTGGCGGTGTTCGGCAAGTATGTGACGTGCATGCTGTTATTGTATGCTTGGCTTGTCAGCCTGCAGCTTTCTGACACTCACTTATGTCACTCTTTATTCAGAGACGAAGAAGCTTTTGATAATTTGACAAGACAAGCTCTTAAACGATCTAGGTCATGGCCTTCACTGTCTGTGATTGTGAACATATTTCCTGAAAGCCCTGTCACTCATCACAGCTACATTTTCTCCCGGGGAGCCGCGGGCCCGTCCCGGTCTCCTGTCAGCGCGTGCATTTTGGTTATTCATACGCCAAATACAGTAGCGGGCTCGGCTCGCCTTTGGCCGGCGCTCGCATGTTAGCGGGGCTAATCCTCGGCCCGCGCCCGCGCCCCGCCGCGCCGCCGTCGAGGGCCCTCGGCGCGAGGCAGACGCCCGGCCGAGGGGAGCGGAAAGCAGCAAAGGCCGCTTAGTGCCGGTTTTGTGTTTGCTCATTGTTGTGGAAATATGAGAACTGGTGGCAAGGGCCTCGTCTATTGAGCTCTCGAGTCCCGGTCTGCTGTCAGGGGCTGTTTGAGATTGAGTGTTTTATTTTCTTTGATGTTCACATTGGAGAATAGGGAAGTGGGAATTAAACAACAGATGCATTAAGCCGTTGTTCTGGTAAAACAATAATTAGCACCTGATAAAATTCAATATGGGTCAAAACGTGCAGCACCCAGTCTCGATTCTCCCATTATGGCGCCGTGCAGAGGGTCAGCCTCAGGCACGAGTGGCCGCCCTTGCACGGGGCCGTGGCAGCAGTGGCACGGCTCGGGGGACAGAAATAGCTATGGGGACAGCAGTGGCGCTGCGGACAGCTGGCTTTGGGAACAGCACAGGCGTGCCTCTAGGGACAGCAGTGCGTCTGGGGACATCGGTGGCTTTGGGGACAGATGTGGCACGGCTCTGGAGACAGCGCTGGCTTAAGGACAGCAGTGGCCCGAGGTGGTGGCATGTGCGGGCCCGCTGCCCTCGCCGCACGCCGTGGCAGTGGCTCTGCCCTCTGGAGTGGGCACCTTTTGTGCTGGTACATCTAAATGCGAGTACAGTCAGACCACTGGGGCAGGAAATAAATGCAATTTTATTTTAATGTAGTTCATCACGCTGCCATCGTAGCTGGGTACCACAGGGGCTTTTCTCTAAAGGAGGGCCATTCATGGTTAAGTTATTTTAAATAAATAAGGAAAATGGTGGGTTTGGCAGCAGTTCTGCCTGGCTACGCTGTCTACCATAGCAAACCTCCCTGCCTCATTTGAGGAGACAGTATTTGGTAGTAATTGTTAATCATACTATTTGTCATTCCATGGTATAAGATGCAGACAACAGCCCTGAGCTAATGCAAAGTAACGAGGTTCCTGGTTAAAAGCATCATCTCTAAAGAGCTGTTGTTTCACAGTGACCCCTCCTCAGCTGTTGTACCCCTCTTGAGCAGTATTTCCCCCAGGCACCACCTGAATGAAGGAATATACTTAGCCTTCCCTCACCAGCTCCATCCTCTCCTTCTGCTGGTTTTCCCTAAGCCTTAGAAGGTCCCTGAGGATAAAACCCACCTCTGGACAGCACCACGCAGGGCTGGGGCTGTGCCTCTCCCAGGGTTTTGACAAGAGCTCTGCCAGCTGTGGTTCTCACTCACAGCTACAGATTTTTGCTCAAAGTGACGTCTTTGTGTCCAGAGCAGAAAAAATGCCCAACCAAACAGTTATTCAAAAATAAGTAATTTTGATGATGATGAGGATGACGATTATTAAATAGCAGTCGTGTGAGTAAAGGTCATAGCACAGAGTGGCATTTTGCCAGGATAGCGCAACTCACTGATTGCAATTGTTCAACCATATTAGCCCGGGCACACTGTGGTAATCGAAAAGTATCCAGAACTAATGTATAAATAACTGCCTGCTACCCCTGAGCTGGACCAGCGCAGCTGCCCTGTGCAGCTGAAACCTCCTCAGCTCTCAGGGAGACCCTAAGAGCTCTGGTACAATATTTTTACAGGCTACAGAGTGTTTATATGTTGCTCTCTGGCTAAGTTAGGGAAGGAGGAAAATCCTTTTGTTTGTGCTCAAAGACAGCTTGAGTGTGTTCAAACTGTCAGATCCTCGGTGAGGAATGTGATGTCCTTCACACATTTTCTTTATAGAAATATTAATATAAAACTCAAATATTTACACACAGCATTTGAGTAAGAGGAGAAATGCTGAACCATTACACAGAACAGATTGTAGATTTTTCTGCAGACAATTATGTTACTGGTGGAATGAATAATAAATAATATCATTTCCATCACATCTGGGAAATGTATGTGCCACAGGGTGACTGGCAAAAACTTGGATTTTATTTTGAGAGATACTGGTTGTGGGGTGTTTTTTTTTCTTTAATTAGCACGCTCCATCAAAATAAAAGAAGGCAAGAATTTGGGCACAAGTGATAAATTTATTCAAAATCTAAAGAAGTGTTAATAGTACTCATTTGCAAGTAGTCATGAGGCTTCAGTGTTCAAAATTGCAGCTGCAGCATATTATGGAGAAGCCGTGGAATACTACATTTATTTTTCTTTTCTTAAAATGAAGGTTTGCAAACCAAGTTGCTAATTGTTCAAATGAGTACGGTGCTGTTCTTATAAGAAGGTAAATTTCTAAAGAGAAGTGAAAGCCCTCCGCTGCAGTAGCTGTGTACCAAAATGACAAAAAGTGACACAATTTCCGTGTCTGTCTTTGCCTCAGGGGCCGTGAGAAGTATCGTACATTTTGTAAAAGCATTAAGAACCTCTGAGAGAGTGGTCTGAGCTTTAGTGACCACCAGCATGTTCTGATTTTGTTTTAAAGATCCACGTTTTCCTCTTTACCATCTCTCATGTGTCCCTCAGGTCAATTGTGTCACTTCTGTGACTCAAAAACCTCCTTGGATTTTTTTTTTTCCAAGGGCTGCACTTAGGACTTTTATGAAAGTCTGGCGATTTAAAAAAATTAAAAGTGAAAAAAAAAGCTAGCAAGTCATTGTAAAAATAGCAACATTAAAGCAATCTGTTATGGTTCTTGTTTACAACTCATCTGACATGAGGCTGCTGAGGATTATTACATGTAACAATTATATTTTGATTAGGAAAGAGATACGTACAAAAAAGATAAAATTTCTGTTCGTACATGAAAGGAAGGCACCTTGTGCTTTAATTTCTAGAGCGTTATGTAAATTCAAAATGTCAGAAAATGTAGAATTTAAATCCGCCCCTGTTTGTTTTGCAGCATTAATGCTTCCTACAGTCACGAACACACTGCTCTCCCAAACTTCTGCCCCTCGGAGAAAAAGGGCAGAGAGAAAACTGTTACTGGCTTTCTGACAATGGCAGGGAGTGTGTTAAACCAGTGTAAAATTCAATTAAACTGTCTAGCCGGGTTTTTGAAGCTGAAATGCAGACCCTTTCAGTTAAGCTTCTTATTTTCCTGTGACCGACACCAGTGGATACTGTGTTATGCCAAAACCAACAGGCTGTAAAGCACCTTGTTTCATGCTCCTAGCTGATCAATATTTTTATTTTCCAGGCTTGCCCAGAAATATGGAGGCAGTATCACCTAACAGTAAGTAGAAACACCTTTTTTATTTTCTTCTACACCCAACCTATTTACTCCTCTGTGAACTGCTGACCATAAAATATAGATAAGCATCTTCTCTGAGAAGATAATAAACATCTCAAGAGTTTTTGAACTGAAGAAGGCGATGAAACACTGTCACTATTTTTTAAGCATCTTTAAAACTTCTGTTTTCATTTTAATACTGTAATAATTAAATTAGTGCTTTGCCTCTCTTCTCTCAGTGACCACATTTACACATGGAAAGAGCGTTAAATTTTAAGTTGGGGTGCACAGCAGAAGCTGTAATCCCATCTCAGATATCCCAGATGCTGGTAATTTGTCACTCTGTGTGACAAAGCTTTCTTCTTAGATGAGTGAAATAAATCTCAGTTAGAGTGGAGATGTGAATTTAAGGAAAAACACCTCTTAAACTTTTGCAGATAATTTATAATTAGTCAGGATTTAGCTGTGACTGCTTGTTTGGCCTGCCTTAGTTGATCGTTAATCCCTGAAACAAGAAAATAAAACTTTGTGAAACTGTACCAGTTTATTACTTAGGATTTTTCCTCGTATGTAAAATAGATATAAAAATACAACAAAATGCATACAAATTTGCTTAATATTGAAACCTCCGACAGTATTTAATCAGTAAAAACAAATTCTTGCATTGGTGTCACAGTTCTTAAATATATTAATTTCTAAAACTGAGAGACAAAAAACACCTTTAAAAAAATCAGGGGTTTGTTGTTCCTGTGAACTTTTCATTGCTCCCCAGATCGGCCTCACATGAATTTCGCTGTTACAGATAATTAACCCCTGTTCTCTGCTCTCAACAAAGTAGAAAAGTTTCTTCACTACTTTTCTTTTTGGATCTTTGTTTTTTTTTCTCTGAAACAGTAGATGGGATGTGCTTTATAATTTGTGCCTCCACCTCTTCATGGCAGTGGAATGCTCTTTTTTCTGTTTTTTTCTTCAAAATTCAATGAATAGAAGAAATCTGCACTTTAAACCTCTCATTTGTGTTTTGTGCATAATGATTCTAACACAAAGATCTGCCCTGGAAATCCTCCACCCTTCCTGAGAATTTACTTTTAAACAGATTTGGTAAAGACTTTTTGTTGGTTTGGTTGGTTTTGTTTTGGTTTTTTTTTTTTTTTTAAACATTGTAAGACAAAAAAAGGTGCATTCACTGAGTATTTTTGTTTGTCTTGGTTTGGTTTGGTTTTAAAATGGATGAAGGAAAAAGGTAAATGCTGTCTTTCATTATAATCCCTAAGGGTGCATGTAAAAACAATTTCTGAAATGTTTATAACACTTGGAACTTAATAATCAAATAGAAATATTTGGTGCAGCAACATCCTGGGTTCTGGTTTTTACTGAGATAAAAGATATAATTTAATTTTAATCCTACCTGCCTGAATAGAAAATTCCTCAAAAAGTGCATTGCCATCAACACTTATAAAATATTTTTGTCTGTAAAAAAAAAAGCAGGGGGCAGCTTAAACTTGACCAAGCACTGTGCCAGGACAAAATTTGAGATGTCTTGAGATAGGAAATTATTTCTGTGGATTTTTTAGAAAGCATTCAAGCTTTACAGTTAATGTAAAGTAAAACTAAGAGAAGGTGTCAAAACAAGTTCTTGTTAGAAAATGTAGTGGTTACAAATATGGGCATATTATTAAAAATACCCCTTTGGAAATTTATGGTGCATTTTAGGGACATTTTGAAATGTGGTCAAATAGGCATACTCACAGATTACTTGGTATTGCATCAGGCCCTACCTTCCAATAAATTTTTACTTCCAATAAGATTTTTACTTTGCAGTGAATTGCAGTTTATCTGCAAATAATACACATTTCTGGCATGTGGGAAATGCTTTGCACCCCTTCATTTCTTGCATGGGAAGAGTACCTTTGGCTCAAAGTTACATTGGCAGTTGGATAAGCCTGGAATTTAAAAATTTGTATGGTAAAAGACATGGCTGATATTTGCAACAAGTAAATGAAAAAAATCTGCATTATCTGAATTATTTACAATTTATGCTTTATTATTCCCTTTAAATTTTCTCTTTTGCGCCTGAAGCAGAGCAGAAGTAAATAATGTTCTGTCAAGAGACAAAACTTCTAAATTAGAACTAGAATTATATATTATGTTTAAATATATTCGATATATATATAGCTGTAGGATTGTAACAAAAAGCTAAGTTTTTTTACTCTCATATCAGCACTGTAGTATTTCACCATAGAAATTATCATACAATTTTCCTGTTGTAGGAAAATTACATATTTTGGTACAAAGAGGGGAGCAGCATTAGGAAAAATACCACAGGTTTAACAGAAAAGTGGTGTTGATGCTGTCATGGCCCACAGAGGCTGCCCAGCTGTTGGGGGCCACAGGAGAGCTTTTCCTGCCCTTCAGCCAGGGGCACAAGCACTGGAGTTAAACTGGTTTTGGTAACTTGATGGCGAGCATCCCACATGTGCAGGTCCACGTACGTGCAGAGGAGCTGGGGCGTTCGGTTTGGTGATAATACACCAGATTTGGGCACCGTTCGCAGAGGGCTGTCACAGAGTTTGTCTGAGTGTTTTGCCTCCTGTAAAGTGTTCTTGGTTAATTTCTGTGAACGCTGGTGAGGAACCACCCGGCCTTCCCCATCAGTCCTTCATGAGGCTGTTGGTTATTTCATTCATTTTGGGTCACTTTCCTAGGAGATGGACTGCCATCTATTGACTCCTCGGAGCCCCTGCATGGCGGCTGGGCCGCTCAAACAATGACTCAATAACAAACCCTCTCTGCGCTTGGGCATGGTGCTGGGGTTTGTTGACGTTGGCCATGGTGACAAATTTGAGCACATTGCAAATAATTTGTTGTATGGGCAGAAACATCTTATTCCAGCCAAAAAAGACTGCCAGCACAAGGAATCTTATGAAGAACTGGCAAAAAGGATTGTAAATTGAATATTTTAATTTGCGTTCTGATGGAAAAAAAGATTATCATAAGGCATGCAGTGAAGCTTAAATCTAAGGGCTGTGTGATAATCAGAGCTTTATAAGTGGCTGAAAGTACTTTCTTTGAACTTACTCTTTCAACTCTTTTAGCTAAAATTATTATGAAAAAAAAAGCCAATCAAAGTCAGCAGAAAAATCCAACTCCCACTGCGGTTTAAAATACTATTTAATAATCTCTTTAAGACGGTGATTTAAAACTTTTACAGATCATTTTCATCACAACTACACTCCGTATTTCTCCTGTATCAGAGAAGGGCAATTATATTTGTCAAAATACATTTCAAGTTTTATTCGTGTATTTTGTGAATTGGTTCATACCCACTAAGGCTTATCAAAGGGGTTATTGTCAATCAAATAACAGGACAAAGACTTCTTTGACAGAGTCAGGAAAAACAGTTTTGACCATAGCTTGCTGGAGTGTCAGTGATGATACATGTGATTTTTTTTGGGCACAAGGCATTTGGAAGCCTTATTGAGCTCTTTGTTCTGGGTTTTGAGGAAGCTTTGCTTAAAACTGTGACTTCCTAAATGCCAGGTGCTCCACAAATCCCAAGAAGCACGGCCCATGTTCCTCAAGACATGCTGTCACATCGTCCCCTCTGCACCCTACAGGTACAGGGGTGCACACTGCAGTGTTATTTCACCCTCAGAGCACTGGCCTCTTTCTCATTCCCTTTCTCCTGTCACTTCAGATTTGAGCTATAAATGTAGTGATATTTATTATGCATTTTAAGTGGAGGCCAGGTTATAGCCCTCTAAAAAACAAAAAAGACAAACCCTAAATCACACTAAAATATCGATGGAAAAACTTGTGAGAGGGCACCCAATGATTGTCTTCTGTTTGTTTCAGTTTTGTAGTGTATTCTTTAAAAAATACAGTATTTCCCCTCAAGTTTGACATGCTGCCCGTGCACCTTGCGGTGGTGCGGCCTATGGCTGCTGCTGTCCTCAGTGGGCCCCCCTTGTCCCCTCTGCTGCTGCTGCTGCTGCTGTGGGCAGCCTGGGGCTCTGTGCTGGCCATCCGGGGGGCACCGAGGGCCGGGCTGCCCGCGCTGACCAGCAGCTGTGGCCTGGGCTGACCAGCGGCCTGGGCTGACCAGCGGCTGCGGCCTCAGCCCCGTCCCACGGCCTGCGCGGCCTCTGTGGCCTGAGCGGCCTGCTGAAGCTGCTGCTAGTGGTAGCACCCATCCAGCAGATGACACCACTGGAGAAAAAGAGGAAATTTATTTCTCTTCAGTGCCTAGAGACCGTGTTTTGCCCTGGGTGTGAGGTGCACTTGTGCCGTGAAGGCCCAGAGTGTGGATGGCAGCGCCGGTGGGGCAGCCGGCCATGGGCACGGTGCTCAGTGTGTTTCGTGTTTTGTCAGATGGAAACGGGCCGGCTCCAATCTCGCCACATCTTATTGTCAGAGTGGTTTGTACCATGCAGGAGGGGATGTGGCCAGTTCGGTCCAGCACCAGGATGAGGACACCTCAGTCAAACAGGAGTGAACTGTGCAAGTGTTAGAGTCTTCTTCAGTAAATAACAACCGAGTAAAGAAATTCTGTCCCTAAAATGAGCAGAGCAAGTTTTTTATTTTCCTAAGGTGTTTCTCGCCGTTGATATGCGTGTTAAAACATAAATCTCACTGGGACGGAGTGTTTTCTTTCTGTAGGGATGTCTCATTTTTAAAAGCCCCTTCGTGCCCTGGTGCCGCTCCAGCCAGCCACGCTGGCTCCATCCCCTGTGCCCTGCCTTCACCGGCCTCTTCTTCTTGAAATCTCACCGAGCAAGATGGCCACCAACAGTGCTTTAGAACCATCAGAATTTTTAATTAGCAGAAGCTACCATTTAACACACTTTTTGTCAGTTTTTTAATCTTACTTTTAATCCACTTACATAAAGGAAGGTGAACCAGGAACTGGTTGATTTGGCCCCGTGTATGAAGGACATGAAGGGACATTCGTCTTTTGTGTTTAAATGTTGCGCTCAGGTTTCTTTGTGTGCATGATTAAAATTCCTCGTGGCCTACTACTTTTTTTCTGAAGTGAAAATGTAAGCCATATCCCTGGAAGTCAATTTCTCTGTTATGCTGTGACTTCCAGAAAGGAAAAATAAAAAATAACACAACCCTGGCAAAAAATATTTAAGCGAGAGAGAGAGAGAGACAGGATATTTGGTTTCCAGAAATTTTTTTAGGTGTTGAACAGTGAGGGAAGGGATGGCTTTAGAAGCATTTTGGGGAGGAGGTTAATGCCTGTTTTCCATGCAGCTGTGGCTGTGACATGGCCGCAGGGCTGGCTCCACTGGCCATGACACAAAGCCTCAGGCCATGGGGTCAGCGCTTCTCTGGAATGCTTCAGCATCTGGCCAGTTTCTCTCCAGGTGTGTCATGGCTATTTCTAGCAACTCTAGGGAAAAAAAAAAAAAAAAAAAACACCCAGAAAAAAGGTCTGTTTGTGAAATAGGCAATGTATTTTTCATATTTTGGAATCTCAGAGTGGGCCCTCATGCCATTGCTTCAGTATCCATTCAGCAGGATATTTTACAGGGAAGGCAGCTCAAAATTCGCGGCGTTGTGGATTTAAGGTAAAAATGACTCTGACTCTTGAGGGTTTCAGGGCACAGAAGCACCTGGAGCATGATGGTGGGTGTCCACATACCTGCTTGGGAGGTGCTTGGGTTCATGAAGGTTTCCTGCCCTTTGAGAGGCTGCTTGCCCTGATAGCCAGAGGAGGAGCTGGGCAGACCTTGGCCAGCAACAGGCAGATATTTTGGTTTTAAACTCTCTGTGTTTTAAAGTCTCTCTTGTCCAAACCTGACCCATCTTGCAAGAGGTTTTGAGTGTCTGGGGTGCTGCTGACATGCTGTCAGCCCTGCACTGCTCTCCTGGAGAGAGCCAGCAGGTCAGAGGAGCTTGGTGTGTGGGCAAACCAATTTTACAGCTTATTTTCTCCTGCTAATTGTAATTTGCTGTGTTCCCACTCTCTTTCAAGTTTCAGATTTTTTTGAGGTTATCAGAAACCTAAACCCCAAATATATTGTACAGCAATCATATTTCACAAAAGATATTCTGTCTGATAGCTTTTTTTTTTTTTTCAGAAAACAAAGACAGTTTCAAGTCCTGAAATAACTATTAGGTTTATGAATTCAAAGCATATTCTATAGCTTTTCAGTACAAATGCTAGCTAAAAGTTCTTTCCCAATTTTTATTTGAAAGGTGTATTTAGATTATGATGGGGAAAAGAAGTAGTGTTAGTACCCTTGTATAAATTTTCTGCAAGGACATTTTGGGTGGGATGCAGAACCTTCCAGCAGCATGGGTACCACCTGCCACTCACCTTCATCGTGTAGTAACCATGGTAGGAAGTGTCCTGCTTCTCTGACTTTTATCTGTCTCCTGCTCTTCTGCACCTGCTCCCCAGAAAACAAAATAAAAGGTGCTTTAAAATTGAGGGTTAAAGAGAGATTACATTTTGACCGAAAATTGTATTTCTGTATATTTCTGGAAGCAGTGTGGAAATGGGGAGAGAGTGGAATGGAGAGCTGGGCTGGCTGACCATTTCTGTGATTTTGGGGTTCCAGAATTGGCATTGCTGTGGTGCTTGCCTTGGAGAGCGGCACCGCTCAGAGAGCCCCGGCTCCGCTTCAGTGTTGAGGTGGTGTCAAGGGCCCTGTTTGCTGCAAAAGCAGCCAATTTCACTGTGAAAGGGAAGTGGAGGAGAGCAGAGGATGGAAATGAATGTATTTTACTGTTTCAAATCTCTGGTTAGCTCACTCCCGTGTGCCTCGGACGTTCTTTGTGCAGTCCACGACATTTGGTGGCATGTGTCCCTCCAGCCCTGCACACCCAAAACCAGAGAGGTTTGGGTTATTTTTGTGATGCACCAAAGCTGTTGGGTGAGTGGGTAATTAATCAAAGAGAATAATCAGGGAAGGTTTGCTGCTGAAATATTTCCCCTTCGTATGCTCAACTGCAGTTCTCTTAAGGGAAAGGATTAAGATTATTTTTTTCTTAAATGCTTACAAATTCAGTTTAAAAATTTCACCTCTCTTTTCTTTCATTTGAAAAGCTGAACTTATGCAAGCATTTACGATATTATCATGATTTCAAAGCATTAACCATCTAAATAATAGAATTTTCAAGCTAAAATGAGGTTTCCAATGCGTTTTAAAAATATTTGAGAAAAAAAATTCTATGCCCTCTTTCTGCTGTCAATGCTATCATGAATGTTCATATTAAAGCTCCTACATCCTGAAAATTTCTCCAAACTTGATAATAAGGTGTCTTTTTAAAGTTTTGTTAGACCTTTGAACCAGTGTCAAAATTCTGTAGGAAGCCAAAAATCTCGTCTGCAAATTTAACAGACATTTTAATATGTGAAAAAATCCACAGTTGTACATAATACGCATAAATGCCATAAAATGGATTTTTGTGCGTTTTTGTATTGCAAAGTGGAAAAAGTATAAAAAGTCAGTAAATCTGCTTGCACTGCGTGGTTCATCTTGCTGGTGATTCGTGTGTCACAGCAGCCCGGAGCTCTTGCTGGTAAGACAGTAACTTCCTCAAGTTATGCTCGATCATGTTAATAATCTACGGATTAGGGTTCCCTAAAAATATTCACTGATTTAATTCCAAGAGGGTCTATCATGTCAATGATATTAATACATCTTGTTAGGTCCTGTCATGTGCATAGAAAAGTTTCTATCCCCGTGACAGAATTATCCTGATTTTGATTTCAAGTCTTGAAGAACCCAGTATAAAGGGAATTAAAGGAGGCAGGGCCCGCACAGAGTGGTGAGGAGCACGGAGCCACGAGCAGGTGCTGGCAGAGCAGCCTCACAAGCGCGTGTGAGCTGCGCTGTGTGTGCACACACGCTGTGCCACCCACCCGGGGCCACAGAGGGAGGCTTCCCACAGAATTTTGGGCTGCAGGGGAGTGAGGCTGGGCCTTTGGTGTTGGCTCATTTTTTAATGCTGAATTTGGGTTACATTGCCGTTCGATGAACATACCCCAAGAGCCGTGCGAGCAATGGGCTACAGCCCCCGTGGAGAAACGGGCACTCGAGTGTGTGTGTGGCTGACAGGGCCCTTTCCCTGCGCCTGGCTGTCTGCACAGTGCAGGGGTGGCAGTGCTGCCCGCTGTGGGCTGGGCTGTGGAGAGTATTATTAATAATTGGTTAGCTGAGAAAGGCCACGCTGAAATAATGCTGCTGGTTAAGCTGAAGGAGAAAAGCCAGCAGTCAGCAAGCTAAAAGGAAAGGTCAGCAGTGACCTTGCTGCAACATGAGGAGAGGGAGTAGAGATTATTCCTGAATACATCCTGAGAATATGTGCAAAGTATCAAAAGTAGAACCATAGGAATGCAGAAGTAGGCGTAGGTGCTGATATGTAACTAACCAATCCTGAGCTCAACTTTTGCAATATGTATGAAGCTCATTATTAACTGTATTTAACCCGCCGTACTAATCAATAAAATTGGGCCTGTGATGATCAAACCGATGTCTGGGTCTCCTTCCGTCGACACTGGGCAGCTGGTGAGGGAGAGCCTTGTTTTTACACCAGAGCAGCTGAGCGACTCACGAGGGAAGGACACTCACTGCCACGTTCAGTTCTTCTAACACCTGGCTCCAAAAGTGGCTTGTCTTTTCCTTTTTTTCTTTTTGGCTCCCCTCAAACTTGCAGGTTTTCCACCTGTAGTCTCTGCTCACCTTGTAGCCAATAGAAATTATTTTTGTGTTGTTTCTTGACTATGCTGTTATTTCTGTTTCTAATGAATTTTTATAACTTCTTCTGGCACTTAAAAAATGGAGTGATGAGCACCTGTGTGGGAGTACAGACACTGGAGGGTTTCCGTGCAATAACCCTGAAAAATCTCTTCCTTTAAAATTACTTGAATGAGATACCCAGTTTCTGTCTGTTTGGATGCCAGATGAGAGCTGGTTAAATTCATTCTGATTTCTTGATGGTAGCCTCAGGAAGAAAGGAAGGAGAGGAAAAATGATAGCACTGAGATAATCAAAAGTTGGTCTGGAGGAAACTGTTTGGGTCAACAGCATATTTACATGGTGTAAGAGTGCAGAAATCTGATATGGTCTGATCCATTTTTAGAAGTTGTATACTATTCAGGAAGTCCCAAGTCCCATTAAAGTAAAAACTGCATGGAATTGAAAACAATTTTTAAAAAATTGGTGTGCAAAAAGGCGATGGAGAAGCTTTTGTTTGTCAGTGGTTGTATACAAGCTGTCACACATTTCCACAAGGGCATATTTGGGATGAATGTCACTCGTCATGAATCTAAGTGCAAATAACTGCTATTCCTGAATAAATATGATGCTCTTTAATGGACAGCACATGAAAAAATTATGAGAAAATGGATAAACATTACCACGTGCAGTTGGCATGTTGGTAATGTAAGGAAAGTGCTTCTGTGAAATTGTCATTAGTGAAGGATGCTGCATGCTGAAGTCCAGCTGCTGGGGAGTTTAAAGGGAAAAGGTTCAATTATTATCTATTTAAAATGTACCCCAAAACTCACTTCTAGTAAACTGATGACTGCTCACTTGGCATCTCATATTCCTCAGCAGAACTGAAAGTTTTTCCCATGTTTACTTTCATTTTAGCTGTGATTAGAAGCCACTTCCAAAAAAAAAAAAAAAAAAAAAAATTAAGAGTCTATTTATCAAGGAATACCTATTAGGAGTTCTCCCCTAAGAAACTTATTCAGACACGGTACTTCATCCTTTTGCGTGCAGTGGTGAGAGACCATCAGTAGATGACATAAAGATTAAAGGGAGAGAAAGGAAGCTGTAACTCATCCAGAATGACAGTAAAAATTAAAACCTTCAGGTTTGTCAGGCTCCCCCGTGTATTAGCTAATAAATATAACTGTGCTTCAGTTCTGTTCATCTTCTGATTTTACAGGCTTTGCAAATGTTTGTTTTTAGATTAATGTATAAATGTATGTGTAACTATGCATATGCTTAGCGTGGGGGCAGCCGGTGCCGTGCCCCGGCAGATATATAGATATATAGCAATGTACATAAACATTTGGGCAATCCCCTAACAAACACTCAAATAAAATATACATGTCCCAGTGCATGAGTCTCCTCCTCCTCCTTCTCCTCCTCTTCCTCCTGCACCTCCTTTTGCTT
The DNA here is from genome assembly GCF_027579445.1 of Ammospiza nelsoni. NCBI lineage: Eukaryota > Metazoa > Chordata > Aves > Passeriformes > Passerellidae > Ammospiza > Ammospiza nelsoni. Next base: position 470,489 of record NC_080669.1, read on the forward strand.
CTCCTCTCCTCCTCCTCCCTCTCCGCATAGGCTCTCCCCACCTCCCCCACCCCACTTCAAAGCTTGTGGTCCTTTCTCCATCCGTGTACTAAAAGGTTTCTTTGTGAGCCAGGCCATTTGTCCGTCATTGTTTGGGGCCCAAACGGTGGTAAAATACCCTGTCACCGATCTGGAGCACGGTGAATGGCAGCTTCTCTCCGGACAATTGGCGGCGGTGCCGAGAAATATTCCTGAGAGGATTATTTAACCTTTCAATTTAGGGGGCACAAAGCCCGGCTGATTAATGAACTTTCTGATGGGCGCCGATAAGCGGATCTATTTCTTTATTTCCTCCAAAAGTGATTCCTTCTCCTGTCCCATATTACTATAATCTTAAACATAAAATGTGGCAAATAGATTAAAAAACAGCACTAAAGAGTTTATCTGGCTAGCAAACTGAAGGAGCTAAATTAAAATTGGTAATGAAAGCAGTGGCTGAGCCCTGTATATGGTTTTTAAATGCGCTGTGTATTTTGAAGAGACTTATTCTCCAGCCTGCCTGGTAATGACTGCTTTGGGTGCGCGGTTCGGGTCCAGCTTCTGTTATCCCCCCAAAAAAATGAGTTGTGTTATCTGGATGACTGCAGACACATATGCATCCCCCTTTCTCACTGCATGGGCAGACAAGGTCGATAGCATTACAAGGTATTTGTGGCAGTGCTTGTTTCAGTTTTCAGAGCTGCCAGTTTTCAGCCAGATTTGAATTACAAAAGAAGAAGCTGGCATGAAAATTGAAAGGGTTTATCGGCTAGTCTGAAGCCTCATAGCACATTGCTTATTTATGCAGTCCATTTGCACCAGGAAATGTAAAAAGGAAATACATTTTAAAAATAAGGTCATAAAGACCCAGATATGTTTAAGATGGCAAATAAAATATAGATACCTATAATATCTTTCCAGGAAACGATTTCACTTAATGTTGCACATTACTTCGGAGGAGCATTTATGTTACTGTCATAAATTTGCGCGTTTGTGTCACCATACAGATAGTCCCCAGGGATTAGGAACGAAGTGTTCGCTAACTTACTTTAAAATTAAAATAGAAGGGGAGATAGGTTTGTAGTTTGAGAGCCACATCAGGAACAGTTAGAGTTTAATGCGCCATCGTTTTTAAATAACATTTTGCATTCCCTGTAAAATTAGCCATGGACAGCTAGAGAGATGCCACCACCTTTGGAGAAAATTGGGATGCCTTTTAAACCATGAAGATTTTGAGGCATTCAGGGATTGTATTGTTGTTATCCTCACTATCTTGCATACATTCATTTTCTCTGTGAACTTGAGGGGTTTTTGTCCGTTTCTTAGAGAAGACTTTTTGTATTAATATTTTAGGGTTTTCTCTTCTGCTTGTGAGAGTATTAAAAGATTGCATTCATTTATTTTAAATACATAATACTGTACGTTTTGTCTCTTCCTTTAGCGTCTTCACACAGTCAATTGTAGATGCTATTTGCATCTCTTTAAAATGCATTGTAGAAATGTCTTATTTCTGTAGAAAGAGATCACTTCACAGTGCTCGTACTGTGGACCGGGCAAGCTAAATTTCTTCCTCTGGGAAAGGTTTTGGTTTCCCAGACTGTACAATCAAAAATTAAAATTCGATTAATTAACTGGTAATTTAATGTGTATCATGGCTTAAAAATAAAAAAATAAAATAAAAAAAAGGAAGAAAAGAAAAGAAAAGAAAAAAAGCCCTAAAAGATAAGTGAGATCACTTTTTCTTTTTTCTTATTTATTTCACTGTGTTTTGGTGATGTCCAGATGTCAGGAGCACATTTAGTAAAGCGTAATTTGTGGGAAGATGCTCAGGTTGGACCTCCACAACTCCTGTGGGAAGAGAAAGGTTTTATTAGATAGCTGAAAAAAAGAAATAAAATTCAGTGAAGAAATTATTTCATTTGTAATTGTTTGGAGTTTAGGGGGATTAAAAGTTAAAATACTAAATTTGTATGTTTCTTGTTTATTAGCATGCACCAAGCTCAGTGTGTTTCTTTCATGAATTTTCATAAGGATTTTTACTACGTAGCATGTGTGGCTTAATGATGCAATCACCTGATAGACTGGGAAGACTCCAAAGGAGACGTTCCGGTCTGTTGTGTACATAATACTTGTTTCAAAAATCTGCCTAATTAAGGAATTACCCAATGGAATGCAAGTCTACTGGGTGCATGACACAGTTAAAGAAAATAACAACAACAAAAACCCTGGGTATAATTACAATATTACATGATACCTTATATTGGCAATTTGGAATATAAGGGAATGATGCTAACGTGCCATTGTTTCTGCTGGCATGCCAGTAGATTATGATAATTTGTAGGGGAAAGTAAATGTATATTTTTCCGTGATGGAGCTGCTGTGACCTTTTCTGTGCCCAGCTCCAGCCTGCAGTCACAGCGCGTGATGATTCACTCAGTGATCGCCTTGCAGTGGCTCTAGGGAGTTGTGAAATGTTGTTAAGAATGGGTTTTGCTCCCAGAGCCAGGCCACGTTGGTCTTGTTGAGTTGCAAACACAACCTTTGGTGGTTTGCAACGCTTGCGCTTCACCGTGGTGCGCAAAGTGGTAGAAAGAGTAAAATTATTCCCTGCCAATCTCAGAGGTGTCGAAACTGATGTTGGATGTGACCAGCCAAGAGCACCTCAGAGCAAGGCTTCATCAAGCAGGGGGCAGCTGGTGGGTTCATGGGCAATGGCTTGGTTCCATCCAGCTGTCTCCTTGGCCCTGGGAACTCTCTCATCTGCGTTTGGTTCATGTGTCAGGGTGGGCTCCGCGGGTGCAGGAGCAGGCTGGAAGGCTTTCCTCGTGCCAGGCTTTGGGTCCAGTGTGTGTGCAGGAGCTCTCCCTGCGCAGCTGGGGCCCGGCCGCCGTCGCACATCGCACTGCGCGTGCGTGTCACAGCACGTGGGACAGCCTGGACACAGCCTGCACATGTCACACTGCACATGTCACACCACACATCGCACTGCACGTGCGTGTCACAGCACGTGGGACAGCCTGGACACAGCGCACGTCACACTCTGCACCTGCTGCGTGTCACAGCACACGTCACAGCACATGCCACACCACCTGTCACAGCCCATGTCACACCACGCATCACACTCTGCACATGCTGCATGTTACAGCCCATGGCACAGCCCATGACACACCACACGTCACACTGTCCCGCACTGGCTCTGGCACAGCCTGCAGAGGTGCCTTGGCCCAACGGGGGCATTGGGGCTGCACAAAGGGGTCTGGCCTCTCCTCCCCCCCAGCAGCAATGCCCCTGCAGCACAAAACAGGGAGAGCAGGGAAACACGCAAAATAGAGGTCAGATGATTTTCCTTAATTAGTGAGATTTAGCCAGATTGCAGACCCTAAGTAGCAGTGAGCTTTGTAAAAGGGAGCCCTGGTCGGATCAAAGTCAGTGCAGATAAGGGGAGCTCAAGGTCACCGAGGGAGCTGCCCAGCAGGGCCATTTGCATAAAAAATTACTGTCAGAAATAGGCCAGAGAGGCAGCCCTGGCATTTTGATCTCTTGGCCTTTGTCATGGAGATTCCTGGTTCAGAAGGGAGGAAGGCCAGTGTCCCAGATAATGATTAACTGTTTTAATGGCATTCATTCATTCATTCTGCACTAACTACTCATGCAGAAAAAAGGGTTATGTAAAATGACATTAGAAGAAAAATCATTTGTAATCGTTGCATCAGGCTGCACTTTGAGGAGACATTAGAAGTAAATCCATGGCGTGGTAGGCTTATGCTTTATCTTCTGATATTTACTGAGTTTACTGGTGCATGAAAAGCTTTCAGCAAGAATAGCAGATGGGATGGACCTTTCATAGGTAATGCTATCTACCAGGTTATTACTTCTATATATTGATAGTGAAGTAATCTCCAAGATATCACCCTACAAATATAGATTATTTAAATGTTTTTAACAAAAAAAAACCCCTATAACATAAAGAAGCTGTGTTGATGAATAGTTTATTTTGTACCCATATGGCTGAATCCTTAGGTGCTTTTTTAAGTCTTAAATAATAAGAAAACAGAGGGTTTATAACATGCAGGTTTCCTTTTTTGGTTGGCTTGGGAGAAGAGTAAAGTTATGTAGAGTTGTAATCTGACCTGCAAGTGTTCAGTTTAATTTTTTTCCTTAAATGTGACCTTTTGCGTTAACTAAATAAAAGCAAGAAGGGCAGGGGAGCTGCCCTGGGAGGGGAGGATGGGGTAGGATGTGTGTCAGCCCAAAGGCCTCCACACTGGGGGAACCCCCCACATCTGCTCATGGCCAGGTTCTGGTGTAGGGGCCCACACAAGGTCCCTGCAGAGCTGCTCCTCAAGGAGCTTGTCTTTCCTGTAAAAAGTGCTGAGAACTGGGTGCAGATTTTACAGCCAGAAATGCAAAATTTTCAGCTTTAGAACAATAATGATGACCAAAGCCATAATTCTTTTCATTGGAGGATATCATTCTGTAGGTGAAGGTGTCAGGCTCTTCGATTTCAGCACAGGACATCTTGGAATGTGAAGGATGGTGTGTTTGAAATAATTCCTGGGGTTTGTGCCTACATGCTGCCACCACGCTGCACTTGGCAACGCCCGAGCAGTGTGATGGTTGGTTCTCAGCAGGTTCCTTGCAGAGCTCTCCAGCAGGGTGCCAATGTGTGCTCTCACACCCGAGCAGTGTGATGGCTGGTTCTCAGCAGGTTCCTTGCAGAGCTCTCCAGCAGGGTGCCCATGGTGTGCTCTCCAGGGGCATCCCCCTTGAAAACAAATTTAATGCAGGCAAGGCTCTGCACACTGGGAGGGCAAAGGAAGGTGTCGTTCACAGGGTCATTGCTGCTCTTCAGGAGCCCTGTGCAAGGCAGAGGGGATTTCTGGGGACACTCCTCATGCTGAAATCTACCCACAATAATGGTGACTGATCCACTAAACAAACCAGACAGATTTTTCCCCAGAGGGACTATGCAAGGGCTTGCATTTCAGTTTGTTGTTTTTTATTTCCTTGTCTCTTCTACATACTTATGGTAAAGGAATACCTGAAAAACTGAGCCAGCTACACGCTGCTGTTAGCTGGAGACCTCTTACTGTGAGACATGGATGGGAAATACACGGATTGTTTTATAGGTGGTCCTTTTTCCCTTTCCTTGTTTCCCCACCTTTTGTCACAAATCACTGTTGGATGTGTCAGTCTTCTTAGTCTTCCCTCAGGTCCCTACCATGTGAGCTAAGGAACATGACTGAAACACACATTTAAACCCAGGGCTGGGGAGTTCACAGTAAGGTGACACTGCAAGTGTGATCAGATTCACAAAGAGCAACACTGGAAGGTTCCTCTTGTTCCTGCCTATTTTACAAACATTGCTGTCATTCTTTTGGAGGCTCCGACTGAGAGCCCAGTGGCTCCCACAGCAGAAGAGCATGGCAACACACGTTTAAAGAAAAAAGCCATTCCTGCAACGAGCTTTGCCAAATGCTACAATTTTCTGTGAAATCAAGGCCACTTTTCCATGCCTCTTTAGCCCCAGAGAGAAGGAAACACGCAGAGTTCAGTAAGGTGGCTCCTAAGCCCCACAGCTTTTGGGCAGGATTCCTGCATCCCTTGCCAGTCCTGGTGCCTGCCTGTGCCAGCAAACACCCCCCTAAAACAAAACACAGCCCTAAAAATAAAACAAATTCTATCATAGATTCCTACTCGGCCTCTCTCTGAGATCTACGGCCTGAAAAACCATTGTTACAAAATTTAACTACAGGAATGCCTAACTCTACATGTCTGTGCTGTGGAATATGGGACTGGTGTCCTATTCCCTCTGTGGCCATGGCATTGTGCCTCCCCAGGCGTGTCTGACAGCCCCTGTGAGAGGAGAGGGGCTGGCACACAAGGAGGAGGGGACAGGTAAATGAGCAGTTTGCATTCAGAGCTGAAATAACACGGCCTGGTGGACAAGATGCCAGTGATGCCCCTTCCCAACTCATTTGTGATGCTCAGCCTGAACCTCGCTCTACAGAATTACAGTAGCGCCAAGCTGCTGCTGCTTTTTCAAACTCAGTATTCCAACGGCAAGCAGGAATGTACTGATCTAGGCTTAATAAAATAGTATTTATGTAATTGTAATTTATTTTTAATTCAGCGCTCAGAGTACTGCCAGAGCTAACTGTTGCCCGTTTCCCCCTGCAGACCAAGCCAGGACCCATCCAGGCGGCCGGCTCGCCCTCGCCCTCGCCCTCGCCCTCGGAGCGCGCGGTCTCCGTCTACTGCTACAACTGCTCCCGCCAGGGACACCTGGGATACGTGAGTCTGGGCACACCGGGGCAGACCATCCCCGGGCGGGACAGACAGCTGCTCCCCGCGGAGACTGGCACGGGCCTACCGAACCTGGGCAAAAACACAGCACAGGGCTGCATCAGGAAAAAGCTGCAGTGCTGGGAACTGCCCCTCGTGCACTCCGCGTGGCGGGTTCATCTGCAAGATGGGTGCTCAGTCTTTTATACCCCTGGGGTTCCATCAGGCAGCCCTGGCCCCTCCCAAATTCTGTCAGTTCGCTCTTCTTTGCCATTTATCAGTGGAAACTGCTTTCTTGTCACTGGATTGCAGGTCAGGTGTTGCCATCTGCACGCCCTAAGCACCCCCAAGCTTTGCCATTCCCCCCTGCCCCATGCAAGGGACACCTGTGCAGCTTCTTTGTACCTGTCCTAGACAGCCTTGGCTATGTGATGGCAACAGTACAGGGGGGAAAGGGAACTATGGGGAGAACAGAGGACATCTAAACTGCAATAACGTAACTGTACATAACTGTACATCACTAAAGCTTCTCTTAATATTCACACGATAGTTATCTTTTAATTGTGAGAGTCACTCATCTCATTATCCCTCTGTAGCACACGCTGTCTGTGTGGGGCTGGAGGGAAGAGCTGCAAGAGCCACACTGGTGTGTGTGACACAAGAGGAGTGTGACCAGCCTCGGGGGAGGCCAGTGCGTAAAGGGATCCCACCCACCTAATTTAGAGAAAGAGAGGCAGGTAACAGCTGCTATCTCTCCTAGGGAGGTTCATTGATTTGAGACTGCCTGGGAGAAAGAATATTCATTGGAAACAGTTGCTGGATACAGCTTTTCTTCCCCCTTTCTTTTTTTCCCCACATTCAACATTGTGTCAGGTTTTTCACCACACTCAGCTCAACTATTTGAGTGCTGTTTTGGGAATCTTCAATTCCTGCCTGCCTTGTGATGATCCTTACTTGTAGTTTCCTGGTTTAGGTCAACATCTGACCTAATTTAAGCATTGTCCTTCTGTAAGGTGCAGCCTGGTAAAGGAGACATCATGAGCCTTAAGTGGCTTCAGTACCTGCACTTACCAATACAGAGCCAATAATAGGGTTTGTTCTTTTATGGAATAAGTGCAGGAGCCAAGCCACAAATATTCTAGAAAAGGAATGTTAATCATGCATTGGATGGGTTAAGCTTATTTTTTCCTGTGGCTTAGAAACAGCAAATTGCCAGCAAATTCCTCTCTTCCCTTCTGCCTGCTCTTGTGTGTCAGCCCATTCAACTATCCAGTGCATTTTGTTAAAAGTTTGGGCCTTTAGTTTGGTTCACTTTTATTAAACTGTCCAAAAAATGGCACTGGAGGAAGACAGACACACATAGATACAAGGCTGTTGTAAGAGTAATGAGTAATTATTAGGGTTGCTGTAAATCGATTATTTAAGTCATTATTAAGGCTGATGTAAAAATAATTAGAAATTATGTATGAGGAGCTGATAGTAAATACTTAGATTGGAACTGGTAGGAACTGTACAAAATCAGAAAGGGAGGAAAGCAACTTGTGGACATTTTATGTCTCTCAAAGTTCAGGAAGATAATAAATATTTGTAGTAGTGTACAAGTTGCAGAAACAGCCTGAGCAAGGGCTGAGTGAAAGGGGATAGGCCAACAGCAACACAGGGGGACAGAGATACGAGATCTTCCCATGTGCACAACCATTCCCAAAAACAGGCAAAACACATGCAGGAAAACTGGTTCTTCACTAAATTTCAGGCAAGCAAATACCAAAAAGAAGCTGAGAAATGCAAAACACATCAAAACTGCATCTGTGATGTGCTGTGCCTCTGGAGGGACAGAGGAGCAGGCAGGGCCAGGGGCTGCCAGGGTGGCACTGAGGGGCAGCAGCAGCACACGCAGGAAAGCTGCTGGTGCCGTGGTGCAGGCATCAGGTGAGTGAGAGCTCCTGACAGCTCCTGCAGATGGGAGAGGCCCAGGTGCTGCTAGAATGGTTTCACAGTGACAGACAGTGGAGTTAGAGCAGCTGTCAGGAAGGAATCGTTCCCTGGCAGGGTGGGCAGGCCCTGGCACAGGGCAGGCCCTGGCAGTGCCCAAGGCCAGGCTGGACAGGGCTTGGAGCACCTGGGGCAGTGGCAGGAAGGTGTTCTTGCCCACAGATGGGCTGGGATGGGATGGGATGATCTTTAAAGTCCCTACCAAGCCAAGCCGTTGTGCGATTCTGTGTTTCTATGATCTCGGCAGTATCTAAGAAGAGAAAAATGGTGAAGCAAAGCACAGCAGGTAACAGACAATTTACAAGGAGGATAAAGGAGAATGAAGCACCTGTCAATATCATGGTACCCAGATAAAAGGCAGAATCATAGGAAATGTTCCTGTTAGCCTGGCTCTCAAGACGTGGATCAAACTGCGTGCACAGCAGTGAAAAACTTACATTCCTGTTGCAGGTGTTGGGGAATAGGCTGGCATGCACATGATGCCAGAGTCAGCCTGGCCCCAGCTCTCTGTTCAGGGCTCTCCTGCTCTCGGGAGGTCGCAGGTTGCTGCAGCCCTGACACGTGTCAACAGTCTCTGTTTCGGGCCCCACGTTTGAAGAAGGAGTCAGAGCTCTTCAGTTCTCAGTCTCAGAGTTGTTTATTGTTTCTTATCTATAAAAATTTTTCTCCTGGCCTGCCCAGGTCCATCCAGCAGGACAATTCCAGGCACTCTGCCTGCCCCTGAGGTGGTGTTATCTCTTTATACCACAAACTACGCATAACATGTTTACAGTTACTTTCCAATACCCATCACCTGTGTTAGACAGGGAGCTTCTACTCTAAACCAATCCCAAAGTGCCAACATCACAGCAGAAGATGGAGGTAGAGAAGAAGAAGAAGAAAGGCTGGACACGCCCAATTCCCTCCATCTTGTCCTTAAAACCCCTGTTCTAAAAACCTTAAAATCTACTTTTTCACCTTGTGATAATTTTATTATTACACTACTTAAACTTCTGTGGCTTTCAGGTCTTCACATAAAGCTGGTAATTTGCTCCATGGGTTGTAATCAAACCCACAGGTGTTCTGGGCTGTGTGCCAGGGTCTCTGAGCCCCCTGGCAGGGTCCTGGCAACTCTGGACACCCTGAGGGATGTACTGAGTTCTGACACCCTGCTCTTCTTTCTCCCCTTTCGTTAGAAACAGAAAACCCTAACCCTACCCCTGCACTGTGATGTGTTGACAGCAGCCTGCAGCAGGCTTTGCCTGTGGTTTGTCCCTGTGAGGGGGTGGCACACAGTGACACAGTGACACCCACCCTGGCTGTGAGCGGGCTCTGGCTGCTCCCCTGTCCCCTCTGGGCTGCAGGAGCCTCGTGCCAAGGATCCCAGGTGCCAGGCTGCCCTGCCAGGGCCCTGTGTGTGCCTCTGAGGGGCCAGGTGTGTGCACACAGCAGTGCTGGGTCCTGCCTGGCAGCAGGACTGCCCTGTCCCTGTGCCCAATAGCTCTGCCAGCAGCTCACCTGGTGTGCGCCTGTCTGCACCTGGCCATCACGGCCCGTCCTGTGCGTAGTACAGGTGTGAGGGAACGGCAGGAAATTCCTTCTGTGTGCTCAGACAGCACCAGTGTGTGCAGGAGAATCACGAGCTGGTCACGAGAATGTCACAAGGACAGAGCAGAACCTGCAGGCCTGGCCCATTTCACTCCAGGAAATCCCACCTCAGGCAGCTCTAGTGACCTGAATGTGTTTTGCAGGAGTGCTCAGAGAAGAGGATGCAGGGGAACATGTTCCCCACTTCTCCCTTCGTCTACTACTACGATGATGAGTGCGACATCAGGAGGAGAGCCAACAGGTTGAAAAGAAAGGTGGCAGGTACAGTGTGGTTTGGGACATCTCTCCCACCTTCCAGCCTGTGTTTGTGCTTTTTGGAAGCATTGTGGGATTACTTCCATGTGTTGGGAAAAGCTGTGTGGATTTGAACAGGTAGCCTGTTGGTAGTAAAAGATTTGTGACTTTACTCATCTATGTCTATCATGGAAATTGACTGTGTCAAAGTCACTCAGAGAGCATTGTCAGATGTTTTAATTCTGAAAAATCTGCTGACATTAAAAGTGCCATGAAATAGGAAGAAGGGGATTAAATCACGATTTGCTAAGATTCTAGCCTGATGACAGAAAAAACCCACGGTGAAGAAATCTGCCAGAGATAAATTGTTGTTTAACTTCATACAGAGGAGAGGTGTGATGGCTCAGGTGCCCAGCTGTAGGGTTGTTAGGTACTGAAATAATCCAGTAATCCCCTCTGCTTTGCAGACCTGCAGGAAGCTGGCCTCCTGCCGGAGCAGCCCGAAACACCCCTGCAGGAGGAGCTGCTCGAGGTGCCCAGCCACAAGAAAAAGAGCAAACTCTGGAAAGAGCAGCAGGGCCAGCCCCGCAGGAGCAGCAAGCAGCACAAGAAGATGAAGGTGAAGCGGGTGAAGAAGGCCCAGGAGGAGAGGCAGAGGAGGGCTGCTGGGATCCATGGAGACCCTGAGGATTTCCCTCGGGGGCACAAGCAGCAGGGCTGCAAGGGCAGCAGGGCCCAACGCAGGGCCCTGCCCCAGGCACCCCCAGGCTGCAAGGCTCTCAGCGTGCACCAGCCCCCAGAAGGTGCCAAAAGGAAGAAGAATTGGAAAAAGCAGAAAATTGCCAGTCCTGACAGCAGGGACAATCTGTTCCTTATAAAACAGAGGAAGAAGAAGTCCAAGCAGAAATCCTGGTGATGGCAGGTAGCACTGGCATTCCCTGCTCTGGCTCTGCCTTCTCTTTACTCCTGTCCCTCTGCTAGCACATGAACTGGAGTCTGTCCCTGTCCCGGCCTGCTGGGCACCACCACCCTCGCTGTCCGTCTCCACAGCCACGGGCACCTCTCCATCTCTGTGGGGCACCCCTGGCAGCAGCACCCAGAGCTCCTGCCAGGGCTTCTACAACGTGCTGTACATTCGTTTTCCTTGCCTGGGGCTGTGGGGGCACGCTGGGCTTGGCAGGGTTCGTTCGCTCAGCAGTGAGCTGTGGCTGTGCTGTTGGAGCGCAGCGCCTCTGGGGCCAATGCCAGGAGATCTGGGCACGAAAGCAGGAGGGTGGGTGCAGAGCACACCCCCTCAGGCAGCAGCAGGGCCTGGGCAGCTCCCTCCCCGGCAGGGACAGCCCGGGCTCGCTCTGTGCCCTGCGGTGCAGCAGTGCCCCCTCCCTCCCCACAGCAGTGCCGTCCAGCCCGCACCCTCCGGGCTCAGCTTTGGGGATCCACCCTGTGCTGGCCAGCTGGTCGGCAGAGCAGGAGTGAGCAGCTGGGCCTGGAGCACAGTTTACTTCTCCCACGCAGTCTGTCCTTGTTCCTTGTCATGTGCTGGAGGAAAAAGGAGTGGAGCGTGAAGAACATACTTGGTTCCAGTCACACTGTGCTAAAATTAATTTTTTTTTAAAGACAGTTATTTTTGTACACTGGAATTCAGCATGTCGTTTTAAGGTTTGTAAGAGTAAAATGCTTTATCAAAGGACTAACGCAAATAAAACTTTACATGAGAAATATGAAGAGAATGGGTTTGTTCCTCATTTCCTTGCATTCCAAACATAATTGAAAACAGCATCATGTTCTCTTTCCTGCATCACCACTGCCAAGAGTAAAGGAAAAAGTAATGCATTTATACTCTAGTGTTGTGAAAAGGGAATGATCTGTACCCTGCTGCTGTGTGAGGTGCTCTGTGCTGTACCTGTCCCCAGTGAGCAGCTGAGGGTGACAGCACAGTGTCACTGAGGTGCAGCTTCTCCCCTCCCAAGTTAAATTAGAGACTCTTGATACCCTGAAAGGGCATCTGGAAAGGCACCCAAGAAAAATGTGAGGACTCTCATTGTGGCAGTGTTATCCCATCACAGAGCTCCCTAAATTTGTCAGCTTTGTGTTTAGCAAACTCAGCAGTGGGGCCACAGGTGTTCTGGTGACCATGTCATCCTGTTTCAGAGGTATTTGTGATATATACATACATAGTATTTGTAAACCTGATGTCTAGCTTTGCTTCAGCATGTCCTTGGCAACAAAAAATAAGTTATGCTTACCTTCATTTATTACTTGATTGAAAAATTCCTGATGATACTGAGAAGAAAATCAGTTTTAGCCTTATGGAAAAATACTAAGTTAATTCCACCCCTGAAAAGACTTGTTTATAACATAGAAACAGCTCTTTTCCCAGTTGCTGTGTTGTGCACCCCTTTTCAGTTTTGAATTCTGTGTTTTGAGCAGAAGTCACTTTGAGCCTGTATCCAAAGCAGCACACACCTGGCGGACAGGAGGAGGGTTGTTTGCAGTGGTTGCTGTGGCCAGCTGGCTTCTCTGGAGGTGAGTGCATGTCCTGCACTCAGAGCGGTGCCTGTGCACATCCCTGGGTGCTGGGTTGTCATTTCAGGTTTACCCCAGAACCTCGGGTCCCTCCCATGATGATTCCCAGCCAGGTGTGTCAGCCTCTCCTTTCCCCTCCCAGCACTGTCTGTCACTCCTGGCATTCCAGAAGGGCGCTGAATTCCAAAGATGCCCTCCACCCCTGGAGGACCTTGGGCCATCCAGGTGTCCTTTGTCCCTTTGTCCGTCCCCTCCTGTCCCTGCTTGGTGGCTCCCTGCCCCTTCCCTGCCCCTCTGCCCGGGGTTAAAGGAGCAGCAACCACGGGCCCAGGGAGTTCTGCTGGAGCTGGTGCTGCATTCAGAGGCCTGTGGGCCAAACAAAAGCTCTGGATCCAAACCCTCCATCAGAACCGACTCCTTTCCTTCACCATGGCCTTGAAGCTTCTCCACCAAGGGAAACCTGAGCTCCTCAAGCCTGGACTTGTCTCCACGTGCTCAGCTGCAGCAGCCAGCCAGCCAAAGGTGTCTGTGGGGTGAAACACCTCACACCCACCAGCCAAAGGTGTCTGTGGGCTAAAACACCACACACCCACCAGCCAAAGGTGTCTGTGGAGTGAAACACCTCACACCCACCAGCCAAAGGTGTCTGTGGGGTGAAACACCTCACACCCACCAGCCAAAGGTGTCTGTGGGGTGAAACACCTCACACCCACCAGCCAAAGGTGTCTGTGGAGTGAAACACCTCACACCCACCAGCCAAAGGTGTCTGTGGAGTGAAACACCACACACTCAGCCAGCCAAAGGTGTCTGTGGGGTGAAACACCACACACTCAGCCAGCCAAAGGTGTCTGTGGGGTGAAACACCTCACACCCACCAGCCAAAGGTGTCTGTGGGGTGAAACACCACAGCTGCCGCTGTTTGGTTCAGCAGCAAGGGCCAGACAAGCCAAGGCACGTCCCACCCAGCTATATTGGTATTTTTCCAGTACCTGTGCAGTGCAGAGGTGCAGCAGAGCTCAGGTGGGAGTTGATCCTGACTCCCCCGAGCCCCAGGTCCCTGCCAGCGTGGCGGTACCAGCCCAGGGGAGCCCTGGCCTTTCTCTGCTGCCCGGAGGGCTCGGGCAGGAGCATGGACCCTTGGGCACTGCTGTGGGCTGTTCAAAGGCTGCCGGGCACAGCTGGGCAGAGCCTGCCTGCCTTGGCAGCAGCTGAGGCACAGAGGCTCACACAGAGCTCAGAGAGACCCAGCCTGGCTGCAGCTCCTGTGGTACCTGCCTGCCAGCACACCTGTCAGCTCCTGCATGGCCCTGTGGGGAGTTGCCTCCTGTTCTGCAGAGAGAGCCAAAAACTCCACAACTTTGTGAAAGTTGTAAAGCTGGTGTGCTTATTATTGCAGCACTGGATGCATGTGGAGATTGCTCTCCTTAAAAGACACGCATACCTCTGGGAACTCCAGGTCCCTTTTTATCCTCCTCTCAAATACATCTGCGTGCAGTTTCACAATAGGTTAATGCATACTCATTTTACAAATTTCAGTGACATTCGCTGCTAGTTCTTCTTTATCAGGAAGAATTCCTAGGTCAGGCTGGCCTGCTCTCACAGCAGTCTCTGTCTCTCTCTGTCACCCTCTGTCTCCCCCCTTCTCTCTGTCCTTCACTGAAGCAGTTTCCCTGAGCCTAGGCCTTTGCAGTCAGGCTACATAGCTGTGTTTTCCAGCCACAGACCCAAAGATGTACATTTCCCCTAAATCAGAATGGGTTTCTCCTCTGGAGAGTTTGTGCTCTGTCTCACTCTGGGTGTCCTGCAGGCAGCCAGCCCTACAGAGCTGTGCTCTGGGAGATGCCTGCTGCTTCTGATTACAGGACAGGGAGTAAAAGATGGGGGAAGCATGATTTTCAGGGCATGGGAAGGGAAAAAAGGGAAGCAGCACCCTGGAAGCAGATGGGATCTGGGTGAGGGAGCATCCTCCAGGGCCCAGCTGGCAGGGAGCAGCACTGTGGGAAAAGCAACAAGGTCCTGCAGGGGCACATCCAGCCTGGGGTGAGCTTGGGTCCTGGCAGGGAGCACATCAGCTCCAGGACTGACCAGTGCCAGGCTGTGCAGAAATCTGTACCCAGAGGGCACTCAGGGCAGAGCTGGCAGCTCAGGATAGTGCCACCAGAGAGGAGACAGGGACAGGGCTGGCTTGGTGCTGGAAAGCACCTGGGTGAGTCAGGAGTGACATAAACCGGTGCCTGCAGCTCTGGCTGGCACCACTTGGAGCAAAGCAGGTTGTGTCCAGCTCCAGCTGTCACCAGGGCCACCAGCACACCCTCAAGGCTCCGTGGGCAGCTGATGGAGCTCAGGGAGTTCAGCACCAGAACAAAGCAGCAGGAGATTGGTTACGTTCAGTGAGGAGGAGAGGACAAGGAAAATGGAAAAAGGGCTGGATTTCCCAGCACCATCAACAGCAGCACGTCAGGTGCTGTGGGAGGGCAGTGCTGTGCTGGAATCCCACACTGCCAGGCCTGGCAGCCTGAGCTGCTTGCACGGAGCTCTGCTCCATCCCATTAAAGCAGAGTGCTCCTCAGCCTGTCACTGCTCCCCCCTCCTTCAGAGAAGTGTCAGTCCTTACTCCAGAGATGCCCGGGGCAGGAAAACATGCTCATCCCAGGAGAGGACGGTGTCTGGAGGTCGCAGCTGATGTGCACTGGTGAGGCAGCCTGAGGAAACCTACACGGCGTGAATAAATGAAGGCTGCAGCTCAGAGCCAGCGCTGCAGAGCAGACACGATGGGGGGACCATCGTCAGAGCCTTGTTGGGTAATGGGGGCAGCTGTCCCAGGAGTGAAGAGGGGAGAAGGGAGTGTTGGGTCCATCATTTGTTGCACAGAGAGGTTGAGGAGAGAAGGAGAGCTCTGATTTGAGGTGTCTATGTCCATGGCACACCTGTGGGGGGAGCAGAACGTGTCTTTGTGACATAGCACAGGCCTGGCTCTTCCTTGAAGTGCTCCTTTCCCCAAAGTCCATCTCAAAACATCAGTCTGTCTGTCCAGCTGCTGTTCAGCCTGCGGGGACCATCATTAACCACCCACACACGTCCAGGGCCAGGCTGCAGCCAGCACCAGCAGCCCACAGTGCCAGGCTGGCCCCGTGCTGCCTTAGATATCACAGCAGTTCATTTGTTGTCTTACTAGCCAATGGAAAAAAAAATTAACTGTATCCCTGCCAGACGCAGCACACGACCAAAACTTCACCTAAGTGGAAAGCACATGGATGTTGTCTTATATACTACAACAGTTCTATTACCATTATATCGCAAGGATTCCATATTACCAGAGCTTTGTACCTCCTCGATGTGTTCTGTAGGCAGCTCCTCTGGGCACTGGCTGTTCCTGGTCCTTGCAGCTGCCCTCTGACTCCAGTTCCCACCAATCCACTCTTTTATGCCACTAGCTCTTATTGGTGACAGGTGTTGCCTGTTACCTGCTCCTAATCTTTAGTAATATGTTGCGGTGTGTTGTAATAGCCTGTTTTAAACTTCTGGGTCCCTTCCCAGGTGTGCCTGTACCTCTCTCCCTTCCCCCTCGCCCCCATGCTGAGTGAGTCCTGTCCATCAGGCTTAACATTCCAGGAAGGTCCTCGTGTGGTTGGTCAAGTTCAAAGGATGCCCCCCAGGCCCAGGGGTCATTGGCCTGTCTGGGTGTCATCTTCCCCTGAGACCCTGCCCCTCTCACCTGGTTGGTGGCTCACCTGTTGCCTCCCCTTCCCGCCCCCTCCCCCGGGAGCTTAAAAGGTGAATCAAGGCATGTGCTCAGGATTCTGTTGGAGCTGTTGCCTACATTCAGTCCTCTGTAACCATGCAATAAAGCTCTGGCTATAACCCTCCAGCAGAATCCGTCTCCTTTTCCTCCTCACCATCACCTGAAGCCTTCTCTCCTGAGGTAAACGGAGTTCCTACCAAGCCTGGACTTGTTCAGTGCCCAGCTGCAGCATGCAGCCAGCCAAAGGTGTCTCTGGGGTGAAACACCACAGCTGCCGCCTTTGGCCCAGCAGCGAGGGTCAGACTGGCCCAGGCACAATCTACCTGGTAATATTGGGATTCTTATTCCAATAGTAATAGGCTCCAGCTGCAGCTCCTCGGGGGATCGGATCACACTCTACATTACCCTCATTTACCCACACTGTGCTCTCCTGCAGCCTCAGTCCCTCTGCAGACCTTGTTGCACCCCACGTGTCTCTGGGCAGCTCCTTGGGGACACTGAGCACACCTGGGCTCATCCCCAGCCCTGGGGGTGCCAGCAAGGGTGGCACTGCCATCCTGCTCCTCGTACGTGGCACAGGGGTGACAAGGGCACAGCGGGTCAGTGACAGCCCACCAGGCACCGCAGGGCACAGCAGCCAGTAATTGCACTTTTTTTGCATTGCAAAATGATTATTAGCGCCTCAGTTCATTATCAGAGCAAATTTAATTTTTCAATGTAAAGGAGCCCGTTGTATTTATAAAGGAAACACTGTTGATACAGCCGGAAAAAATTAATTCATGACAAATGTAAGGAAAACTAATAGTCTTTAACCAGGACAATATTTGACTGTGTCTAATTGTGCTTTGCAAGGTTTGAAAAGTCCTGGCAGAAATTCTTGCAGAGGCATTTTGCACTTCTCCTGATGAAACGGCATTTAAACATTGGTTTTTGGGGGTTTTTATGGTTTTTTTTTAATTAACCTTGTGCCAGTCTGGTCAAAGGACAGGAATACCGTTGTGGAAAGGCGGCGTTCTGTAGTGTATTTGTGCACTGGCAGGGGCATCGTGTGCATTTGGGAAGGTCCACATCCATCCAGACGGGAAACAGGGAAGAGGGAGCAGAGGCAGGGCCGGGCAGGAGGAGCTCGGGCTGCCGCCAGCCGGGGCAGGACAGGAGGGCTCAGCAGGACCAGCGCTTGGCGCGGGGCAGTTTCAGGGACGCGCGTTCTCCTCTCTGCACTGGCAAGAGCACACGGACACAGGTGACCCTTGGAGGCACGGGCCGATTGCCCCTGGCCAGCACAAGAGGAGCCGCCCAGCCGCGGTTCCAGCGCCTGGCTGGGTCAGAGCCCCAGGGGCTGCTCCTGCTGCTTTCTGCAGAGCTCTCCCCATCCCGGCCCCACCATGGCCCTCTGCGGGACGCGCTGCAGCTCTCCCAGCCTGCCGCAGCCCCGCATCCCCCGTGTGCGCCAGTCGGGGCTCAGACAGACCCGGCGGGCACGGGCTGGCACTGTCAGCCCTGAGCGAGGGCACCGGGCAGCCCAGAGCCCGCCCTGCCCCTGCCCCTGCCCCGGCCGGGCCAACCGGAGCGCCCCGGTTCGTGACGCCCCGGGGCATTTCGGCCCCGCCGCTCTCCCGGAGGGTGCGGGCGTTGCAGAGGGGACATTGCCCCGCAGCGTCTCCCGCTCCAGCCCCAGCCTCGCCCTCCCGCCGCCCTCGGCCCTGCCCAGGACTGCTGGAAATGCGCCGTCTCCTCAGTTCAGCTGCCAACTTGAACCCAATTTGCATTGGATAATTATTTTCAATTAAGTGATAACAATCGTGTTCTGAACGGAAATAATCTTGTCCAAAGGCCAAACAGTTTATCCGCTCTCGGAGATGAGGCTGCGGCTCCGTGCGGGGCCCGGCAGCGCCGTTATCGCCGCGGGTGCGGGGGCTCGGCCCGGGCGGCGCCGCCGGACGCGGCTGCACCCTGCCCTCCTCCGGGGCTCCCGCAGTGCTCCGGGGCTCCTGCAGTGCTCCGGGGCTCCTGCCCTCCTCCGGGGCTCCCGCAGTGCTCCGGGGCTCCCGCAGTGCTCCGGGGCTCCCGCAGTGCTCCGGGGCTCCCGCAGTGCTCCGGGGCTCCCGCAGTGCTCCGGGGCTCCTGCAGTTCTCCGGGGCTCCCGCAGTGCTCCGGGGCTCCTGCAGTTCTCCGGGGCTCCTGCCCTCCGCCGGGGCTCCTGCAGTGCTCCGGGGCTCCTGCAGTGCTCCGGGGCTCCTGCAGTGCTCCGGGGCTCCTGCAGTGCTCCGGGGCTCCCGCAGTGCTCCGGGGCTCCTGCAGTTCTCCGGGGCTCCTGCCCTCCTCCGGGGCTCCCGCAGTGCTCCGGGGCTCCTGCCCTCCGCCGGGGCTCCTGCCCTCCTCCGGGGCTCCCGCTCTCCGCCGGGGCTCGGCCCGGGGAGCCGGGGGGCGCTGCCGGGGGAAGGAGCCGCTCCGGTGAGCGGGGGCTCAGCCCGCCCGGTGCCGGTGCCCCGCAGTCCCTCCCAGTGCCGGTGCCCCCGGGCATCCCCCGGCCGCTGCAGGAGCCCCCGGTGCCCCGGGCCCGGCCTCTCCGTGCCTCTCCGTGCCGTGCCCGGCTGGGCCGTGCCGCCGTTCCTCGCTCCCCAAAGCGCCGCCAGCCCCGGAGGGTCCCCGTGCCCGGGCAGGGAGAGCGCGGGCTGGGGACAGCCCTGCAGAGCTGTGCCGGCAACCCGTGACTCTGCTGGGCACAGCCCGGGCAGCCGGACCCTGCTGAGCCCCGAGGGGCCCGGGACACCCCTGCCGGTGTGTCGGGAGCCGCGGTGCTGTGGCGCTGGAATTGGGGTGCTCTGCCCAGCTCCAGCGCAAGAGAGACAGGCAGCGCGGGAGGCAGCTGCAGCAGGAGCTGTGCGGGGCCGCAGCCGCAGCAGGAACTGTGCAGGCACCACAGCAGGAGCCATGCAGGGCCGCAGCTGCAGCAGGAGCTGTGCGGGGCCGCAGCCGCAGCAGGAGCCGTGCAGGAGCCGCAGCTGCAGCAGGAGCCATGCAGGAGCCACAGCAGGAGCCGTGCAGGGCCGCAGCTGCAGCAGGAGCCGTGCAGGAGCCGCAGCTGCAGCAGGAGCCGTGCAGGAGCCGCAGCTGCAGCAGGAGCCGTGCAGGGCCGCAGCTGCAGCAGGAGCCATGCAGGGCCGCAGCTGCAGCAGGAGCCGTGCAGGGCCGCAGCTGCAGCAGGAGCCGTGCAGGGCCGCAGCAGGAGCCGTGCAGGGCCGCAGCAGGAGCCGTGCAGGAGCCGCAGCTGCAGCAGGAGCCGTGCAGGAGCCGCAGCTGCAGCAGGAGCCGTGCAGGGCCGCAGCTGCAGCAGGAGCCGTGCAGGGCCGCAGCAGGAGCCGTGCAGGGCCGCAGCTGCAGCAGGAGCCGTGCAGGGCCGCAGCAGGAGCTGTGCAGGGCCGCAGCAGAGCCCTGGGCTCCATCCGGGGCCGCAGCAGAGCCCTGGGCTCCATCCGGCGCTGCCCTCGCCCGCAGCCGTGCCCGGGGAGCCGGCGCCGCCCTCGGAGCCCCCGGGATGGTGCCCGGGGGCAGCGGGGCTCGCACGGATCCCGTCCTGGCCTTCCTGCAGCTTCCCATCCGGCCAGTCGGGAAGATTGGGCTCCGGAGCTGCTGCAAGTGAAAAATAGCAAATCCAATATCTTTTTAGTGGTGTTTTTATATTCAAATTAGACATAATCTCCATGAATAAAATTACTGTTCCCAAAGGGATCATGCCCAATTTAAATGTATAAAATGTCATTAAAAGGGCGCTGGCTTGCTATTAAAATTTAACTCCAGCAAACCCCCAATGCAATTTGTATTATAGTTTTACAATTAAGCCAGAGATGTTGGAAATAATAGTTTTGATGTACAATCTGGTAGCATACAGTAGGAGCACATTGTTCCTCAGAAGCTCAGCCGGACCCGTGGCTGGCAGCATGGCCACCAGGTGTGGCACCTGGGGACAGGGCACAGCCGTGGCTATTGGGGACAGGGCACAGCTCTGGGACAGCTCAGGGGACAGGGCACAGCTCTGGCACTGAATGGGGACAAGGCACAGCTCTGGCTCCGGGGACAGGGCACAGCTGGCCCTGCCGAGGGACAGCAGGCTGGGCACAGCCCCCTGTCCCTCCCTGGCACCCTCAGAGCCCCTGAGAGCGGCGGCTGCAGAGATGTGGCTCTGCTGGGAACGCGTGGGGCTGGGGCTCCTCTGCTTTGGGGCCAGGCAGAGCGTGTGGCTCCCCGTCCCCTTTGCCAGCTCTGCCGGCCCAGGGCTGAGCGCTGTGAGCCGCTCCGCGGGAGCTCAGCGCTGCTCCAAGGGCAGGGCAGCCCATGGGCACCGTCCTGGGGCTGCTCCAGCCTCGCAGGCGCGGGCACATGGGAGCAGCTCCCACCTGCAGCCGTGGGCGCTGCCCTGCCCGTGCCAGGTGCGTGCTCTCGGCTCAGGCGAGGCTCCAGGAGCAGCTGGGAGCAGCAGCCGGAGGAAGGCAAGCAGCAGGAGAACACCAGCCCCGTACCTGGTCGTTATTCCATTTCTAACCCAGCCCCAGTTCGGCTGGTGGGAGCTGTGGGCTGTTTTCCACCTGGCAGCAGAGGGAGATGAGGGAATCTGGGTGTGCTGGCCACGGCTGGTGAGCTCTCAGACACTCTGGATGTCCCTCAGGCACCAGGAGACCTGGCAAAGTCGGTTCTGTCTCTTCCTGTGGCTCCCTCAGAGTCTCCCAAAGGCAGCACCAGGTGACCCAGGGAGGTGACAGCCACCAGAGCAATGGCCTGGCCCATCCTTCCCCAAACTCTGCGGGCCGGCTCCCCTCAGCAGGGCAGGCTTCAGCCCTTAGAGGTGAGACAATGATTATTCCTGATTGTTTCCTAAAATCCCTGAGAACGCAGAGCCTGGTGGAGGGGGCAGAGCTGAGCCTTTGGTGCAGAGCCTGGAGCCTGCCCTGACCCTGGGCACAGGAGCTGCAGGAGCTGCCAGGGCACTGGAGCTGGGCTCTGCGGGCACAGGAGCTGCAGGAGCTGCCAGGGCACTGGAGCTGGGCACTGCGGGCTGCTGGAGCTGCCTGGGCACTGGAGCTGGGCTCTGCGGGCACAGGGATCTGCCAAGGCACTAGAGCTGGGCACTGCGGGCACAGGAGCTGCAGGAGCTGCCTGGGCACTGGAGCTGGGCTCTGCGGGCACAGGAGCTGCTGGAGCTGCCAGGGTACTGGAGCTGGGCACTGCGGGCACAGGGATCTGCCAGGGCACTGGAGCTGGGCTCTGCGGGCACTGGAGCTGGGCTGGAGCTGCCAGGGCACTGGAGCTGGGCTCTGCGGGCACAGGAGCTGCAGGAGCTGCCAGGGCACTGGAGCTGGGCACTGCGGGCTGCTGGAGCTGCCTGGGCACTGTAGCTGGGCACTGCGGGCACAGGAGCTGCAGGAGCTGCCAGGGCACTGGAGCTGGGCTCTGCGGGCACTGGAGCTGGGCTGGAGCTGCCAGGGCACTGGAGCTGGGCTCTGCGGGCACAGGAGCTGCTGGAGCTGCCAGGGCACTGGAGCTGGGCACTGCGGGCACAGGGATCTGCCAGGGCACTGGAGCTGGGCTCTGCGGGCACTGGAGCTGGGCTGGAGCTGCCAGGGCACAGGAGCTGCAGGAGCTGCCTGGGCACTGGAGCTGGGCTGGAGCTGTCTGGGCACTGGAGCTGGGCTCTGCGGGCACAGGAGCTGCTGGAGCTGCCTGGGCACTGGAGCTGCTGGAGCTGCCTGGGCACTGGAGCTGGGCACTGCGGGCACAGGGATCTGCCAGGGCACTGGAGCTGGGCTCTGCGGGCACTGGAGCTGGGCTGGAGCTGCCAGGGCACTGGAGCTGCTGGAGCTGCCTGGGCACTGGAGCTGGGCTGGAGCTGTCTGGGCACTGGAGCTGGGCTCTGCGGGCACAGGAGCTGCTGGAGCTGCCTGGGCACAGGAGCTGCTGGAGCTGCCAGGGCACTGGAGCTGGGCTCTGCGGGCACTGGAGCTGGGCTGGAGCTGCCTGGGCACTGGAGCTGCTGGAGCTGCCTGGGCACTGGAGCTGGGCTCTGCGGGCACTGGAGCTGGGCTGGAGCTGCCTGGGCACTGGAGCTGCTGGAGCTGCCTGGGCACTGGAGCTGGGCACTGCGGGCACAGGGATCTGCCAGGGCACTGGAGCTGGGCTCTGTGGGCACTGGAGCTGGGCTGGAGCTGCCTGGGCACTGGAGCTGGGCTGGAGCTGCCTGGGCACTGGAGCTGGGCACTGCGGGCACAGGGATCTGCCAGGGCACTGGAGCTGGGCACTGCGGGCACAGGAGCTGCTGGAGCTGCCTGGGCACTGGAGCTGGGCTGGAGCTGCCTGGGCACTGGAGCTGGGCACTGCGGGCACAGGGATCTGCCAGGGCACTGGAGCTGGGCTCTGCGGGCACTGGAGCTGCAGGAGCTGCCCTGGCCATTCCTGGCAGCCACCCCAGGGCACGAGGTCCCTGGAGCAGGGCAGGGCTGGTGCCATGGCCCAGAGCTGGCACCGTGTGTCACTCCATTAAAACCAAACGGACCCAAAGAGAGAGAGAGATGGAGATGGGTGGCAGGGAGACTGACTCGGTGATCAGAATCCCATTTTATTATGGGGTACAAACACTTAAATTCTATTTTAGGGAGACTAGTAACGTGTACTACAATGATTAGGTTAAAATCACATACACAAATTTATACATATAACGACATCTCTTCCTTGCAGAGTTTGATGGGATTTTCTTTTTCCAGTAAACCTGCCTGATTGAATCTCCTTGCAATCCAGGTCTAATTTTCAAAGTCCTTTGGCTTTTGCCAAGGCATCCTGTTACCAAATCTCTTGTGGCAGCCAGGTGCAGAGTCCCTGATCTGTGCTGTGTCCCCCAACATTCCAGCAGTCCCCGAGCACCCTGCGGCCACCACAGCCACTGCTCTCCAGCAAGGGGCTCAGGAGCCGCCCGTGGTGATGCACCCAAAAATCGCCGTGCATTAACGGGCTGCGTGCGTATTCAAACACGCATTTGACTTTCAGAGCAAGCAGGTGAGTGAGTACGCATGTTATAAAATACACGTATCTGAGTAATGTGCGACTAATGGGGCAAAACAGCCAAAACTGTTTATTTCTTCTGGGAACAGAACTACTTTCCAAGCATTTTAATTAGTGCAGCATTATTTTGAAAACAAAGATAGCATTCAGTCTTTCTCACTCTCTCCCTTTTTCCCTGAAGGACAGAAAAACTGTGTTGGAACCTATCACTCCCGTGTGTGGGAGGGAAATATTAAGCAAAAAAGAAAAAGCGTGGAGAGCCCTGGGAAGGTTGTGATGGAACAAATTAGTGCAGCAGGAGAGCAATAAATAACTCCACAGAATAGACCTTACCTATGTAATATATATGGTATTATATGATCTTGTATTGTATTATAACGTATGATATGATAGTATTATGATATGTTATGTTATGTTATGTTATGTTATGTTATGTTATGTTATGTTATGTTATGTTATGTTATGTTATATTATATTATATTATATTATATTATATTATATTATATTATATTATATTATATTATATTATATTATATTATATTATATTATATTATATTATATTATATTATATTATATTATATTATATTATATTATATTAGCAAAAGCTAACCCCAGGTTCCATGCCCTGTCTGAAGAGCTGGAGCTGTGCCCTGAGGGATGTGCAGGGATTGCAGTGCAGAGCAGCAATCAGAGAGCAGTGCCAGGGCAGCAGTGCCACAGGAGCAGTGGCTCCTACCTGGGTTTCCATGCTGAAGCACAAGAATATAATAAATTATATAATAAATAATAATGAAATCTCTGTTTAGTGTGTAACAAAATCTTTGTTTGCTGCCCACAGCTTGATGCTGTCACTTCCCAGACCAACCCTACGGCACCCTGCATGTTCCAGTGCTCACTGTGGGGAGCTTGCCCTGCCGTGCTGCTCTGTAGCCTTGATATTTTCTGAAAAATCTTTTCCTTGGGATTTTGCCTCCTGAGAAGCTGAGAGGCCTCAGTAACAAAATGTAAACAATGGTTATCTGCTGCTGTGGAATGCAACAGGTGCATCTGTGATTGGGCTCATGTGGTTGTTTCTAATTAATGGCCAATCACAGTCAGCTGGCTCGGACTCTCTTTCTGAGACACAAACCTTTGTTATCATTCTTTCTTTGCTATTCTATTCTTAGCCAGCCTTCTGATGAAACCTTTTCTTCTATTCCTTTGGTATGGTTTTAATGTAATATCTACCATGAAATGCTAACTCAGCCTTGTGTGACACGGAGTCAGATCTGGCCTCTCCCCTCACCTGGCGCCCCTGTGCGCGCCGTCACCGGGCTGCGTGCTCATCGCTGCCCTCCTGCCAGGGACACCGGCCCAGCCAGGGCAGCAGTGGGCCGGGAGGGGGGCCTGGACCCCCAGAGCCCCAGCTGTGAGGGCTGCCCCAAGGCCTGGACCCCCAGAGCCCCCAGTGACCCGTGCTGCCCCAAGGCCGGGACCCCCAGAGCCCCAGCTGTGAGGGCTGCCCCAAGGCCGGGACCCCCAGAGCCCCCAGTGACCCGTGCTGCCCCAAGGCCTGGACCCCCAGAGCCCCCAGTGACCCGTGCTGCCCCAAGGCCGGGACCCCCAGAGCCCCCAGTGCCCCGTGCTGCCCCAAGGCCTGGACCCCCAGAGCCCCCAATGCCCCGTGCTGCCCCAAGGCCGGGACCCCCAGAGCCCCAGCTGTGAGGGCTGCCCCAAGGCCGGGACCCCCAGAGCCCCCAATGCCCCGTGCTGCCCCAAGGCCGGGACCCCCAGAGCCCCCAGTGACCCGTGCTGCCCCAAGGCCTGGACCCCCAGAGCCCCGGCTGTGAGAGCTGCCCCAAGGCCGGGACCCCCAGAGCCCCCAGTGACCCGTGCTGCCCCAAGGCCGGGACCCCCAGAGCCCCGGCTGTGAGAGCTGCCCCAAGGCCTGGACCCCCAGAGCCCCCAATGCCCCATGCTGCCCCAAGGCCTGGACCCCCAGAGCCCCAAATCCATCGTGCTGCCCCAAGGCCTGGACCCCCAGAGCCCCCAGTGCCCCGTGCTGCCCCAAGGCCGGGACCCCCAGAGCCCCAGCTGTGAGGGCTGCCCCAAGGCCGGGACCCCCAGAGCCCCAGCTGTGAGGGCTGCCCCAAGGCCGGGACCCCCAGAGCCCCCAGTGCCCCGTGCTGCCCCAAGGCCTGGACCCCCAGAGCCCCCAATGCCCCGTGCTGTCCCAAGGCCTGGACCCCCAGAGCCCCCAATGCCCCGTGCTGCCCCAAGGCCGGGACCCCCAGAGCCCCCAATGCCCCGTGCTGCCCCAAGGCCGGGACCCCCAGAGCCCCCAATGCCCCGTGCTGCCCCAAGGCCGGGACCCCCAGAGCCCCAGCTGTGAGGGCTGCCCCAAGGCCGGGACCCCCAGAGCCCCCAATGCCCCGAGCTGCCCGCCCCAAGCACCCTCCCCACGCCCCAGCCACGCAGGGAGCCTGGCTCCCACCTGCAGGGAAAAGCAGATGCTTAATTAAATACATTTATTTCCATTTTTGAGGAGCTTTCTACACTTATGCTAATAGCTGAGTGCTTCAGAGTCGTAGGCTGAGAACACACCGGGTTGTATTTTGCATTAAAATACATGAATCCTGTGAAAAATGCGTGTATTTTATGGTTGGTTTTTCGCAAATATTACAATGAATATTATATGTGTTGTGTTAGAAAGTAATGCTGTATTAATTCTCTTAAGTAGTGTGTTAAATATAGTTTTACGTTATAACAAAATGTTAAAATGGAAACTATGCTATGTAGGATACTTTTTTAAAGAAAGGACTGGCAGCGAGATAGCAGCCACAGGACACCTCAATCTTTCAGAGAAAGAAAATTTATTGCTCCATTATCAGGAGAAATGAACTTTTTCCCGCATCGAGGGCACTGTCAGGATTCAGAGGAAGCAGCTGACAGTGCCCAGACAGAATCCTGTGTTTGAATGGAATTTATGCATTGTGGATGAGGTGTATGAATATGCAACAGGCTGTTGCTTTTAAGGGTTAATCCTCTGGTAACGAGGTTCTTTTTCAGGCTTATTTTGCCCAGAAAGAGGTACCCGGATTGTCCATAACTCTTTGTTTCTATTGTCTCATATTGTCCTAATTCAAATTGTCCAAATTATTATTACTGTAATTGTATTACTATATTTATAACCATTTTATTACTATTAAACTTTTAAAATTTTAAAAACAAGTGATTGGCATTTTTCACCAGTCCAAAATGGAAATGTGGTCAGGTTTGGCATGCATGCAGAGGGGAAATGCCCTGCCCGGGCACCTGCAGCACCCAGAGCACCCAGAGCACACTGCATGTGCAAAAATTCCTTTTAATTCTTAAAAGAAAAGCAGTTTAATCATTGTGAGGAACTATACCTCCAGGGTATCATTTCAAAAATACAGGCAGAGATTAGCAGGGATTTGTGAGATTGTGTTTATTCCCAATTTAAGCGCTTTCCATAAATTAATTATAAAAGCAAGCCTAAACCAGTCGGAAGTACTCTGGGAAATTCTCAGAGTGCCCGTCATTTCCATGCACTAATATTCATGCCATCTGCCTGCCTTTCTCCTGCATTTTCCCTAAATAGTCAGGGTTATCCCTGTCCTGCTTTCCATGGCTGTGCCTGCCCCTCTGCCCCTGCCCCTGAGCTTCCCCGACAGCATCCCAAGGGGGAATTGTGTTTTGGCAGCTATGGAAAGTCGTCACCTGTAGGCACAGGCTGTGGGTTTATTTATTCATATCTATTTATTCTTATTTATTTATTTATTTATTTATTTATTTATTTATTGGGTTCTCCAGAGGCCCTGGACAGGCTGTGGGTTTATTCCCATTTACAGGGTTCACCAGGGGTCCTGGAAAGGCTGTGGGATTATTTTTTTTTTCATATTTTTATTTATGTATGTAATTTTATTTATTTATTTATTTATTTATTTATTTATTTATTTATTTATTTGTAGGGTTCACCAGGGGTCCTGGACAGGCTGTGGGATTATTTTTTTTTTTCATATTTTTATTTATTTATGTAATTTATTTATTTATTTATTTATTTATTTATTTATTTATTTATTTGTAGGGTTCTCCAGAGGCCCTGGACAGGCTGTGGGTTTAGTCCCATTTATAGGGTTCACCAGGGGTCCTGGACAGGCTGTGGGTTTATTTCTTTATAGACATATTTTTTCATATTTTTATTTATTTATGTAATTTTATTTATTTGTCTGTTTGTTTGTTTGTTTGTTTGTTTGTAGGGTTCTCCAGAGGCCCTGAACAGGCTGTGGGTTTATTCATTTATATATAGTTAATAATAATATTTGTTTGTTTGTTTGTTTGTTTGTTTGTTTGTTTGTTTGTTTGTTTATAGGGTTCTCCAGAGGGCCTGGACAGGCTGTGGGTTTATTTCTTTATAGATATATTTTTCATTATTTATTTATTTATTTATTTATTTATTTATTTATTTGCAGGGTTCTCCAGAGGCCCTGGACAGGCTGTGGGTTTATTCCCATTTACAGGGTTCTCTAGAGGTGCAATCCCAGAGGAGCAGCGTGCTCCTCCTGCCTGCAGGAGAACCTGTTTACGTGTTTAAATTTTAATCAGTAATTCTGGGAGCAGCAGCCTGGCAGCCCGAGCTCCCTCCTGGCCCCAGGTGTCACCTGGCTGGGCACACTGAGCACAGTGGGGACACCACAGGGACAGCAGGGACAGTGGGGACATGGGGACAGCAGGGACACTTCATGACCAATCACGCTCAGGCTGCGTCAGGACTCTGGGAGGAGTAATGAGTTTTCATTATTATCTTGTTAAACCTTCGGTAGGCATCCTCTCTCTATTTTTAGTGTAGTTTTACTATAGCATCATATATCATATCATATCATATCATATCATATATCACATCATATATCACATCAATATAACCCTTCTGAGAGCACGGAGTCAGATTCCTCACAGCCTCCCTTTGTCTGGGGACCCTGCAAGCCCCACACAGCCTGTGGTGTGTGGTGGGGTGGCAGCGCTCCCACAGCCCTGCCCGTGGCCAGGTGTGTCAGGAACAGCCCCAGGGTGACCCCCCTGCCCCTGCCAGGCCTCCCACAGCACAGGAGCCCCACCTGGAGCAGGTGGGCAGCAGGGACACAGACACCTGCATTTGGGCTGTCAAAGGAAGAAGCAATGGAGAGGGAAGCAAGTTTTAATACAGAGGAAAAGAATTGCTGAGCCAGTCTCACCGGATGACCAAGGAGGCAAAGGGTGTGTTAGTTAGAAGGGGTTTTATGGCTTAGAGCAAAGGATAAACCCACCCAAACAAGAAGATGTTTTTACTAAGCAGAAAGAGAGCACAGGCAAACAAGTCAGCCAGGTTGAAAGCAGAAAGAAGGTCTCAGAATTTTCCTCTGCAAGAAAACTGAAAAACAACCTCTAGCTTAAACTGTAATGTACTGACTTTGAGTGATTGGAGAACAGTAACATGAATATGGTAATTACAGTAGTTATGATGGGCTATAGCTAAGAGTTAAGGTATAGATTGGTTCTGCTGTATGAAGATGCTCAGAAAGAAAAGTCCATAATGCAATGTAACCAAAACTAAGGGTCTCCAGGCCTGCCTGCAGCTGGAGCTGACAGCTGTGGGCACAGCTCTGTCACCCACAGCCCTGGCTGCTGTGACACCTTGGATACAATAAACTGCATTCTGGAGAGCCCCTGCACTCCTGCATCTCTCATTCAGGCTCTCACAGGTTGGTATCACCAGCCAGGGTCTCTGCACAAACCACAAACAGGACAGGGCTGTTGGGAACTGCCTTGAGCTGTTTGATTTTCCAGCATCACTCTCAGCCCATGGCTACGGCAATGGAAGGTGCCAGCAGCTCACATCCCAGGCAGCAGACACAGAACTCAATGTCACAACTCACTTTATGAGTTTTGTGACCAATCACACAAAGCAAAAGCACACTGACAGTATTTATATCTGTACAGTGTATATTCTATATTGACAGTAGTTCTGTCCAACCACTTTGAGCACAGGTACCTTTGGTTAAACAATGCTGGCTTATTTCAAATGCAATACCTGCTTGTGAGCCTTCAAACACAACGCACACAGCTCCATTATTAAGCTTCAACCTTCCTAATATCTTGCTAGATAAACTTTTCTGCAGCTTAGGGAGTTATTCTGGGCAAGCATTAATGCACAGACCATTGCTCTATTTGTCCTTGCTTTTCTACAGTTTAAATAATTTTTCTGCTGCCCAATCTCATGGCTGCTGCTTGGCTCCCATCACAGTTCTGCAGCTTTCCCACACGCTCTGACTCTGTGGTTCCCGCACCTGAGCCTGCAGGAGGGCCCCGCAGGGATTTGGGGCAGTGGGCACCGGGGGTGTGCGGGCTGGGCCGGAGCTGTGGCTGCAGGCCGTGTGCTGGCTCTGCCCTGCCCACGCCAGGGCTGCTCCCTGCCTGTGCCCTCGGCTCGCCCCTCGCTCCCTCCCCTGTGCTGCTGCTGGCCCCAAAAAGCTCTGGGAAAACATGTACAAACACATGGCAATGGCCGAGGAGGAGGAGGATGGAGAAGGAGGAGGAGGAGGATGGAGGAGGAAGAGGACGGAGGAGGAGGAGGATGGAGAACAAGCGCACGTGTGCCCCGCAGCACGGTGCCAGGCACGGGGCTGGGAGCACTCGGAGCTGGTCAGGGACAGGTGACAGTGACCAGAGGCGACACTGCGGACACCTGAGGGGTGGCTGGGGGGGGGAACACTGCGTGGTTGTGACAGGGCTGTGACACGGCTGTGACAGGGCTGTGGCACAGCTGTGACTGCGGTGTGACACGGCTGTGACAGGGCTGTGACAGGGCTGTGACACGGCTGTGACAGGGCTGTGACAGGGCTGTGACACAGCTATGACCAGGCTGTGACCGGGCTGTGACACAGCTGTGACACGGCTGTGACCGGGCCATGACACGGCTGTGACAGCGCTGTGACACGGCTGTGACAGGGCTGTGACCGGCCTGTGACACAGCTGTGACAGGGCTGTGACAGGGCTGTGACCGGGCTGTGACTGCGGTGTGACCAGGCTGTGACCGGGCTGTGACACAGCTGTGACAGGGCTGTGACAGGGCTGTGACACAGCTGTGACAGGGCTGTGACCGGCCTGTGACACAGCTGTGACAGGGCTGTGACAGGGCTGTGACAGGGCTGTGACTGCGGTGTGACCAGGCTGTGACCGGGCTGTGACACAGCTGTGACACGGCTGTGACCGGGCCATGACACGGCTGTGACAGCGCTGTGACAGGGCTGCGACCGGCCTGTGACACAGCTGTGACACGGCTGTGACACGGCTGTGACCGGGCTGTGACCGGGCTGTGACATGGCTGTGACACGGCTGTGACCGGGCTATGACAGGGCTGTGACACGGCTGTGACACGGCTGTGACTGAGCTGTGACAGGGCTGTGACCGGGCTGTGACTGGGCTGTGACACGGATGTGACAGGGCTGTGACCGAGCTGTGACCCAGCTGTGACTGAGCTGTGACATGGGCTGTGACACGGCTGTGACCGGGCTATGACAGGGCTGTGACACGGCTGTGACAGGGCTGTGACCGGGCTGTGGGGACAAGATGGAGGAACTTGGGCGTGTCCAGCCTTTCTTCTTCTTCTTCTTGTTCTCCATTTTCTGCTGTGATGTTGGCACTTAGGGATTGGTTTAGAGTAGAAGGGCACTGTCTAACGTAGGTGATGGGTATTGGGAATTAAGTGTAAATATGTTATATGTAGTTTTTAGTATAAAAGGACAACACCACCTCAGGGACGGTCAGAGTGCCTGTGGCTGCCCTGCTGAGCAGATCTCAGCTGGGCAGAGAGAAAATTTTGCAGATAAGAATTAATAAACAACCTTAAGACTGAAAAGCGAAGAGTCCAGACTCGTTCTTCAAACGTGCAGGCTGAAACAGAGACATCCTGCACATTATCAACCAAAACCTGAGACCTTCCAGCCCAGCCCAACCCAACCCAGGCCAGCCCAAGTCATTCCCCGATTCTGTGAGCAGTGGCACAGAGAGGTGGGCTCAGGTTCCAGCCCCAGTTATGGGAGTGGGACAGTGGCTGCAGGGCACAGGGATCCCCACAGCCCTCGAGATGTGCCCATCAGGCTCTCCTGGCAGACGGTGCCTCAGACCCTGCTCAGGCTCTCCTCTGCTCCAAAAATCGTCACTGCACATCTGAGAACCGCCAGGGCAGCTGCAGCCAGCGCCCACAATGGGTGCCGGAACCTCCCAGTGAATCCCAGCCTGCCACCCACTCTGGAGCTGGGCCTGGCACTGGTTATGGACACCAAGCCAGAGCTGGAGGCTCCTGGGGAGCTGCACGAGCCCGGGCTGTGCTTTTCTTTAGAAAAAAGAAACCCTCAAGCGGAGGATTATGCAGTGCCACCGATTCCCCAGGACCACTGGATGTGCGGGCTGGCAGCAGCAGCTCCCGTGGCGCAGCAGACGCACAGACCGAGCTGTTCCCTCTCCTGCCCTGCTGGCCACGAGCCCAGGGCAGGCACTCCTGGCCTCTCACCGTGCCCAGAGCAGCAGCTCCCGTGGCACCTCCAGCACGGCAGCGCTGCACGGCAAGCGCTCCCCATGCCCCACGTCCCAGCACGGCAAGCGCTCCCCACGCAGGGCCAGCCCTCCAGCATGGCCAGCAGCACGGCAAGCGTTCCATGTGGCACCTCCAGCATGGCAAGCGTTCCACGTGGCACCTCCAGCATGGCAAACATTCCATGTGGCACCCCCAGCATGGCAAACGCTCCCCACGCAGGGCCAGCCCTCCAGCACGGCAAGCGTTCCATGTGGCACCTCCAGCATGGCAAACGCTCCCCACGCAGGGCCAGCCCTCCAGCATGGCCAGCAGCACGGCAAGCGTTCCATGTGGCACCTCCAGCATGGCAAGCGTTCCACGTGGCACCTCCAGCACGGCAAGCGTTCCATGTGGCACCTCCAGCATGGCAAACGCTCCCCACGCAGGGCCAGCCCTCCAGCATGGCCAGCAGCACGGCAAGCGTTCCACGTGGCACCTCCAGCATGGCAAACATTCCATGTGGCACCTCCAGCATGGCAAACGCTCCCACGCAGGGCCAGCCCTCCAGCACGGCAAGCGTTCCATGTGGCACCTCCAGCATGGCAAACGCTCCCCACGCCCCACGCCCCAGCACAGCAAGCGCTCCCCACGCAGGGCCAGCCCTCCCCACGGCTCAAATAACACCACCGCCACTCTGGCTTGGCTGCTGCTCTTTAATGGCTCTTTAAGGGCTCTTTAAGGGCTCCTGGCAGCGCGGGCAGGGGGCACAGGCTGGAGCAGGCTCTGTCCATCGGGCTCCGTCCATCGCGCTCCGTCCCCGGGCTCTGCCCATCAGAAGGTCAGCTCGCTGGGCATGGGCTCCCCGCGCAGCCCGGCCAGCAGGTTCCTGGCTGCCAGCACGGCCATGGTGCCGCGCGTGGCGTAGGTGGCACTGCCGATGTGCGGCAGGATCACTGCGGGACACGCGGCAGGGACACGGCTCAGACAGCGCCTCTCACCCCTCACCGCCCACCCCGGCCCCAGCAGCCCTGCCAGGGCTCCCACAGGCACAGCATGTGTAACAGCACTGCTAAAATAATGTACTCCATAAATACACGTGTAGGAATCGTGCCCTGCCTGCTCTTGTTTCAGAGCTCTCAAGCCTCCAAGTCCTGCAAATATTTCCAGAAAGTCTCAGCTCTTACCACTCCTCACACTGTTTACTTTGAGAAATAATGCAAACTAATAAAAAATGAGTTTTAGCACAAAATAAAACAGCAGCTATAAGTTTGTACTTCAGAAAGAGACAGTCATGAGCGGCTCCAAATTTTCATGGATGTCCCTATGGGGTTTTTTTTGGAACGTACTTTTCCTACCCCAGAAACCCTCTCCCCACAGAGGGAGGACAGCCTGTGACACAGTGGCCAAGCAAGCTCCTTCCTACCATCCTTCCTCAGCTGCATCATCCTCCTCCAGAGAGGACAGGTCTCACTCCTTGCCTGCACCTGCCCCATGCCCCATATCCCATACCCCATGTCCCAGATCCCATGTCCTATATCCCATGCCCCCTGTCCCATGGGCCCTGTCCCACCCTCCCCGTGCCTCAAGCACCCAGGTACCAGGCTGCCCACGCAGCCCAGCAGCACTCCCAGCACCAGGACTCCCCCAGGCAAACCCACTTTCTGCCAGAGGGGAATTTTCCACCCCAGTTTGTGCCCCGGAGCCCACAGAACACCCGAGCTGGGCAGGGCTGAGCTGGGAGCTGGCTTCTCTTCCATGCCCTGCTGATGCCAGATCCTGCATGAGTTTCACACACCGAATGAAGGGCCACCACAAGGGTTATCTCAATGCCTTTCTGGAAAATTAAAGCAGCTCCCACACTTGTTTGGCACCGCGTTGATGGGTTTTAGCCCACAGCAGCTCCCTGCGTCGCACTGTAACCCTCCTGAACACACCCTGTGCCCGTGCTGTGCCCCGGCACCCTGTGCCAGCACTGCTGGTGCCCAGGGGTCCCTGTCACGCGTGTCCCTGCGGAGGGGCTGCCAGCCCCGGCACGCTCACCGCAGTTGTGCAGGGACAGCAGCGGGTGGTCAGTGGGCAGCGGCTCCGGCGTGGTCACGTCCAGCCCCGCGGCCGCAATCTGCCCCTGGGCCAGCGCCTCGTACAGATCCTCCTGGTTCACCACAGCCCCCCTGCGCGGGCAGGGACAGCCTGGTCACGGCTCGGGGCACGGGGGCACAGAGCTCTGACCCTCTCTGTTGCCTCAGTGCCCCAGCAGTGCCTTGTACAGATCCTCCCGGCCCACCCATGTGCCACAGCCCACGCCCCAGGGACAGCTTGGTCACTGCTCAGGGCACAGGGACAGGGGTGCCAGGAGTGCCTGAGCAGAGCTCTGACCCTCTCTGTGTGCCTGAGCATCCCAGCAGTGCCAAGCTGCCCTGCTCCAGCTGCCCACACTGGCGGGAGAGCCGGGTGCTCCTGGACTATTTATCTTGTATTTGGCTCACTCCCAAGGGGCCTTGGCAAAGGCTCCCCACAGCTGCAGCCACGAAGGTGCAGCTGCGTTGCTGCCTGCACTCAGAGCTCAGCAGATCCCCCACACTCTCAGACCTGTGCAAGGGCCAGGTCAGCCTTCCCCAGGCTCGGCTCAGGGCTGGCAGTACCTGCTGGTGTTGACAAACACAGAAGTCTTCTTCATCCTGCCGAAGAAGTCCTTGTTGCACATGCCCTGGGTGGCCGGGGTCAGCGCACAGGTGACCACCACGAAGTCGGACTCCTCGGCCAGCGTGGCGAGCGGGACTGGGCAGGAACAGGGACACGGCCCGCTGCAGCCAGCCCTGCCCTGGCAGAGCTGCAGGGCCGGCTGCAGCCCCGGCAGCACCCCGGGAACCCGGCCCAGCAGAGCCCCCTCCTGCCGGCAGCAGCTGCTGTCACATCCCGCTCCCGTTCTCTGTGCCCCACGGAGCTGACAGAAACGCCCAGCGCAGGGACACGGGGCAGGGGCACCGCAGCAGGAGCAGCTCAGCCCCCACGGAGCCCTGAGGCAGCCCTGGGAGCCCAGCTGTCCCCTGGCTCACAGCAGGCAGGCTCCCCTGTCACCCCCACCGTGGGCACGGCTGGCGTGCGGCAGCCCCGCACCGCGGGTGCCCCCAGACCCCCCAGCTGCCCCGCGGAGCCCCCCGGCCCTGCCCTGGGGCTGTCCTTACCAAACTCAGCCCCAAACTCGGCCGCGCTCTCGGGCTTGGGGCCGCTGCCGGTGTACAGGAACCTGCTGACCCCAAAGGGCTTCAGGCGCCGGGCAACCGCCTGTCCTGCAGCGAGACAGAGCAAAACTCTCCAGAGGAGAAATCCATTCTGACTGAGGGGAAATGTACATCTTTGTGGCTGGAAAACACAGCTATGTAGCCTGACTGCAAAAGCCTAGGCTCAGGGAAACTGCTTCAGTGAAGGACAGAGAGAAGGGGGGAGACAGAGGGTGACAGAGAGAGACAGAGACTGCTGTGAGAGCAGGCCAGCCTGACCTAGGAATTCTTCCTGATACAGAAGAACCAGCAGCGAATGTCACTGAAATTTGTAAAATGACTATGTATGAACCTATTGTGAAACTGTTCGCAGATGGATTTGAGAGGGGGATAAAAAGGGACCCGAAGTTCTCAGAGGTACGTGTGTCTTTTAAGGAGAGCAATCTCCACATGTGTTCAGCGCTGTAATAAACACACCAGTTTTACAACTTTCACAAAGTTGTGGAGTTTTGATTATCTCCACCAAACACTGGAGTGAGGGAGGAAGGGCTGGGCTGCCGAGGCCCCACAGCCCCTCGGGGCCCGCAGCCAGAGCCCCTGCAGGGCTGCAGCAGAGCTCGCCCTGCCTGGCCGCGGGCTGGGCATGGACATGTCCTGCTCTGCACAGGGGACACCGAGCCCGTGGCTGCCCTGGCAGCAGGGACAGGAGGGGCTGCCTGTGGCAAAGTCCACAGCTGGATGGTGCCAAGTGTCCCGTGGACTTTGCCACTGCGTTTGTGCAACGGAGGGCAGGAGGGGGCAGAGGCTGCTGCGGGAGCACAGCAACAGCTGAGGCTTTAGGGCTGGGGCTGGTGAGGCAGCAGAGCTGCTGGGGAGGCCCTGCAGGCTCCCCTCACTGTGCTCACGGGGTTTGATCAGCTGAGCAGCAGGCCACAGAGACCCAGAACAGCGTGGGCTGGAAAAGCCTGCAAAGACCATCTCATTCCAGCCCTCCCAGCTCCAGCAGGGGCACTTCCAGCAGCCCAGGCTGAGGGTGAGGCCCCAAGCCCACCCTGCCACACAGGGGTTTGCCTTACCTATTCTGCCCAGCCCGACGATGCCCACGGTGCTGTCGGACAGGCCGTGCCCACACATCCACAGGGGCTTCCAGGTGGTCCAGCCGCCGCTGGCAGGGACAGGGACAGGGACAGGGACGGTCAGAGCCCAGCCCAGGCGCTCGGGGCGAGCTGCACCAAGCCCTGCGGCCCCATGTCACAGCCCATTGTCACAGCCCCTGGTCACAGCCCTCTCGCTCCTGGCTCACCTGCGCACCTGCTGGGCAGCCTCGGGCAGGCGGCGGCAGGCGGACAGCAGCAGCGCCACCGACAGCTCGGCCGTGGCGTCGGTCAGCACGTCCGGGGTGTATCCCACGCGGATGCCCCTGCAGCAGAGCGGGCTCTGGGGGCTGCCAGGGCAGCTGCAGCCAGCTCTGGGTGCTGCCTGCCAGCCCAGGGAGCCAGGGAGCCCAGTGCCTGTCCCACTGGGAGCCAGCGCTGCGCCTGTGCCAGTGCCCAGGGAGCTAGCATCGCGGCTATGCCAGTGCCAGGGACAGCCCTGTATGCATCCCAGTGCCCAGGGACAGCCCCGTGCCTGTGCCAGTGCCAGGGACAGCCCCGTACCCATCCCAGTGCCCAGGGACAGCCCTGTGCCTGTGCCAGTGCCAGGGACAGCCCCGTACCCATCCCAGTGCCCAGGGACAGCCCTGTGCCTGTGCCAGTGCCAGGGACAACCCCGTACCCATCCCAGTGCCCAGGGACAGCCCCGTGCCTGTGCCAGGGACAGCCCCGTGCCTGTGCCAGTGCCAGGGACAGCCCTGTATGCATCCCAGTGCCCAGGGACACCCCCGTGCCTGTGCCAGGGACAGCCCCGTGCCTGTGCCAGTGCCAGGGACAGCCCTGTGCCTGTGCCAGTGCCAGGGACAGCCCCGTACCCATCCCAGTGCCCAGGGACAGCCCCGTACCCATCCCAGTGCCCAGGGAGCTAGCACCGCGTCTGTGCCAGTGCTAGGGACAGCCCTGTATGCATCCCAGTGCCCAGGGACAGCCCCGTGCCTGTGCCAGTGCCAGGGACAGCCCCGTACCCGTCCCAGTGCCCAGGGACAGCCCTGTGGCTCTCAGCCATCCTGAACCCCCCACCCAAAGGCTCCCGCAGCCCTGGCATGGCTGGGTGACCCCAGCAGGACAGGGGTGCAGGGGGTGACCCCAGCCAGGACAGGTGGGTGACCCCAGGCAGGACAGGGGTGCAGGGGGTGACCCCAGGCAGGACAGGTGGGTGACCCCAGCAGGACAGGGGTGCAGGGGGTGACCCCAGGCAGGAGAAGGGTGCAGCCCACCCACCAAGAGGGAGCAGCGGGCTGTGGGCGTGCCGGGGAGGGGGTCCCGAACCGGGGCAGGGCGTGCAGAGGCAGGGAGGGCAGGATCGGGGTCGGAGCAGGGCAGGAGAGGGGCAGCGTTACCGTTTCTTGATCTCGTCCAGGGCCAGGTGGTCGAAGCCCACGGACAGGGTGCTGATGACCTTCAGGCCGGGCCCTGCAAGACACGAGGGCGCTGCCGCGGCTGTCCGGGCCGGGGCGGGCCGGGGAGCGGGGTCAGCACGCACCGGCCGCGTCCAGCACCTCGCGGTCGATGCGGTCCGAGAGCAGGCACAGCAGCCCGTGCGCGCCCGCCACGCCCGCCAGCAGCTCGGCCCGCGGCACCGGCTCGTCCGAGTCCCACTGCTGCACGCGGCACCTGCGGGACGACCGTCACACACCGGCACCGGGACACCCGGCACCGACACCGGCACCGACACCGGGACACCCGGCACCGGGACACCCGGCACCGGGACACACCGACACCGGGACCGGCACCGGGACACCCGGCACCGGGACACCCGGCACCGGGACACCCAGCACACACCGGGACCGGCACCGGGACACCCGGCACCGGCTCGTCCGAGTCCCACTGCTGCACGCGGCACCTGCGGGACAACCGTCACACACCGGCACCGGGACACACCGGGAGCGGCACCGGGACACCCGGCACCGGCACCCACACCGGGGCCGGGCCCCGCCGCGCCCCGCGCTCACCCGCTGGCCTGGGACAGCACCCGCAGCCCCTCGGCCGGGATCCGCCGCGTCACGAACACCGACATGGCCATGGCCGCCGCCGCCCGCCCCGCCAGGGTCACCGAGCCGCCGGGACAGCACCGAGAACAGCGGGACAGCCGGGAACACGGGAACGGCGCGGACGGCCCGGGCACGCGGGAACAGCCCCGAGCACACCGGAACGGCCCCGGGCGCACGGGAACCGCTCGGGAACAGCGGAACAGCCCCGGCCGCTCCCGCCGGAACCGCCCGCCCGCCGCTCCGGGGCCGCCCCGCCCCGGGCCCGCCTCCTGCGGGGCCGCGCGCCTGCCGGGCCCGTGTGACCGTGGGCAGGTGCGACCGTGGGCAGGTGCGACCGTGGGCAGGTGCGACCGTGGGCAGCTGTGTCCGTGGGCAGCTGTGACCATGCATGGGCAGGTGTGACCATCCATGGGCAGCTGTGTCCGTGGGCAGGTGTGTCCATGCATGGGCAGGTGTGACCATGGGCAGGTGTGCCCATGCATGGCAGGTGTGACCGTGCATGGGCAGGTGTGTCCATCCATGGGCAGCTGTGACCGTGGGCAGGTGTGTCCATGCATGGGCAGGTGTGACCATGGGCAGGTGTGCCCATGCATGGCAGGTGTGACCTTGGACAGGTGTGACCATCCATGGGCCGGTGTGTCCGTGGGCAGGTGTGACCATGGGCAGGTGTGTCCATGCATGGGCAGGTGTGACCGTGGGCAGGTGTGACCATCCATGGGCAGGTGTGACCTTGGACAGGTGTGACCATCCATGGGCCGGTGTGACCATGGGCAGGTGTGACCATGGGCAGGTGTGACCGTGGGCAGGTGTGACCATCCATGGGCCGGTGTGTCCGTGGGCAGGTGTGACCATGGGCAGGTGTGACCATCCATGGGCCGGTGTGTCCGTGGGCGGGTGTGACCATGGGCAGGTGTGACCATGGACAGGTGTGTCCATGCATGGGCAGGTGTCACCATGGGCAGACATCCCTGGAGGGGACATGGGGACATCCCTGCACAGGAACAGGAGGCTCAGGGGGCCCTTGTGGCTCTGCACAGCTCCTGCCAGGAGGGCACAGCCGGGGGGAACGGGGACAGAAGCAGAGGGAACGGCCTCAGGCTGGGCCAGGGCAGCTCAGGGGGGCACAGCAGGAATTTCCCCATGGAAAGGGGGCTCAGGAGCTGCCTTGGCACTGCCCGGGGGGGCTTGGAGTGCCCAGCCCTGCAGGTGGCACCTGGAGGTGGCACTCGGAGCCCTGGGCTGGGCATAAGGTGGGGATGTCAGAGTCCTGTGCAGCTGATGGATCCATGGTGCTGTGACCCCCGCGTGCATGCACACACCTGTGCCCACGCTCTGTCACACAGACAGGTGTGTGTGTGCACACGTACAGGGGTGGGCATTGTCACACACACCCAGCATCGGTGGCTCCTTTGGCCTGAGCTCCCCCCACAGCCTCTGGGGGCAGCTCTGGAGTGTCCCACAGGGCTCACCTGCCTCCTCTCACCTGGCTGTGACGCTCTGCTCATTAATTGACCCAGGTTAAATTGCCTGGACAGCTGACTCCAGCACCTTGTGTGAGTGCAGGTGCGGGGCAGGGGAGCCTACAGTGGATATTGTCACCCCCGAGGAGGGGACAGAATGATGCACTTGACTCCATTGGCATCAGAAGGCTAATTAATTACTTTGTTATACTATATTATTCTATGTTATTTTACACTATATTGCACTACATCCAAACTGAATCTACCAAGCACTCAACCCTGTACACACTGCCTTCCACTTGTGACTGTCAGTGACAATCCCAACACACACCCACACACACACACACACACACACACACACACATGCACACACACACACACACACACATGCACACACACACACACACACACACACCTGGGCCTGGCAGGCCAAGGAACAAAACACCATCACTGTGGGTGAACAATCTCCACACTGCATTCTGCTGTGGCACAAGCACAGGCACAGCAAATGAGATAAGATTTGTTTTTCCTTTCTCTGAGGTTCAGACAATGTGAAACCCAGAAATATTCTTGGGAAGGATTGTGCCTTGCTTTTCTCTGTGAGGAGAGGTGTGGCCACAGGGGCCCAGGTGTCAGGAGCCAGGACATCCCTCTGTCTGTCCCGAGCAGCCCAGACCCTGCCAGGAGGCTCAGAGACCCTGGCACTCACAGAGCCCAAAATGCCCCTCTGGGTTTGATTATGACCCGTGGAGCAAATTACCAACCTCAGATGAAGATCTGCAAGCCACGACAAATTAAGCAGAATGATAGTGAGTTTATCAGAGGGTGAAAAAGTAGATTTTGGGGTTTTTAGAATGGGGGTTCAGGGACAAGATGGAGGGATCTGGGCATGTCCAGCCTTTCTCCTTCTTCTTCTTGGCCTCCATCTTCTGGGTGATGTTGGCACTTTGGGATTGGTTTAGAGTAGCAGCTCCCTGTCTAACGCAGGTGATGGGTATTGGGAAGTAACTGTAAATATTGTACATGTGGTTTTTAGTATAAAAAGATAACACTGCCCTGGGGCAGGCAGAGTGCCTCTGACTGTCCTGCTGGAGGGACCTGGGCAGGGCAGGAGAAAGAATTTTACAGATAAGGAACAATTAACAACCTTGAGACCGAGAAATGAAGAGCTCTGACTGCTTCTTCAAGTGCTGGGCTGGGAACAGAGACTTTCTAACATTTCTCAAAGTCACTGTGAGCAGCAGAGGCCCCGAGAGCCAGGGGCACAGTGATTCAGCAGCTGGCAGAGCTGTGCTGTCTCTTGGAACGAGCAGAGGCGGACAGGGACACACGACACAATCGTGGGCAGGGGGAAGGTGCAGTTTGAGGTACAGGCACCAGAATGTGGCTCCATGTGGGATTTCCCTTATCATGGTGTGCCATCAGCACAGCTGTCAGGTTATGCCAGCAGAATTGGTTTTATTTTTTAATAATTGCTTGAAAGTTAGTTTTGTGCTGCTGAGCTGGGTACCACTGGAGCTGACACCTTATCTGCCCCCTGATCAGTCAGGATTAGTGTCAGGAGCACCTGCTCTCCGGGGTGACACCTCCAGGCTCACCCTGCTGGACTTTTCCGTGGTGGAGGCACCCCCAGACCCCCCAGCAGCCTCCAGCTCTGGGCCAGGGGCACAGAGAGACAGAGACCCCCGGAGAGGGTTCATTTACACAACACAGTGCACAGTTCTGGCCACAATCTGATTTTTATCCATTATAAGCACCTGTAAATGGTCTCCTTTACCACGTGTGGAGTCCCCCAGCCCTCCCTGGTCCCTGCTGAGGGCAGATCATGGGGCTGACCCCCTCTCAGGGTCACCCTGGATCTGGATAACCATCCCTTGTTTCCTGTTGGGGAAGATGAGACAGGAAAGCCTTATAGATATGATTGCCCGGCAAAAGATTTTGAGAATGTGGAAACTATAAGCGAGATTGAAATGAAAGCAAGCTTTGAGATCCCTCAGTTACTGAACAACTGGAAAACAATGGCGTGGCCAGCTGAAGGTGATCCCCTTGTGATGGAACAACACCCTCTGCTTGCAGACAGGCCCAAGGCTCAGAGCAGACCCTACAGCTTGGCAGAAGGGGCCAAAGAGGAGTTTGTAGGGTTTGAAATGTAACACAGGATGGTAATGTAATGATTCTTATAGGCTGTATGGAAATGCTATAGGATTTGTATGTTGTACTAGATTGGTTAGTGAGAATCAGAATATTCAACACAGAAGAAAATTTGTGGTATTGTAATAGGAACCTC
The DNA here is from genome assembly GCF_027579445.1 of Ammospiza nelsoni. Lineage (NCBI taxonomy): Eukaryota > Metazoa > Chordata > Aves > Passeriformes > Passerellidae > Ammospiza > Ammospiza nelsoni. Next base: position 512,587 of record NC_080669.1, read on the forward strand.
GCTCTCTTACCCCTTTTACTTTCTCACCCTCTCATCCTCTCTCCCCTCTCTTCTCTCCTTACTGCTCTGAGCTGTTGTGGTGTGTTGTGTTAGTCTAGTTGCTCCCCCATTTTGTATTGTGCTTCTGCCCTCGGTTGTTTTTCGCGCCTAAACAATGTCAGTTATTCAGTTGTCATGGTTACTCCTGCCTTAAGCTCTGTCAATCCATCGGTTTTATGAGGTAACTCCCAGTTCCCCTCCCCTTGTTTCCTTATATGGGTGCATACTCCTTCCTCCCTGGGCCCTGCCAGTCACTCCCTACCCCACCTATTTTTCCAGAATGTTCTTCACTTTGGGAGCTATGATTGGCTGTGGGACCGGGGCCCCTCCTTTGTTATGTATCCATTGGTTTTCCCTTAATGTCTGTTAACCTAAGCTCACTCCCACACCTTCCTGGATTGGTTCTGTTGGAAACCCCTCCTCCGGATTCCTCCCCCTTTGTAACTCCCTGACACTTGTGCGTTGGTGACATTCATCCCCTCCTCTGGATTCCTCCCCCTTTGTAACTCCCTGACACTTGTGCGTTGGTGACATTCATCCCCTCCTCTGGATTCCTCCCCGTTTATAACTCCCTGACACTTGTGTGTTGGTGACATTCTCTGGCTGACTTCTCCCAGGGGTGGCTCTGTGCCGCAGTAAACCTGACTGCCCCCAGAGAGTGTCCGTCTCTCAGTCTCGTCATTTCTCGCAGCCTGATCACCTACTCAGTGTGATTTCATCCCCACGAACACAGCCCGAAGCCTTCTGCTGCCGAGGGGTGCCCGTAGGAGCAGTCCTGGGGCCCTGCCACCGGGATTGGCTCCCCACCTATGCAGTAGCCAGCTGGTCACCCTGCTAGCCGGACGGACAATATTCCAAGGCCGCTGACCGCTGCTCTGAGCTGTGGCTGCAGCTCCCAGCAGGGCCCTGCACCCAGGCCCTTTGCAATAAACCCCAAAATCCTGACCTGGTTCAGAGATCTCTCATCTCCTTCCATCCCCACCATCCCACCCCCGGACAGTCCTACAGGTTCCCATTTTGGGGCTTTCTGGGTAAAACCCACACACATGTGTAAATGCCTGGTTCTGTCTGCACCTCGTGGTTTGTTGCAGGCAGAGCTGACTGTCCCAGCTCTGGGAAACTGAAAACCTTTCCAAGAGGGCTGGAAGAAGGAGAGGAATGGGTGGTGGGACACTGCCACAGCTCTCTGCCTGCCACGTGTGGCTGCCATCCTCCACACTCCCATCCATCCATCCATCCATCCATCCATCCATCCATCCATCCATCCATCCGTCATCCATCCATCCATCCATCCATCATCCGTCATCCATCCATCCATCCATCCATCATCCATCCATCCATCCATCCATCCATCCATCCATCCCTCCATCCATCCATCCCTCCATCCATCCATCCATCATCCATCCATCATCCATCCATCCATCCATCCATCCATCCATCCATCCATCCATCCTCCATCCATCATCCATCCATCCATCCATCCATCCATCCATCCATCCACCCATCCATCCATCCATCATCCATCCATCCATCCACCCATCCATCATCCATCCATCATCCATCCATCCATCCATCCATCCATCCATCCATCCATCATCCATCCATCCATCCATCCATCCATCCATCCATCCATCCATCATCCATCCATCCATCCATCCATCCATCATCCATCCGTCCATCCATCCATCCATCCATCCATCCATCATCCATCCATCCATCCATCCATCCATCCATCCATCCATCCATCCATCCATCCATCCATCCCTCCATCCATCCATCCATCCATCCATCCATCCATCCATCCATCCATCCATCCATCCTCCTGCTGCCAAGAGGGAAGGACGTGGGCAGAGCTGGGAATGCCCCCCTCTGTATATATATGTGTATATGCTATACAGATATAAATACTGTCAGTGTGCTTTTGCTTTGTGTGATTGGTCACAAAACTCATAAAGTGAGTTGTGACATTGAGTTCTGTGTCTGCTGCCTGGGATGTGAGCTGCTGGCACCTTCCATTGCCGTAGCCATGGGCTGAGAGTGATGCTGGAAAATCAAACAGCTCAAGGCAGTTCCCAACAGCCCTGTGCTGTTTGTGGTCTGCACAGAGACCGCGGCCGGCGATATCAGTGATCACTCTCTGGTAGCAGCAATGGCTGGGGGGAGCTGCCCTGCATCACGGGAGGAACTGTGACACGTTTATCAGTAACTGTTGATCCACAAGCATGGCTGGTTGTGCTGGCCTGCCAGAAACAGTTCTGGAGGATTGAAACCTGGACTGAGCAGGACAGACTGGTGGCCGTGGTGGTGAGGAGGAAGGCAGTGTGCTCTGGGCATCCCAGCTGGCTGGGGAGTGCCCAGTTCCACTGGAAATGAGCGTGGGCGTGCTGTGAGAAGCATGTCCCATGAATGAGGCATGGGGCATGGGGTATGGAACATAGGACAGGTGCAGGGCCAGGACTTAGACCTGTCTTCTCTGAAGGAGGATGATGCAGCTGATGAAGATGACTAGGACCCAGAGGGCATGGGTCCAGGGGGAGCTCACTGCTCTCCAAGAGTCCTCAGGGCTCACTCGGGGGATGCTGCTGTTGGTGGAGCTGCTGTGACTCTGCAGGATGGTGGCCAAGCATCTGAGAGGTTCCCAGTGATGACAGGGACTGAGCAGGTGTGTCAGACTCCCCAGGGGCACAAACACACACGAGCTGGTAAATCAGCTCCCACGGGAACTGAGCACTGGGCTCGGGTGTCCATCCCAGAACTCCCTTGAGAGAAACACCTCCTGCACCTGAGACATCCTCCTGCGAAAAATGCATGCATTTTATGATTGGCTTTTCGCAAATATTAAAATGAGTATTATATGTGTTGTGTTAGAAAGTAATGCTGTATTAATTCTCTTAAGTACTGAGTTAAGGTTATAAAAAATGTTAAAATAGAAACTCTGCTGTGTAGGGTACTTTTTCTAAAGAAAGGGCTTGCAGTGAGACAGCAGCCACAGGACACCTGAATCTTTCAGAGAAAGAGAATTTATTGCCCTCTTATCAAAAGAAATTAACTTCTTCCTGCCTCAGAGGTGCTGTCAGGATTCAGAGGAAGCAGCTGACACTGCCCAACAGAATCCTGTGTTTGAATGGGATTTATGCATCATGGATGAGGTGTATGAATATGCAACAGATTATTGCTTTTAAGGGTTAATCCTCTGTTAACGTGGGGCCTTTTTCGGGCTTATTTTGCCCAGGAAGTGGTACCTGGACATCCGTAACTCTTTGTATTTGTTGTCTCACATTGTCCTAATTCAAATTGTCCAAATTATTATTACTGTAATTGTATTACTATATTTATAACCATTTTATTACTATTAAACTTTTAAAATTTTATAAACAAGTGATTGGCATCTTTCACACTCCCACGAGGGATTCAGAGAGCAGCAGTGACCACGGATCATGAATTTCACAGGTGCTGTGTAAATACTATCTCATCAACAAAAGTAATACAAAGAACTCTACAGGGGACAAAATCATTACCAAGGAGAGGTTTTTATGATCCCTTGTGCAGTCACAGTTTTTTCCTGCACAGGTGAAGCCAGGCAGACCCAGGCACACAGAATGCAGGGTTTATTTCCAGGTGCTTTGGGCAGACAGCCCCAGGCCTCCGGGCCAGATCCCCCGAGCAAAGCTCAGCTCTGAGCAGTCCAGCAGCAGCTCTCCAGGCCGTGGGGTGGAGAGGGCAGCTCAGGCCCCAGGTGCTCACTCATGCTATCCCCAGGAATTTATTGCTGTGTTCAGGAAGACTCAGAAGGCTGCGAGGCAGCTGCGGGCTCCAGGCTCACCCCACTGACCGCGGGATTTAAAGCTGCCGCTGCCAGAAATGCTCCTTCAGAACTTCTTCACAAAGAAAGAAAACAGAACCGATATTCTACAGTAAAATCTTTATAAAAACGCTTCAAGAGTCCAGTCAAGTGTTTATCTGCTCGTATTAGTTGCTAGGTAGTCTCACTGCACAAAGAGATGCTTTATTCCAAAACATTGCAACAATTCAGAAATGTGGATGTGCTACAGGAAACACAAAGTGAGAAAAAAAGCCTTGTTCTTGAAATGCAAAACACTAGAAATGCAATGAAGACGAAACAGTGTTACTTAAAAAAGCAACAGAAGAAAATATTAAAGTACAAAATACTGCATTTTATTGATGTTTGGGAGAGCATTTATGCAGCTCACTGCTGTTAGTCCCCAGTACTGAAATTTAAAACAAAACACAGCATATCCCACTGCTTCAAAAAAGTGTTATTTTAATGCTTAAAAAAATCAGAGATATGACCATTAAGTAAATCCTATAACAAAATATTAACATTTTAAAGGAATTAACCCACCCACCTCCTATGTTTCTGCACTCTTCAGATGGCCAAGGTGCAAACAACACCTGCTGACAGGGCAGGTGCAGGGAATCCTCCTTCTCACCTGAGCACAAGGACACGCTGCAGCCCTGACCCAGCCCCTCTCAGCTGAGCTGCATTCAGCACCAGCAGAAAGGCTCTGGAAGCTTATTTTAAAACTCCACAATGCTGAGCACAGTGCCGTGTGCACCTTTGACAAGGAAGAAAGGAGACTGCAGGCAGCGTTAAGTGATGGTGGCACCAGAGAAGAGGAAATTAAAAAGAGATTTACATGATTTATGTAGAAAAAGATAAACTTCTACTGCGTGTGTACAGTGCCATTTTTTAAAAAAATTAAATTTCCATTAGCTTTTCTTAAAATGTAAGGGGAAAAGTACTTTGATGACACTATCTGAAGTGGATTTGAGGAGGACGCTTCACAGAATGTGAGCCAGCCGTGCCCTGGCAGCCAGGAGGGCCAGCCACATCCCGGGGGCGTCAGCAGCAGGGTCAGGGAGGGATTGTCCTGTCCTGTCCTGTCCTCTCCTGCTCTGCTCTGCTCTGCTCTGGGGCCGCTTTGAGCACCATCACACCAAAGACATGAAGCTGTTAGAGGCTGCCCAGAGGAGGCCAGGGGGCTGGCCAGGGGGCTGGCCAGGGGGCTGGAGAGGAAGCTGCACGAGGAGCAGCTGAGGGCACTTGGTTTGCTCAGCCTGGAGGAGAGGACGCTGAGGGCAGACCTCGCCAGGGCCCTCATCATCCTCCTGAGGAGCAGCAGAAGGGCAGGCACAGAGCTCCTCACTCTCGTGACCAGGGACAGGACGTGAGAAAATGGCTGAGGGTGAAGCAGGGAGGTCTAGGTTGGCTGTCAGGAAAGGTTTTTCACCCAGAGGGTGGTCTGGCACTGAACAAGATCCCCAGGGACAGGGTCACAACCCCAAAGCTGCCTGAGGCGAAGAAGTGTCAGGCACAAATGGGATGGCTGGGGTATCCCCTGCAAGGCCAGGAGCTGGACACAGTGAGAGCTCCCTTCCAACTGAGCATACTCTGTGATTCTGTGCAGTATGGCAGAGGACTCCTCCTCCTGGCCCAGGAGCCATTTGCTCCAAGGACAGACCCACAGCTGCCAAGGGAAGTCACTCAGGGCGTGGAGCAGGAAATTAAAGCCTGGAGATAAGAGCAAAAGACAACATGCCCACGCCATAACGGGGACCAGATGGGCTGTGGGCATCTGGGAACAGCGAGGTGCTGCCTTAGGTGGCCAAAAAAGCCATCACAAATTCCCTCTCCTTCAAAACAACAGACAAAGACAAGCTCTGCTCAAACTTCTGCGTATATAGAATTGTAACATAGGAGATACAAACTGGTTAAAATACTGCTAGGAATAGCACAAACAAGAGACAGTACTTCACTTACCACTTAATACTCGCTTCTACAAAAAAAAAAAACAAACCAGCCAAATATCCAGATCTTGCTGTGTTAAGTTATATGTACACCTGGCAGTCCAAAAGTTACTTGTCTGTGATTTAATTTAAGCACCTTGATTACACAGTGTCCTTTACTACAAAACAGCCAAACATACATTCATAATCCTAGAACTATCGTCATAATTAGCGTATTTTAAAGCATTATGTCAGACAGGTGCATCCTAAGCCGTTTCTGTCTTTTACAGATAAGGGGTCTGCACCACCATCCTCACGTAATGCAGCAACTCATGTTACAGTAATCATTTAAATGCTTTCACTGTTACAAAATGCTTTAGAGAGAAGGAAAAAAAAAAACCGAAAAAGAAACGCGCACGTCAACTTGTCAGTTTGCTCTTGTCAGACCGTGCTGTGTCAGGAGACCCCCGTGCTGTCGCCCCTCTGCCCTGCAAAGGGGCTGGTGGCCGTGGGGTCCCATGCCCATCCCCATCCCCGCCGCGGGGTCGCATCCCCATCCCGCCGCGCGGCTCCCGGCGGCGGCACCCGCGAGGTAGGTACCGGATATCCCCAAAGGCAGAGCCGAGCCGTGCCGAGCCGGGCCGGGCGCGCCGCTGTGTGTCCCCGCCGGCAGCCAGGCCGCTCCGCTCACAGCAAGCTGCTGGGCAGGTTGCTGCTCTGCCACCTCAGGCAGGTGGTCTTAGAGTGTTTGTACAGGTGGCTGGACTGGCTGAAGCGCTTGCCGCACTTGAGGCAGGCGTAGGGCTTCTCCCCCGTGTGCACGCGGATGTGCTTCTTGCAGTCCGTCAGCGTCAGGAAGGTCTTGCAGCAGATCTTGCAGGCGTACTTGCGCGCGCCCTCCACCACCAGCACGTTGTGCTCCGACAGAGCCTTCTTGCACTTGGACAGCACGTCGGCCGAGGCGCGCGTCAGCTGCGGCGGGCCCGGCTGCGACAGGTGCGCGCCCTCGAAGGACGCGCCGCCGTTCAGCATCAGCTGCGAGCCCGACGAGCTCTCCTGCAGCTGCGAGCCCCGCACCGAGGTCACCACGGGCATCTTGGGGGCGATGCGCCGGTAGCCAGGAAAGCCGCCCGCCCCGCCTCGCACGGAGCCCATCATGGCCCGCGACAGCGAGTGCAGGCCCAGGCCCGAGCGGGGGAAATCCATGCCGAACTGCTCCGCTGCTCGGTAGCCGGAGGTCTGCACGCACGGCAGGCCCATCACATCCTGCATGGGCCTCACAAAGTGGGAGTCCGCGGGCTCGCTGAACGGGTTCTCCACGTGCGAGACGGCGGCGGAGGAGTGGCCGCCGGCGGGCCCCGACTCCGGGCTCATCAGGTACGGGGCATCGCTGTCCATCCTGCAGTCGCTGGTGGTGTTGGGAATGTTGTCATCGCTGTTCTGGCTGGTGCTAAAGCCACCTCCCCTGCTTTTGTTCAAAAAATTTGAAATGCTGAAAGAGGACTTGTGTTCCAGGTTGTTGGACACCTCCATGATGTGGATGTCTCCCACCCTGTCGGTGCTGGACTGGGGGTCTGAGAAGCTGCGGTCGCTGCTCTCGGGACTCAGCTCGATCTTCTCTGCACTCACCACCCCTCCTTCCACCTCCACAGACTCGCTGCCCTCCGCCTGGGAGGTGACATCGCTCACCTCGTCCTGGGGCTCCGGGGAGCTCAGGGGCTCCGACTTCACCACCACCCTCATGTGCTCCTTCTCGTTCAGGCTGACCTCCGGGTTTTCGCACGGGAAGTTGCTCTTCTCAGCAGCAGCCTCCTGGTCGAAGCTGGTTTCCACCTGTGTGGCCTGGGACGCCATGGACATCTGGGAGATGTTCCCCCCGCCATTGTCTGACTGGCTGGGCACTTGGGCGTCCTCCTGAGCGCCGAAGGACTGGTCGAACATGATGGCGTTGTCCTCCTGGTTATCGGCCGCGGCGTCGGCCTTGGAGTTGTCCACCATCTTGAGCGAGTCGGGCGAGAAGAAGTCCTCGCGGGAGTGCACGACGGGCGGCCCGCTCTCGGGGGCGCCGTCCGCGCCGGGCTCGTCCAGGGCGGGCCGCGCGCGCTGCCGGGCGCGCTCCTCGGAGGACTGCTTGCGCTTGTGCAGGCGGCGCATGGGGAAGGCGGCGCGCTGCTCCAGCCCGCCGCGCAGCGCCGCGCCCGCCGCGCCCGCCGGCTCCTCGGCGCCCTGCGCCGAGCCCAGCGCCGAGCTGACGATGCTGAGCCCCAGCTGCTGCAGCATGAAGGAGCGCTGCAGCCGCGCGCTCTGCTCCTGCGCGCGCTCGCTGGGCGGCGACAGCGGCAGCGTCCGCGTCGTCAGGTAGTGCTTGCAGGCCTTGACCACCGAGTTGAGGTGCAGGTGCGAGGCGGCCAGCAGCACGTCCATGACGTTGCTCTCGCCCAGCATCAGCGTGGAGGTGTACATCATGTCGATGAGCGCGGCGAAGGCCTCGGCCGTCACCACCTCGCTGTCCAGCTGGATCATGTTCATGCTCTGGTCGCCCTCGGCCACGGTGAAGAGCGCGCGGAAGTGCGTGCTGCAGGCGGCCAGCACCGAGCGGTGCGCCTTGAAGTGCCGGTTGCCCACCACGATGACGCAGTCGCACAGCTGCCCATGCAGCCGCTGGTAGTTGAGCTGCTGGAAGACCTGCTCAAAGTGCCCCGGGAAATCCATGGTCCTGCAAAACACAAGAGGAGAGCGGTGGGGGCGGAGCAGGGCGGTTGTATTGCAAATCAAAGGCGACTCCAACAAAGGGGAAAGAGGATGAGGCATCTGACTCCACCATCAGAAGGCTAAAGGATTACTTTATGACACTGCATCGTGTACATTGCATCTAAACTGAATCTGCCATGCACTCACACTTGCTTACAACTGCACAGAACTGCCCTCACCTCCGATTCTCCCCTGACTGTCCCGTGACAGTCTGTCACAGACATCTTTTATGGAAAATCCTTTCCTTAGGATTTTCCCTCCTGAGAAGCTGAGAGGCCTCAGAAACAAAATGTAAACATTGATTATCTGCTGCTGCAGAATGTAACAGGTGCATCTGTGATTGGCTCATGTGGTTGTTTCTAATTAATGGCCAATCACAGTCAGCTGGCTCAGACTCTGTCCAAGCCACAAGCCTTTGTTATCATTCCTTCTTTTTCTATTAGCTAACCTTCTGATGAAATCCTTTCTTCTATTCTTTTAGTACCGTTTTAATGTAATATATATAATAAAATAATAAATCAAGCCTTGTGAAACGTGGAGTCAGGTCCTCTGGAGTCAGTCTCTTCCCTCATCCTGGGACCCCTGTGAACACCGTCACAGTGGTCCAACACACACACACACACACACACACACACACACACACACACACACACACACACACACACGTCTTTGCCCTGACAGGCCAAGGGGCCCAAACATCCTCATTTTGGCTAAACCATCTCCATGTTGCATTCTACTTTAGCACAACACGGGCACAGCAAGCGAGATAAGAATTGTGTTTTCCTTCTTCTCGGCTTGTGTCACAGCTCCTCTCTGTCCAGAGGGCATCTGAACACCCCAGAGCGGGGCAGCGGCCGTGCTGTGAGCAGAGGGAGGGCACTGGGACTGCCCAGCTGCACAAGGGAAGGCTGCAGGGTACCTCACCATGGCCCCCCAGCTCTGCAGGGGCTGCAGCGAGGGTGGGACAAGACGTTGATGAGAGTGTGCAGGGAAGGAGAAAGGGACTGGGTTCAAATTGAAAGGCAGCAGCACAGGAAGGGAGTGCTCCCTGGCAGGGTGGGCAGGCCCTGGCACAGGGTGGCCAGCTGCATCCCTGGCAGTGTCCCAGGCCAGGCTGGGCACTGGGGCTGGCAGCACCTGGGGCAGTGGGAGGTGTCCCTGCCGTGGCAGAAGCTGGAACAAGACAAGGTGCCCTCCCAGCCCAAACTGCTGTATGATCCCGTGGCTGAGTCCTGGTCAGGCTGCAGTCAACCTGGCAACCAGCCTCTTTCACCTCACAATCACTCTGGTCTCATTCACCCTCGCAGCCGCCCCAGAAAACAAACTACTCAAACTCTAATTAACTCTTAATAGTTTATAAAAACATCGGTCCTGTGTCACCCCGGTTTTTTAAGATTTTCTAAGCCTTCTGATGTTTCCATTCTTGTAGTGAACTTTCTCACACAGTTTCTGTAAATAACTCATTGTTTTGCATTCCTTTATGGAGGAGGAGTTGATGCACTGTTGGTTTGTCCAGTGTCATTGCAGAGGTGGCACTGTCACCCTCCAATCCACTGCCACTTTTGGAAATCTATAAACGTCGGAGTCAGAAAATAAACTTTTTGCCTTGAGAACAGCGGTGTGTGCGCTTGCGTTTTTCGTGTCCTATAGCGACAGTCTTGTAAGGCAAAGATTGAAAACTAAACCCCTTCTTAGAGTTACCCCCATCTCAGGAAGAAAGGACTCCAACCCTCCTCTCCAACTCCCAAAGCTGGCATTTTTGAACACAAACTGTGACACCTTTGAAAAGCAAACAAACAGTGACAGGCCTGAGTGTGGCACAGGGGCACAGCGGCAGAGCCGGCGGCCTGGAGGGCAGGGCAGAGCAGTGAGAGCCCAGGCGGTGCCACAGAGCTGTGCTGGGCAGCGCGGGTGCCCTCGCAGCCACGAGTAAGGCGGCGTGATCACAGTGAGGGCGTGCTGCCCCCCTGGCTCCCTGCTCACACAGGTGGGTGACAGCACTGCCCACAGAGACAGGCAGGAGCACACAGGGCAGCTCCTTCTGTACCTCTCATTAACAGAGTTAGTTAACGGCAATCTCAGTGGATTCATTTCAACACTACACGGCGGCCCTCGGCAATATCCCCGCTGTTCCTCATGAGAAACAGCAAAGTGTGTTTGTGAGATCTGCGTGCCCAAGGCACACACACACACTCGAGTTCCTGTGCTCGCGTTTGCTTTCCAGCAGCAACGCCACAGCATCGATGGGCACAGGACCACAAAGCAGCCAAAAAACGATCACACGGCCAGAATCACACTTTTGAGGAGGGATCAAATGCAGGCCTGCTGATTCCGAAAGTCTACGCACAGACGCGGAGGGTTTGCTGCTCTTCCCTCCCTGCTCGTGCCGTGTTTGCTGCTCGCCCTGCCCGGGACACCCCGGGGATCCCCCCGAGTGTCCCTGGATGGACTCACAACACGGAGAGCATCACCGGGTACCACCGGAACACTCGGCGCGGGGAACACGGAGTAACGCAGAGCGTTTGAGAAGCGCGGCCGGTAACCGGCGGTGGGTGCCGGTGTCGGTGCTGACGGGCGCTCCTCCCCAGACTCTGCCTCGCTTTGCTCGGTTTATTCCCCTGAGCATCACCGGGAGCAGCCCCTCCCCGAGAGGCACCTGCACCCAGCGCGCCATCGGCTCCGGGCACCGGGAGACTCCGCTCTGCGCCGCGCACGGGACATCAAGGGGAGACCGGAGAGCCCCGGTCCCGCCCGACGCCGGGGTCACCGGTGTCCGCCTCAGCGCCGCCCCCCGCCCCGCTCACCTGCGGTGTCCGCGCGGGAAGGGCCGTGCGAGGCTCGGGTCAGGCTCGGGTTAGGCTCGGGCTCGGCCTGGCTCGGGCCTGGGACTGGGCTCGGCCCCGGCCCCGCTCCCGCCGCTCCGGCCCCGCCCGCCCCGCCCCGCCGCGCCGACACTGCGCGTCACTTCCGGCCGCTGCCGGCGCGGGTCCTGCTCGCAGCCAATCCGCGGCCTCGTTACTGCTACGCCCCGGCGCAGCCTCACCTGGCCCAATCGGAGCTGAGCTTATTGCCACGAAGGGAGGCGGCGGCGGAAGAGGCGGAGCAGCGGGGCCGTGGTCGGGAGCGGCGTGGGAACCGGAGCGCGCATCGAAACCGCGCCCCGCATCCCCGCATCCCCGCATCCGCGCATCCCCGCACCCCCGCACCCCCGCATCCGCGCACCCCCGCACCCCCGCACCCCCGCATCCCCGCATCCCCGCACCCCCGCATCCCCGCACCCCCGCATCCCCGCATCCGCGCATCCGCGCATCCCCGCCGCACCCAGCGCCCCGCATCCCCGCATCCCCGCATCCCCGCACCCCCGCATCCCCGCATCCCCGCACCCCCGCACCCCCGCATCCCCGCATCCCCGCACCCCCGCATCCCCGCACCCCCGCATCCCCGCATCCCCGCACCCCCGCATCCCCGCACCCCCGCATCCCCGCATCCCCGCATCCCCGCACCCCCGCATCCCCGCATCCCCGCATCCCCGCACCCCCGCCGCGCATCCCCGCCGCACCCAGCGCCCCGCCATGGCCACCGCCACCTGGCGCTACCGCGGGGACCCCGAGGGCGAGCGGCCGGCGGCGCTCGGTGAGCGGGAGCGGGCCGGGGCGCGGGGCGGGTCAGTCACGGGCCCCGCGGCCGGCCCCGGAGCTCACGGTTTCCTGTCCCGCAGTGCGGTTCGCCAACGGGAGGCTGGAGCGGCCCGAGTCGCTGCACTTCACCGTGTACCGGAACCGGGACTCGGCGCACCCGCGGAAGAGGCACCGCCGGATCCTGGTGAGGCCGCGGGGGCTGCGGGACGCCGGGCACGGAAACGTTCGGATGCAGTGATAGTTGTACGCAGCGAGGCCATAGCCGGATAACGGGCTAAAAGCGACAAATGTCATCAATCGCCCCCGTGCGCTGCAGGCCCGGCGCAGACCGGGAGCGGGCCCGGCCCCAGCACGGAGCTCCCGGCTGCGATCCCGCCGGGCAGCGCCTGCTGCGGAGGGCTGTGAGCCGGGCTTCCCTCCCGTTGTGGCGGGAGGCTCCTGGCTGTGCGGGCGGGCGGGCCTGGCACAGGGTGCCCACCCTGCGTCCCTGGCAGTGCCCACGCCAGGCTGGGCACCGGGGCTGGCAGCACCTGGGGCACGGGAAGGTGTCCCTGCCGTGGCAGGGGTGGCATAGGGAGGCTTTAAGGTCCCCTCCGACCCAAACCAGTGTGGGAGCGTGAGGATCTGTGCCGAGCTCTGCCGCAGATTTTGTTAAACAATGGGAGTTTGGCCCAGGGTGTCACACAGGGAATGTCCTGGGCTGGCTGAGGGACACTGCGGGGGCAGCTGGCGCAGCAGGGACACGCTGAGCCCTGGGGAGCTGCTGCCCAGCTCGTGGGGCACCCCTGGCAGTGGATCCCAGTGTATTACAGCGTCCTGTGTGGGTCGCAGCTGGTGAGAGAGAGACGGTGAATCTTGTATCTTGATCAGAAGGCTTGATTTATTAATATATGATATATAATACATTATAGTTATACTAAAAGAATATATAGAGAGATTTGCAGAGCTGCTAGCTAAGCTAAGAATAGATAGAAAAGAACCCACAACAAAGTTGTGGCCAAGGACTCAGTCCCCTGGCTTGAACTGATGATTGGCTCTTAATTATAAACATAGAAAATGAGCCAATCAAGGTGAATCCTATTGCATTCCACAGCAGCTGATAATAATTGTTTACCTTGTCTTCAGAGGCCTCTGGCCTCCCGAAGACACAGAAATGTGAAAGAAAGGATTTCTGTGGAGAAATGTCTGCGACACCAGTGTGCTCTGCCCTCGCTGGGAAATCTCCTCCCGAGGGCTCTTTGTTCAGCTCAGCTGCATCCCAGGGGGGCTCTCAGTGAGGAGGGGGCTGAGCCTGCAGTCAGAAGGTGCTTTCTAGTGCTGCTTTCCCTCAGCCCTTTCCAGGATCTCTCTGCTTCCCCAGGTCTCGGAGACAGAGCGGCTCTGCTACGTGGGACACAACTTTGGCAGCCAGGTGATGAGGTGCAACTCGCTGTGCAGGTACGGGGCAGGGGGAGCAGCACAAGGCTGCTCATACACAGAGCTCCCTCCCTGGGCTCAGGGATTGGGGCAGGAGTCTCTGGGTGTTGGTGCACACCTGTGGGAGCTGTGCTGTGTAAATCAGGCTGGGCTGAAGCCCTCCTGTGAGGCCTGGGGTGAGGATGCAGAGCAGCAGCAGGAGGGAGCTGTGCTGCTGAGGAGCTGCCTTTATCAGCAGCTGGAGGGTCAGTGCTGTGGGGCCCCTCCAGCTGAGAGGTTCTGCACAAGGACCTGGCTTCCCTCCTGCAGAGCCTCTCAGAAATGCCCTCACCAGCCTCAGCTCTGCCTGAGCACTGGTCCAGCAGAGGTGCATCCTCAGTGGAGCAGTGTCAGTGTGAGATGCTGAAAAAGGAGCACCAAGGGTTTGTTCCTGCTTGGGCTCAGAGAGATAAATGCAGTTTAACAAATGTGCGTGGTGCAGCTGTGAATTCAGGGTTGTTTGTGGGCAGATTTGAGTGCTCCTGCCTCTGAATGCTGGTGAACAGGTGATTCTGAGGGCTGAAGTGCTGCTTACCTGCATCTCTGGAGATCCTGAGCTCTGGGAGGAAATTTGAAATTTGCCAGCAAGTCCTGGCATACTGAAAATAGCAGAATTCTGGTACCTACACTTCACCCAATTCAGTTGTTTCAAGAGTTCTGTATTTACTCAGAGCATCAAGTCTTTCTGTTTTTATATGTCCACGTGTCTTGGAGATAACCTGGTTTGTCACAGCGCAGCGTGTGAAGGCAGGAGAGCTGGGGTGTGGGAAGACCTTGTAATTTAAATAATTTCCACTGCTCTGCCTCTCACTCATCACTGCCCCCGTTCTCCCCAGGTACTTTGTTGGAGTGCTGGACAAGAGCTCTGGGCAGATGGATGTCTACAATGCTGAGATGTTCAACATGCAGCCCCTGCTCTCAGGTGAGGGTGCTGGCAGTCACAGCTGCTGGGCTGCTCTGTCCTGGCCCTCCCTGCCTCGTTCCTTGGCAGGCAGCAGGGGCAGATCCTTCCCGTGGGTGTGCCAGGAGAGGGGAGCACGGGCTGGGGATTGGGGTGGGAGTCACTCACAGAGTGTCACTGCTCAAGTGCAGCCTTATCTGGGTGTGTTCTGCTGAGGGAGGCCTGGCACTCATCAGGAATTGGGTCCCTGAAAAACAACAAAAAAAAACCAAACCCAGAACAAAACAAAAAAATCCCCCCCCAAAAAAAGCCCAAAAAAAACCCCAAAACCAAAAAACGCCAAAACAAAACAAACAAACAAAATAAACAAAAAAACCCATAAAACAAAAAACCAAACAAACAAAAATTAAAAACAAAAACAGAAAACCAAAACCAAACAAACAACAAAAAAAAAACCCCAGGTTTTATCCAGCAGGGCTATTTTTTGCCATTGAACCCAGGATAAGAACCCAAAAGATCAGATCTTTTGGTAGCTGGTTTTTACCCTGTGCCGCAGGAAGTGCGTTTGGCCACAGTCCATGTGTTGCACCCATGGGGTTTGTAGAAAAAGCCTTTTTTATTCTAGATTTTCATGTTTGGCGTGTGCTTTAGGCAGCCAGGTGACACGGAGGAGGTGCTGTGCCAGTCTGTCGGTGACAGGGCTGAAGGCACTCCCTGCTGGCTGCTCCTGCCCAGCTGTGACTCTTGCTGTTTTGCAGATAACGTGATGCCTGACGACACCAAGGACTACCAGACCAAATCCTACCGGGAGAAGGTAAAGCTGGGAGCTGTGCCCTGTTGTGCTCTGGCTGACAGGGGCAGGTGCTTGCCGTGGGGCTGGGAGGTCTGGTGTCCTGCAGGGCAAACCTCTGCAGGCCCAGCATTCCCCCCATGCCCGGGAGGCAGCACAGGCGTGGCCTTGGCGTGGTTTTGGGGTCCCCCGTGGCAGGCAGGAATGGTGAATCTGACTCCATGTTCTTAGAAGGCTAATGTAGTATGATATGATATTGATATGATATCGTACTAGATTGATGTGATATGATACTGATATGATATTGTATTATATTGATATGAGATTATATTGATGATATATTGACATGATAATATATCATTATTATATTATTATATATTATATTATTATATTTTATTTATATGGTATCATAATATATTTATATTATATAATATAATGTAATATAAATATTATATTGTATGGTATTATATGATATCGATATGATATGATACTAAAGACTACAGAGAGAATACTTACAGAAGGCTTAACAAGGTAATAATGTAAAACTCATGATTCTCCAGAGTCCAACACAGCTGGACTGTGATTGGTCATTAAGTTAAAACAACTCAGAAGAATCCAGTGAAACAATCACCCGTTGGATAAACAGTCTCCAAACACATTCCAAAGCAGCAAACCCAGGAGAAGCAATCAGATAATATTGTTTTCATTTCTCTCTGAGGCTTCTCAGCTTCCCAGGAGATAAATCCTGGTGAAGGGATTTTTCAGAAAATGGGACAGTGACATTGCCTGGCTCAGGAGTGTTTTCCTGATTACCCTGGGTTCCTGGTTGTCCTGGTTACTTTGGGCTGCCCTCGCAGACAGCGCATCCCGCGCCTGCGGGCTTTGTTTAAAGCTCTCCTGGAGGCCGTGTCTGCGTCAGGAGCAGGGGGTTGGTGTTCCCCGGGCTGCCCAGGGTGCTGCAGAGTGTGCTGTGCCCCGTGCAGATGGATCTGTGCATCGAGGCCTTTGGCACCAGCAAGCAGAAGCGAGCCCTGAGCTCCCGCCGCATGAACGCCGTGGGCAGCGACATGGTGAGCACGGCTGTCACCAAGGCGGCTGCCAACGTCATCGATGCCAAGGGAGTGACAGGTGAGGGGACTGCCTCGGGCTGTGAGCAGGACAGCCTGAAGCGCCTTTTGCTGTCTGTCCATGCCAAGTGTGGCTGGAAGAAGAGGGCTTTTCTCTAAGTGATGAGGAAGTAGCTGGTCAGCAGCTGGGATGGGTACATGGGGAGGAACTGCTGCTTTCTGGTCCTGCTGGGCTCGGTGTTGGAGTTAGCTGAGTGAGGGAAGGTCCCTGTGACATCAGTGTCCCTCCTGCCTGCTTGGAAGCTCCTGTGGCTGTGGGTTCACTGGCATAAAGGCAGTGCCTTTAGCTGGTTTGAGCTCTGTGGCATGGCTGTTGAAAAGGCACCTTCTTACCTCAAAGAGTGGTGCAGCCTTGGGACACCATCACAGCGCAGCAAGGTGTCACCGTGCCTGGGGGCTTCCAGGCTGTGGCAGGAGGGAGCTGGGGCTGCCCTGGCTGTGGGCACCTGGGCAACAGGGCAGACGAGACCCCTCCAGAGCAGTTCTGGCATCCTGGGAGTGTCACTGGCAGGAACAGGAGAGATGTCTGTTGCCTGTAGACCCCACCACCTTTCATCCCTTTTGTTCCAGGGTGGATACTGACTGTGCTCTCAGAGCTGCTCTGTGCCAAGTGGGTGTGCACAGAACACAGGTGCCAAAACTGTGCTCTGCGTGCATCTTGGTGCCCTCCTTGCCTAGATGTTTCTCTAGTCTGGAGTGGCCTTTCTAAATTTTTATGACCAGAAGGTGTGACCATGTTCAGAGGGGTCTTAGCATGAGGGAAGACACAAGGATCTGACTCCGTGTTTCAGAAGGCTTGATTTATTATTTTATGATATATATTACCTTAAAACTATACTAAAAGAATAGAAGAAAGGATTTTCTCAGAAAGCTAGCTAAGAATAGAAAGGAATGATAACAAAGGCTTGTGGCTCGGACAGAGAATCCAAAACAGCTGACTGTGATTGGCCATTAATTAGAAACAACCACATGAGACCAATCCCAGATGCACCTGTTGCATTCCACAGCAGCAGATAACCATTGTTTGCATTTTGTTCCTGAGGCCTCCCAGCTTCTCAGCAGGAAAAATCCTAAGGAAAGGATTTTCCATAAAAGATGTCTGTGACAAGAATGTTCTTGAGAGAAGTTGTAAATGTCTAGAACTCCAATTGTGACCGAAGTAGTGTTGACCCGTTTGAGTGAACTTGCTCCTAAAGGAAGGGTTTGGGTTGTGCTGCTGCTCTGTGCATTTTGGTTATCACGACCCAAGTGCTCCTGTGCCGGTTCCCTCCCCAGGGCTGATGCAGGACGTGGCCCAGGACGATGTGCAGAACATCTCTGCCTTCCTCCCGCCGTGCCACGAGGACGCCCAGCGGCCGGAGCACGTGTACAGGTTTGAGGACAGTATCTTTTCTGTGCACTGGGGCTTCAGTCCCCACGGAGCCAACTGCTGTGCTGGGGGCCAGCTGAGCCCTTGCCCCTCACAGGCCAGGAGCTGGAACTGACGTGATGCTTCCCTGGGGTTTTGGGGCTGCAGGTGCCATGTCCTGCCCGTTCCTGTGCAGAGCAGGATGCCCTGGGAGCATTCCTGCTGTTCCTGTGGAGAGCAGTGTGACCGTGTTCACAGGGGCCTTGGGATGTGGGAAGAGACCAGGATCTGACCCCATGTTTCAGAAGGCTGATTTATTATTTTATGAATTATATTACATTAAACTATACTAAAATAATAGAAGAAAGGATTCCATCAGAAGGCTGGCTAAGAATAGAATAGGAAGGAATGATAACAAAGGCTTGTGGCTTGGACTTTCTGTCCAAGCCAGCTGACTGTGATTGGCCATTAATTACAAACAACCTCATGAGACCAATCACAGATGCACCTGTTGCATTCCACAGCAGCAGATAATCAATGTTTACATTTTGTTCCTGAGGCTTCTTATCTTCTCAGGAGGAAAAATTCTAAAGAAAGGGTTTTTCATAAAAGATGTCTGTGACAGAGCAGGATGCTCTCCCTCTGCTGGGAGCATTCCCACAGGGAGTGTTGGCTGTGCTTGTGCCACAGCCTGCCGGAGGCTCCATCCCCTTGCCCTGCCCGTCTCTCCAGTCGAGTGTGACGGAGCTGCCCTGCGGGGAGGGCGAGGCCAGGCCCGTTGTTGTCCTTAAGCTCCTGCCAGTCCTGTCTCCTGCCGAGTACGAGGCGCTGCGGGCGCCTGCAGCCGCCCTGGCCAGCATCACTGCCGAGGAGATGGCCAAGAGGGCAGAGGAGAGAAGGTAAGGGCACTGCGGGGGCTGAGGGGCACTGGGGCTGCTGCTGCCCGTGCCACGGCTCGGGGCAGAGGGAGGACAGGGCATCCAGGCATGGCAGAGCAGCCCCTGGCTCGGGGAATGCGGGGGACACCTGTGTGCACAGCAGCAGGGGCGGCTGAACTCCCCCTCTCTTTCCTGCAGCCTCTGCTCCTTTGTTTTGGAGGAGCTGAAGTTCCTGCCCACTGATGAGAAGAGCAGGGACCACAAAGCCAGGTGCCTCTGGTTCCTGGACACCCTTATCAAGTTCAGCCAGCAGAAAGTGATCAAGAAGAAGCGTAAGAGAGTTTTCAGCTCATAAACAGATGCTTTTGGGAATGTCCTCATCATCCTTTGCCTACCAGCTGAGTGTGTGGATCATGCCCCTGCCATGCTCAGGGTCCTGCTTTTGAGGGAACACCACACAAAACATTTTGGCTGAGATTTTCCAGACTTGCCATCCTCCTTAGAACTTGTGTGTCTCTTTGTCAGTCCTTGGCAGGGCTGAGGGAGGAGGAACTGGCAAACCTGGCTTTAAATTTACTGTGTTGACGTGACACAGCAGTCACCCACAGGACTTGTCTAAAGAGAAGGTGGGAATGACCAAACTTGGTGATAGCAGGGACTTGTTAGTGTGGTCTCAGCTTTGACAGTGTTTGTGGCAAAAGAAATAATGCATAAGTGTGTGTGTATTTTAGATTGTATACAATGGAACTGGGAGGCTGCTTTTACTAAGAAAATAAAAACTGTTGGGATTCTCTCAGGCCTGAAGAATTAAGAACCTAGAAATGAAGCAGTGAGGTTTGTTTTAGGTTTATTGTGTTCCTGGGAAGAGCCCAGCCCCAGCAATCCCTCCATGCTGGGATTGCTGGGGCTGGACTCAGTGATCCCAGTGGGTCACACACATTCTGCTGTTCCATGCTAAGTGTCAGGATGGTGCACATGCTGCTGTGCTGGTGGGCAGTGCAAAGCAGGCTGTGTGCTCTGCATTGCCCCTTTCTGCCCTAGATCCAATGGGTCCTGAATGCCCACGCATCATCAGCAAGAAACTCATGAAGAATTTCACCTCACTGACCTACAACAATGGCAGGTGAGGGATGCTGTGTGGTGCTCCTGGCACAGGCATAGCAGAGCTCAGCTTGAGGGGCCACAGACACACCTTACACTCCACATCTCACGAGTTCTGCCTCTTGCCACACAGCATCCAGAATTTAATCTCTGCATCCATGAAGGCCAAAATCACCGCCTATGCCATTGCCTTGGCTCTGCACATTAACAACTTCCAGACGGACCTCACCGTCCTGCAGAATGACCTGAAGCTCTCCGAGAGCAGGTGAGTCTCCTGTTCCTCCACACCGGCCAGGACCCTCCTGCAGGGGGACCCTGGGAGAGCTCCGGAGTGGCTCTGCACCTGGGCAGGGCAAGGATAGGCAGTAGGCTGTGGGTGCAGGACCTGCATTTCCCTGGAGCTGCAGCTCTGCTCCAGCTGCGCTGCTGTCCCTGGCCCTGCAGAGTGCATTGGATCAGGCTTTCTGGCCAAAACTTCACTTATTGCTGGGTCTTACCAAAGCCCTTGGGCACTGCTTGGTTTTCAAGCTTCCTCATCAGTTTTGATGCCACCGCTTATTTTGCCCACAGTTACCCTCTATTCTTGGACCAGAAGTGGTGGATTTAGTGGGTTTAAAAGCAATCTGCCATTGGTTTCTATCCGTTTTCCCTTTTTCTTTCTGGGACTAAGCTTTTGCAGGAGTCCGCGTTGGCTGTGGCAGTGGGTGCTGGGTTTGGGTCGTGCAGCGCTGCACGGGGAGCACAGGGCCTGTGGGGGAAGCAGGAGGAGGCTGGCACCTGCTGGGAAAGCAGCAGCGCCTGTGCCAGGGGGCTGTGCCTGCAGCCCAGCTGCTCCAGCTGCTGCCTCCAGGGCATCCCTGTGCACAGAGACACCTCGGGGCCCTCCGAGGGCTCAGCCACGGGGGCTCACCCCGCTGATGGCATTTCTGGCATTTCTCCTGCTTTCCAGGATCCTGGACGTCGCCAAGGCGCTGCGGCTCAAGGTGTCCAAGGCCAAGGGGGTGCCAGGGCTGGAGAATGACCAGAGCCACAAGCTGGGCACCCTGTCCCTGCCCCTGCCCACGCAGAAGGCGCCAGAGGGACAGCGCAAGCGCAAGAAGATGAGCTGAGCAGCCCAGGAGCTCTGGGGGCACACAGCCCCTCCCTCACAATGTCACGGGGATGCCTTCATCTGCTGGGTTTGGGTCCAGCATCAGCCCTCACCCAGCTGGAACCCAGGCTGAGGGTTTCACCTCAGTAAAATGCTGCTTTTTTTTCTATTTATATAGAAAAAGCTATAATAAAACCTTTTTTTTTCTAGTTTGTCTGGGTGGGTGTGAAATGGAGGTTGAGCTGGAGCACAGGGAACTGTTTGAGGTGGCAGGTTCTGGTTCATGGCCCCTCCCAGGTTCAAGGTCAGAAGGAGGGAGACAAAGAGTGTGACTTACGTTCACTTTTTTGTTTCTCTGGAGTGCCAGTGTAATCCTTTGCTCAAAAGCTGCAAAGATATTCAGTTTCTGTCACTTTTTCTATCCTGGCTGTTTTCCTGGTGTCGTGGGGTGACAGCCTTTATCCCAATGTCGTGTGTTGTGTCTGGCAGCTGTGCCTTTTCTCTCTTCCCCGCCCCGGCCATCTTGCTGCGGCGGGGAAGAGAGGAGGGAGTGTGACCAGGCACTTTGGCTTTTGGCTGCTTGGCTTGGCTTGGCTAGCTGCTTGCTTGCTTGCTTTCTGCTTTTTGTGCTGTGTTTTTCCTTTTCTTTTGTTCCCTCTTTCTTACCCTTCCCTGAAGATACTGGACCGGCTCCGGACCTGACCTGGACGTCCAGGACACCTGGAGCCTGCGAGAGAAGCTCAGCGCCCTTCACAACACAGTCTGTTTTCTTTTCTTTTCTTGTGTTGGGGAGTGTTCTTTTGTTACTTGTAAATAAATAGGTTTGTTTTCCACTTTGCTCCTCCGAGAAATTCCTTCCCGAACTCGGTGTTGGGGGAGGGGTGGTTGGAGGTTTGTTTTGTTTTGGGGGGCTCCCTTTTGGAGATTTCCCCTAATTTGTCCTAAACCAGGACACCTGGGCAGGGAGAGTTCTTCATGGAGAGCAGTGAAAATGGGCTCACAGCTGTGGCTTCCCAGCCCTCGGGGAGATCCTTTAGTGTGGTTCCTCGGTCACTGCTGGTGATCAGCCTCACGGAGCTGATTACTGGGTAAGGCTCTGGGAGTGGAGAGGGCTCGTGAGAAACGGGATCACCACCAAACTGGTGCGTGAAACGAGAGCATGGAACGTCACAGGACATCATCTCTGGGCTGTCAGACAGTAACCTGGGTTTGTTATGTCCTCGTGGGATGTGTGAATCTCCTGGCACGCCTCAAAGCGCCGCTTCTCACCCCTGTCATCAGCAGCGGCACAAACACCCTGTGTTCATTGCTGCTGGGGGAGTTGCAGGCTCCAAGGAACCAGCAGGGCTGGCTGAGGCTGGAAGGGGCTTCTGGAGGTCTCTGTGTCCAGCCCCTCTCCCTGCCCAGCTCTGTCCAGGTGCCTTTGCAGAGCCTCTGCTTACAGGAACTCCACAAATCCAGAGTGAAGCAGTTTGCCAACATTCAGAGGGCGTCTCCTTTGCCCCTGTGTGCTCGTGGCCTCTAGCCTGTCCCTGGGCACCTTCCCTGCAGCAGCCCTTCTCCCCTGAGGGGAATGTGGGAGTGCTAGACCTGGTGATAGCAGGCACTCGTTAGTGTGGTCTCGGCTTTAGCAGTGTTTTGTGGCTAAAGAAAGAGATGCATAGGTCAGTGTAGCAGGCTCCATGGAATTGGCTAGGGCTCTGTGGAGGGCTGAGACTTAACAGTAGGAATTGCTGAGTCAGGATGAAATATCAAAATAAGCTCCTGTCTCCCGCCTCTCGGACCCCAGCTTATCTCTGTAACCCCATTAGGTCACTTTGCCCCTAACCCCTACTATTGGACAAGTTTGGATCCCCTTACACCCTACAAAAAGGGGCTGTTTTAGCCCATTCGGGAGAAGAAGAGCCGTCACAGACCCTTCAATAAAACCAGCGCTGTGGAACCACCAGGACTATTTCCTCTTCTCCTCTCTCATCTGCCTTTCCCTCCAGCCCACAGGTGCCTTAGCAAGCAGGAGCTGATACCCTAAGAGAGCTGATAATCACTAAAGAGCTGAAATCCACCGGGCTTGCTAAGGTAGCCGTGGCTACGAGGGGCCTGGGCATTGGGGCACTCTTGTGGCACTCTGTCCCCAGGAGGGACGGAGCTCTCCGGGTAGGACTGCCTCGCTCTGGGGCAGGGGACCGCAGCTCTGTGTGCATTACAGCCACAGACAAGTTGGGCCTTCCAGGCTCAGTGCCCCTGGTTCCCTCACTGTCCCTTGCAGCAGTGATGCCCCAGCCCCTTCAGCATCCTCCTGGGCTGCCCAGTGTGTGCATGCCACAGACAACTTTTATGAAAAATCCCTTCCTCAGGGTTTTTCCTTCTGAGAAGCTGAGAGGCCTCAGGAACAAAATGTAAACATTGATTATCTGCTGCTGTGGAATGCAACAGGTGCATCTGTGATTGGTCTCATGTGGTAGTTTCTAATTAATGGCCAATCACAGTCAGCTGACTCGGACTCTCTGTCCGAGACACAAACCTTTGTGATGATTCTTTCCTATTCTATTCTAAGCTTAGCTAGCCTCCTGATGAAATCCTTTCTTCCATCCTTTTAGTATAGTTTCAATGTAATATATACCATAAAATAATAAATCAGCCTTGTGAAACGTGGAGTCAGATCCCGGTCTCTCCCCTCATCCTCAGACCCTGTGAACGCCATCACGTGTGCGTGCCTGGCACTGAGAGCGCAGAGCCGGGCACGGCTGCCCAGGCTGGGCAGGCAGGAGACGAGCTCAGTTCTAACTCTGTGGGACAGACACACGGACGGTGTCCGTCCCTGACCCTCCCTGACAAACAGGGACAGTCGCTGACACAGCAGCTGCAACACGAGCAGCTCCCAGGTGCTGCAGCTCCAGGATGAGGGGCTTGTCCAGCCCGGGGCATCCAGGCCTGCCGGGGGTCCTGCCAGAGCACATTCCCTGTGCTGCTGCTGCCTTTTCCTAACCTGGGAATGAAACCTGGGACAATTTCAGTAACAAGGTAATGTGACCGTGTTCACAGGATCTCAGCATGAGGGGAGAGATGAGGATCTGACTCCATGCTTCAGAAGGCTGATTTATTACTTTATTATATATATTACATTAGAACTATACTAAAAGAACGGAAGAAAAGGTTTCATCAGAAGGCTGGCTAAGAATAGAAAAAGAAGGAATGATAAAAAAGGCTTGTGTCTCGGCCAGAGTCTGAGCCAGCTGACTGTGATTGGCCATTAATTAGAAACAACCACACGAGACCAATCACAGATGCACCTGTTGCATCCCACAGCAGCAGATAACCATTGTTTGCATTTTGCTCCTGAGGCCTCCCAGCTTCTCAGGAGGAAAAATCCTAAGGAAAGGATTTGTCATAAAAGATGTCTGCGACAGAGGTAATATAAAAGGGATTTTTTATTTGGAAGCATTCATGGGCAGTTGTGGAAAGATGTCCATAAAAGCCCACTCACGTAGGATGAGTACAGTTTGTCTAAGTTTAGCAAATCAGTATAATTGACAATAAAGCACCAGTTAGGAGGACAAGTGGTGATGCAACTCCCCACCCCCCGGTCCAGCCCCTTCTCTGGAGCCCTCCCTTGGCACTGGTGTGCTTTGTCCATGAAATTATCTCCAAGAGCTGCTCTCAACCTTGGGAGCCAGGAAAGAGCCAAGAAAGCACAGGGGCCCTGCACCCCAGGGATTGGAGATCTGGAATTTTTCTTGTTGTTTAGGGAAAGGCCACGGAAAATTACTGGGAAAACTGGTCACTAATACAATAGGCTACAGAGCTACAAATGTATGTGTGAAGAATACAGAGAACATAGAAAAAAAGACAAAATCCAAATGGCATCACTATGTGCGCGATCTCCAGCTGCTCACAGTGACTTTGAGAAATGTTAGAAAGTCTCTGTTCCCAGCCCAGCACTTGAAGAAGCAGTCAGAGCTCTTCATTTCTTGGTCTCAAGGTTGTTAATTGTTCCTTGTCTATAAAATTCTTTCTCCTGCCCTGCCCAGGTCCCTCCAGCAGGACAGTCAGAGGCACTCTGCCTGCCCCAGGGCAGTGTTACCTTTTTATACTAAAAACCACATGTGCAATATTTACAGTTACTGCCCAATACCCATCACCTGCGTTAGACAGGGAGCTGCTACTCTAAACCAATCCCAAAGTGCCAACATCACCCAGAAGATGGAGGCCAAGAAGAAGAAGGAGAAAGGCTGGACATGCCCAGATCCCTCCATCTTGTCCCTGAACCCCCATTCTAAAAACCCCAAAATCTGTTTTTCACCCTGTGATAAATTCACTATCATTCTGCCTAAACTGTTGTGGCTTGCTGGTCTTCATATAAGGTTGGTAAATTGCTCCACGGGTCATAATCAAACCCAGAGGGGCATTTTGGGCTCTGTGAGTGCCAGGGTCTCTGAGCCCCCTGGCAGGGTCTGGGCTGCTCGGGACAGACAGAGGGATGTCCTGGCTCCTGACACATCTGCACCTCTGGAGGTGAGGACAAGGTCGCAGAGCCACAGAAGCACCGAGCAGGGAAAACAGCTGCCAGGTCATCGAGCCCAGCCTGCAGCCAAAGGTCGGGCTGGCCTTGTCAGCCAGGGCACAGCAGAGTGCCACAGGCAGTGTGTCCCCAAACACCCAGGGACAGCCACTCCAGCACCTCTCTGCACAGCCCACTCCAAAGTCTCATCACCCTGAGACAAAACTCTTCCTGACAGCCAACCTGAATCTCCCCAGTGCTGGAATTCAGGACACCCCTCTGGCTGCCCTGGGGGCTCAGGGACCCTGGCTCAGAGCCCAAGACACCTGTGACTTTGATTATGACCCATGGAAAAAATTACCAACCTTACATGAGGATCAGCAAGCCACCAAAGTCTAAGTAGAATAATAACCAGTTTGTCACGGGATGAAAAATAGATTTTGGGGTTTTTAGAATGGGGGTTCAGGGGGCAAGATGGAGGGATCTGGGCATGTCCAGCCTTTCTCCTTCTTCTTCTTGGCCTCCATCTTCTGGGTGATGTTGGCACTTTGGGATTGGTTTAGAGTAGCAGCTCCCTGTCTAACGCAGGTGATGGGTATTGGGCAGTAACTGTAAATATTGCACACGTAGTTTTTAGTATAAAAAGATAACACTGCCCTGGGGCAGGCAGAGTGCCTCTGACTGTCCTGCTGGAGGGACCTGGGCAGGGCAGGAGAAAGAATTTTACAGATAAGGAACAATTAACAACCTTGAGACCAAGAAATGAAGAGCTCTGACTGCTTCTTTGAGCACCGGGCTGGGAACAGAGACTTTGTGACACATCTCGGGGTCACTGTGAGCAGCAGAAGTCCCCAGACCCCAGCACAGCTTTGAGACTGTGTCCTCTCCCCCAGCACAGGAGGGCAAAGCCTCACCAGGGCTCACAGGCCGTGCAAACCCACGCTGGATTCATGCCAGGGCAGGGCACAGCTGACCAGGGCTGCCCACACACGGACTCTGGCCCCTGTCACCCGCTCAGGGCCAGCAAGGCCACCTGAGCTGCTCTGGGCTTTCTGCCCTCTCAGGACAGTCAGGACTGCATCGCTCGCCAGGGGCTTTGGCACAAACAAGCCCATCTGCAGGAGGACACGGGGCTCCTGGGGAAAGGACCATCCGGGAGACGTTGTGCCTGACAACGCTCTCTGCTGCCCCAGCACACAAGGCCATACCTGTAAACACCACTGTAACACCCTGCAGGGCCCTGCAGCGCCTCTCCAGAGCCCCGGTAACTGCCTGGGTGACATGAGGAGAGGCTTCAAACGCATGGGGCCACACATCATTTAACAAGTCATTAAGAGAATCTTCACAGCTGAACCCATAAACACCAAGGGACATGTGCTGCACCACAGCACCGGCTGTTTGTCTGCGTACAAGATCCCTGCAAAGAGAGCAAAGGGTATTAATGAATGAGACTTAAAAGCAACATAATTGGACAATACTTCTTCTCCTTGGGCAAGGACCCGTTCTGTACCCAGCAGGAGAGGGACCAGGCAGCAGCAGCAGCACCACGGCCGAGCCCAGCCCCTATTCCCAAGCGCACACAGATGAGACAGAGCACAAACTCTCCAGAGTAGAAACCCATTCTGATTTAGGTGAAATGTACATCTTTGGGTCTGTGGCTGGAAAACACAGCTATGTAGCCTGACTGCAAAAGCCTAGGCTCAGGGAAACTGCTTCAGTGAAGGACAGAGAGAAGGGGGGAGACAGAGGGTGACAGAAAGAGACAGAGACTGCTGTGAGAGCAGGCCAGCCTGACCTAGGAATTCTTCCTGATGCAGAAGAACCAGCAGCGAATGTCACTGAAATTTGTAAAATGAGTATGCATTAACCTATTGTGAAACTGCACGCAGATGTATTTGAGAGGAGGATAAAAAGGGACCTGGAGTTCCCAGAGGTATGCGTGTCTTTTAAGGAAAGCAATCTCCACATGCGTCCGGCGCTGTAATCATAAACATACCAGCTTTACAACTTTCACAAAGTTGTGGAGCTTTTGGCTCTCTCCACAAAACACAGACGCGCTGCCCAGTCCCGACCGCGGTGCCACATCCCTCACGGCCGGAGAGCCTCTGTCCCGGCGGGACACCGTGGGACACCGGGACGGAGCTCGGCGGGACGCGGAGCCCCGCGCTGCCCCAGCCCCAGCCCGGTGCGGGCAGCGGTACACACCGCAATGAATGCGGGCCGTACAGTCTGTTACCGAACCGGTAACGCCAACTCGCCTCCGCGCCAGCACAGACACCCCCGCCCGTCCGCACGGACCCAGCTCTCCGGAACCGGCTAGGGCCCGCCGGGGAGCACCTGGGGCCGCACAAGGGGCACAGAGCCCGGCCCGGCCCCGTGCGGAGCCGGCCCGGTCGGGATCGGGGGAGCTCCGGAAGGGCAAAGACTGACCGTGCGGAGCGGAGCTCTCCCGGTCCCGTACAGAGCTCTCCGGGAGCTGAGCCCCGCCAGCCCCGTGCGGAGCGGAGCTCTCCCGGTCCCGTACAGAGCTCTCCGGGAGCTGAGCCCCGCCAACCCCGTGCGGAGCGGAGCTCTCCCGGTCCCGTACAGAGCTCTCCGGGAGCTGAGCCCCGCCAGCCCCGTGCGGAGCGGAGCTCTCCCGGTCCCGTACAGAGCTCTCCGGGAGCTGAGCCCCGCCAGCCCCGTGCGGAGCGGAGCTCTCCCGGTCCCGTACAGAGCTCTCCGGGAGCTGAGCCCCGCCAGCCCCGTGCGGAGCGGAGCTGTCCGGACCCGGAGCACCCCCGTCCCTCCCTCAGCTCCCTCAGGCTGTTCCCGCCCGCCTCCGCCCCGCCCCCGGGGGCGTGGCTACAGATCACCGCAGTCTGATTGGCGGACGCACGTGGAGGGGCGCGGCCTGTGTCGGGGTGGTTGACACCGCCGGGTCCTCGCGCCCTCCGCCGGCCCCGCCCCGTGCGGTAGCGTGGTAGCGTCACACGGCGGCGCGGTGACGTCAGAGAGCGGCGCGAGGCCGCGCCGTGCCGGGCGCTGGTGGCGCCGCGGTCGCGGTAACGGTGCGGGCCCCGTGCGGGCCCCGCGCGCCCGGTGCGAGCCCGGTGCGTTCGCCGTGCGCTCCTCTCCGCTCCGCTCCGCTCCGCCCCTCTCCGCTCCGCCATGGCAGCGCCGCCCGCAGGTGCGTCCCGTCCCGCCGCGGCCGCGCAGGCGCCGGGGCAGCGGCAGCCGCGGTTCGCTGGGCCCGGCCGGGCCGCAGCCGCCGCCGAGCTGACCTTGGGCCCCGGTGGCGGCGCTGGAGGGCGGCGGTGCGGGCAGCGCGCGGTGCCGGGGGGCGGGAGCGGGGCCGGCAGGTGCGCGGGGCTGCGGCCCGGAGCGGGAGGCCCCGTCGGGACGCTGCTCCTGCACCGGAGCGCGAGGGCTGCCCCGGGGACGGAGACGCTGCCGGCGTCAGAGGCGGCGGGAGCCTCGGAGAACAAACGGCTCTCCCGTTCTTTCCCATCCTTCCTCTGCCTTCCTCCCCCCGCCCTTTTCTTCCCTCCCTTTTCTCCTCCCTGTTTCTCCCAGCTCCTTTGTGTCTCTCTGTCCTTTCCTTTTCTTTCCCCCTTCCTTTCTCCCCTCCTCTTTTCGGTAGCTCCTCGTGCCGGGCAGGTGCTCCCCAAGCACCCCTGAGATCCTGGGATCCCCTGCCGGTGCTGGGGAGCATTTGGGGCTCAGGAGCACCCCCAGCCCCACACGGCTGTCACGGACCTCACTGCGATCGAGGGTGGGATGTGGGCACCTGCAGAAACATTTTTTCATAACTGTTAAGTAAATAATCCCATTCTTCTCTCAAACAGGGCTTGCCAGGTAGAGATCCCTGCGGTCCTCCTTCAGACTGTCTGGCCAAGCTGCCTCTGTCCGCATCCTTGAGGACCCCAGCTGAATTCCACCTGTGACCCTCCTCAGCAGAGCGAGGACGTCGAGCCCGGGGGCTGATGCAGAGGAGGCTGCGTGGCAGTGAGCTGGGACTGATTGAATCTCTGCCCTGTGCCGGTGGGGTCACACCTGTGTGGCACCTGTGCCTCCCTGCGGGCGGTGGTGAACCCGAGTTAGCTGGTGTTTTCTGCCACGGGGAGAGGCAGAGTGTAAGGATCGGGCTTTGTGATGCCGCTGTACACGTTTGATGTAGCTTTGGTGTTTCATAGGTTTTTTGGCAGCCTCTCTTTTGTTCACGCAGTGTTCTGTTAGCGCGAGGGCCAGCCTTTCGCTGTTGGAGTTGGTGATTCCAGGGGGATTTGTTTCTGTTTAGGTTTGGAGCAGCGCAGAAGGGAAGCAGCGCTGCTCCCTGAGCATGGCCCAGCCGCTGCCAGCGCCGGCTGCTTGCTGCTGCTGCCCGCGGGCGCCGGGGCGCCGCTGCGCGCTGCGGGGCTGATGCGGTAGCGGCGGGGCTGCTCTCACGGGCTCTTGGTGGCTCGGAGCGGCGGCGCCATGGCGCTGGCGGCCCCCGAGGAGGCGGTGTGCTCCTCGGGCAAGCACTACGTGTGCGGGCTGTGCGCGGCCTTCACCAACATCGCGGTGACGTTCCCCATCCAGAAGGTGCTGTTCCGGCAGCAGCTGTACGGGCTGCGCGCCCGCGAGGCCGTGCGCCAGCTGCGCCGCGACGGGCTGCGCACGCTGTACCGCGGCATCCTGCCACCGCTGCTGCAGAAAACCACCACGCTGGCGCTCATGTTCGGCCTCTACGAGGATTTCTCGGCGCTGCTGCTGAGCCACGCCCGCGCCCCCGAGCTGCTGACGCGCAGCGCGGCCGCCGCGCTGGCCGGCACCACCGAGGCCGTGCTGACGCCCTTCGAGCGCGTGCAGACGCTGCTGCAGGACTACAAGCACCACGACAAGTTCACAAACACTTTCCAGGCTTTCAGGGTGCTGAGGGCCTACGGGGTGCGGGAGTACTACCGGGGATTGGTGCCCATCCTGCTGCGGAACGGGCCCAGCAACGTGCTCTTCTTCGGGCTGCGCGGGCCCATCAAGCAGAGTCTGCCCGAGGCCACCTCGTACAGCTCTCACCTGGTCAACGACTTCATCTGCGGGGGGCTGCTGGGCGCCCTGCTGGGCTTCCTCTTCTTCCCTGTGAACGTGGTAAAGACTCGCATGCAAGCTCAGATCGGTGGCGAGTTCCAGTCCTTCTCCAAGGTGTTGGCGAAGATCTGGCTGGAGCGCGACAGGAAGGTGATCCACCTGTTCCGAGGAGCCCACCTGAACTACCACCGCTCTGTGCTGTCCTGGGGGATCATCAACGCCACCTACGAGTTCCTGCTGAAGCTGCTGTGACCCGTCCTGCTCGAGGGGCACCAGCGCTCATTGTCCCAGGGAGCAGTGCCTGTGCCTGTGCCAGGTAATTCCTCCCAGCCTTCCGTATTTATGGGGTGAATGGTGATGCATTTAAACCTTGGTGCAATTATGACGAACTTCTTAAAGTATTCCTTTGCTGGCAGGTGAGTTTACCCATAACAGAGCTACCAGACAAACACAAGGTGTAAAAGAGGAAAGAATAGTCTGTATCACTCCCAAAATTGCGCTGTGCTCTGTGGTGGGATGCACTCCACTGCCCATGTTTAGAACATGAGAATCAAGGAGGAGCTGAAGAAAAACAATTCCATTGCCTGATCATCTTCCCAGTCTCGATTTTGGAACTGCATTTTCAGATGTTTTGGGGTCCTCATTACTTTGTGTGAAGCTCAGAGGACGGATACAGAAGGGGATGGCTGAAGTGCAGAGCTCCCAGCTGCACCTCAGCCCGCTGCAGCCGCTGCAGGGTGCAGCCTGTGGTGACCACGTCCTCCAGCCGTGGCACTGAACGTGTGACCTCAGCCAGGCTGGATCTGTGTGTGTGTGTGTGTGCGTGTTTGTACGTGTGCCTTCCTGTCAAAAGGGAAAAGTGGAAGGAATGGGACAGCAAACTCACTAAAGCTTTAAAGTGTCCTTCCTCGTTAAAAAACATGGAGTTTGTTCTGCTTTTTCTGAGGACTTTTTATTTTTTAATTGCTGCTTTTTCTGTTGCCTCCAGCTGCAGGAGCAGGGAGGTGTCCCTGTGTGTAAGGACACTCCAGCTCCTGCAGCTGCTCAAGCACTTCACAGGCTTTTTGCACTGCCACATCTTGTCTTTTCTCAGCTCCCTCTGTGGAGTTAGCGGTCACTTGGTGTTTGTACCCAAAACTCGGGGATCTGCCTGCTTGGCGTGTTCTGTTAAAGGTTCTGCCACACAGGAGTGGCACAGGCAAGGTGTGAGAGTCCTGGGTGACCTGCTTCACTGGAGGTCTGCAGGTAGAGTGGAGACGAAAAGCCAAAGATGACCTTGGAAGCAGGGAGCAGGAAAGGTGGAGTGCTTGGAGACATGTTTCAGGACTTCTGTTGGCAAACATTGAAAGGGACTGACAGAAATCTGTGTCTTACAGAAGCAGGAGTTCAGAGAGAGGAGACTTGAGGCTTTAGATACAGGGACAGAAGAGCGAGCACAACCCTGAGCTAGATGAGGGTCCCAGCAAAAGTGTTTGAGTCTCCCTGAGGGCTTCCTCTTCACTTAAACTCTACATTCACATATAAACCAAAACACTTTGGATGATGGGGAGCAGCAAAGCTTTCAGACACTGCTTTGAATTTAGTCTTTTCTTAAGTCTTGGAGGGGCTATTGCTTTTCTGAATTTGAGTTTTCCATTTGCTAAAACTGTCTTCCAGAATCAATCCTAATCAGCATGTTGTAATCATACAGTCCTGAGCTTCAGACAGTGTGGGTGGGCACAAGCGCGAGTTCCTGCATCCCAGTGGTGATTATCCATCTAAATAAAATGTTTACTGGATGTTTGTTACTGGCAGAATCTGATTTTTACCAGTGTACCTTCTTTTTGTAATCACTCCTTGATGGAATAAAAACAAAATCTGCATCCTGTTTCTCTGTGGAAGATGTTATGTGCTCCTGTAATGTCAGGGAAGCCAAAGTGTTGAGGTTGAGAAATAGTGGAGCCCTGGGTCTGAGGTTCAGAGTCGGTTTTGACTCTTCAAATGTCACTTTCATAAAAATTTAATGTAAAAGCGCTACTGTGACACACACACTTGTGAATGGCAGCATCTAAGCACTAAAAGTGTTTTTCCTCTTAATTTTTAGGGGGCACGCAAGAGCCAGCATGGTCGATTTTAACATAAATAAAATACATTTCAATTCAGTGAATTATTAAATGTTTATTATGCAAGCAAGAGAAACTGTCCACAAATAGTAAGTTACTGAACGGCTGTAAGTACAATACTTCCAAAGCAGTTCTGATACTTCATATACGGTATTAAAAGGCTACAATTTTTACTAGGAAATCTCAGGTATTTCAAAATACTCTACATGCACAATTTGTTTCTGTATTAAAAATCTTATACTTAACTGAGGATATTTAGTGCTTTAGAAAATGCACCTTTGACTAAGATCAGCCAATGAGAAGCTTCTGTTTCCTACAGGTTAAAAACATGATGGGTTGTTGACTTCTTCCTTTCTCTCCAACTGTTTAGGATCTTGTAAACTAAATTTTTTGAAACCTTCCATTTGGCAAGTGTATTTCTTTTTTCCCAAGAGTTTATATGTCCTATAAGAGTTTATAGAGCAACAGACCCATGTGTTACGATGTCAGAACCTTCTCCACATCAGTGCTACCCAAATTAAAACCACAACACAAACAGAAACAAAGCCCACTAAATTAACCAAGACCCCTCCCGCCCTCCCCGAAAAACTGATGTTTACATTCTCATTCTGGTGGTAGGCATCGAGCTGTCCTTACCCCAAGACTCCACGAGTGCAAACAATCGTGTGTGTGTGTGTGTGTGTGTGGGCACCGCTGTGCTTGTCCTCTATCCCCATGGCGCGGCGGTGCCGTCCCGGCGCGGGCACTGCGGGGCTCCGGGCTGGGCGGGAGCGGACCCGGCCCCGGTACCGGCCCTGGCGGCGGGAGCGGACCCGGCCCCGGTACCGGCCCTGGCGGAGGGAGCGGAACCGGCCCCAGTACCGGCCCTGGCGGAGGGAGCGGAACCGGCCCCGGTACCGGCCCTGGCAGCGGGAGCGGAGCCGGCCCCGGTACCGGCCCTGGCAGCGGGAGCGGGAGCGGAGCCGGCCCCGGTACCGGCCCTGGCGGCGGGAGCGGAGCCGGCCCCGGTACCGGCCCTGGCGGCGGGAGCGGGAGCGGAGCCGGCCCCGGTACCGGCCCTGGCGGCGGGAGCGGGAGCGGACCCGGCCCCGGTACCGGCCCTGGCGGAGGGAGCGGAGCCGGCCCCGGTACCGGCCCTGGCGGAGGGAGCGGAGCCGGCCCCGGTACCGGCCCTGGCGGCGGGAGCGGGAGCGGACCCGGCCCCGGTACCGGCCCTGGCGGAGGGAGCGGACCCGGCCCCGGTACCGGCCCTGGCGGCGGGAGCGGGAGCGGAGCCGGCCCCGGTACCGGCCCTGGCGGAGGGAGCTCGCCGTGCGAAGCCGCCACAGCACCCACAGAGCTCAGAACCGGCCCCGCCAGACACGCCGTGAATCCCTCCCGTGCTGCCGCCCCAGCCCTGCCGTGAGCCACCCGCCCCTCTGTCAGCGCAGTCCTTCCTCCCTTGGAAATGGTTCCTTACAGTTGTTTCACAGTTTTGTACACTTCTCGAGGTCGAGCATTCAGTTTTTTGAAACACAACTAGAAGATCAGCTTTTTTGTTTTTGTTTGACTACCTAGAAATAACCCAAAGCTCACCAACACATAATTTCATTGTTTCAGTAATGCTACTGAGAGAGAACTGAAAACACTTGCACTACCACATGACTGTGAGGCATGTCAGCTGTAAGCCACTGAGAAGTGACCTTCACAGGTAAAACATGGTAAAGCCTTCATGGAAAACTTCCAAGTTTGTTGAAAACGAGTAATCCATCGAATGACCAAAATCTAAGACTACCTACTTACTCTACTTCAAACTTATTACAAATGTCATTGGAAAAACTAAGTAACATTTCTACAGCATACATGTACAGATTCTGTCATTTTATGCATCTGCTGGACACGCTACAAAAGCATCAAGGTGACCAAACCCCTCCACCGGGTGACTGCCAGTCCCAGAGCCAGGCAGGGCCTGCCAGCCAACCACAGGTGCTGTCAAGGAGTGGTGGTGACACATCTGTCACACATCTGTCACTTCGGGGTCATGGTCCTCTGTACAGAAAGGTGAGTGTCCAAAGCTCAGCACAATACTGGTGTAAAACACAGCGTATCATGAGGTAGAATTAAAAAGGTAACACTCAGTGCATATTCACAGGCATAGCGTTACAGTCACTAGGGATCCACCACTCTGAGGAGGTTCTGACAGGAAAACAAAAACAGCCTTGGAAACACACAGACAGAGCCTCCCAAGGACCCCCTCGGTCCTGGGGGTGCTCCTTCACCTCCAAAACAAACACTGTGCAAGCCCGTGAGAATCCCAAGGTTCTCTCAAGTGTCCCTGCAGTCCCTTCCATGATGTGTAACTAAACATTAAATAAGGTGAGAAAACAGCAGCCTGGCAGTGGGACAGCAAATGCCTGGGGAAAAGCGGCTGCAGTCCTGGGCAGGACCCGGGTGCCTTTCCCCAAACAGCTTGGCCCATACAAACTCCCTGTAGCTCCTCCTCTGCACGAAAAGCCTGCGTGCCAGGCTCGTCCCCGCATTTCCTGCACGCTGCACTCCCAGGGCGCTGAGCCACAGCCAAGGGAATGTTCCACAACCCGGCAGACCCACCTGCCCCAGTGCAGGCTCGGGCCAGCAGAAGGGATGTTTGCCCTCAGATTACCCTACACACAAAACTAAAGGCTTTGCATTACCAAAGAAATTTCTCAAAAGAGGAAACTTGGGATTTTCTTCTGTCATAATGCAGAGGAGGCTTTAGTTTCAATGATTTCTGCACCAACACCAGGGTATACTACCCACATAAATACAAAGCTACAGGAGGGTCCTCAGGCTTACCTTTCCAGCTCTCTCACATCCATGTATGTTGTCTTTATCCCCAAATACGTTTTGCAAAAGGCTTTGTAAGAGTCAGCTTTGAACAAGTGTGCTCTGCTGAGCCAGAGAGTGTACCTGAACACCAGCAGGTGACAGTCCTTTCAGGTAAAGTTCCCTGCTGAACTGAGTGTGTGACTAGTCTGCAAAACTTCAGTGAAACACTAAAAAACCTCATCTTGGAACATGTAAGTGAGGAGAACGTTATGAACTGATATGGATGTACAACACCTGTGCATTTACAAGGTCAGCTCTATTAATTCAAGGGCTGAAATCTGGCATTCCTACTCTGGGTGTGACCACAGGATGCCCTGAGCTGGAAGGGACCCAAGGGTCACCCAGTGCCACCCGTGCCCTGCCCAGAGCCCACCCTGGGCATCCCTGGAGCACTGTCCAAGCTCTGCTGGAGCTCTGGCAGCCCCGGGGCCGTGCCCATTCCCTGGGGAGCCTGGGCAGTGCCAGCAGTTACCCTCTGGGGGAGCAGAACCTTTCCTGATCTCCATCCCAAACTCCCCTGGCCCAGCCCCAGCCGTGCCCTGCTCCTGTCCCTTGTCACAGCAGTGAAGAGGTCAGTACCTGCCCCTCCACTGGCCCACAGGAGGATGCTCAGGAGCACCACGAGATCTCAGACTCCTCCAAGCTGAACAAACCAAGTGATCTCAGCTGCTCCCCATACAGCTTCCCCTCCAACGTGAGCAGTACTGTGCTCCACACCTGATGACAAGCCTGGTTAGATCCAGGCACATCCCACTGTTGGCAGGTTTGTTTTTAATCCCCTCTCAGACTGACAGCACACGTGAAGAAAGGCTCACCTGGTGATACCAGGGACACATCCAAATGAATTTCCCCCACAGACAGAGTGCAGCCAGGTGTGTGTGGGGAAACAGCCAGGTGGGAAACACCCAACACCAGCAAACAGCCACCATGATTCAGACGTGGAAAGCACTCTGCAACAGACACCTGGCAGAGGAGGGGCCAGAGCTGCCGTGCTGCACAAGCCCAGAGGGATCCTCTGGGCCAGGGTGACTGGGGGGCTCAAGGGGAGCCTGCCTGTGCAGGGGTGGGCCTGGGTGACCTCCAGTGGTCCTGCCAGCCTAAGCCACACCGTGACTCATTGTTCTAGCCAATGACAACCACATTAACATAGAAATGAAAGCAAAATGCCTTTTTCTTTTTTTTCCTTTTTTTTTTTTTTTGTGGGAGTAACTAACCGTGTTGCTTACGTAGACAAGCAGTCCATTATCTACTAATCACCACAGAGTTGCTTCAGCAACAGAAGAGGAAGCAGAGGTGAGGCAGTCCAGCTCCTGTGGGACAGGAGGTACCTGGGCACCTGCCCCTCTGTGCTGCTCCAGACAGCCCACTGGAGTTGTGCTGAAGGCAACAATCAAGTACCAGGGTACAAACACAGCAGGACAGCAGCCCGATGGCACAGGATCAGCAGGAGCAGAGGTCTGCTGGCAGGGCTGTGGGCTCACAGATGCAGGACCCAGATCCCCGTGGTGCTGGCCTAAAAAATCCTTCCAGGTCACATCCAGGCACAGCAGCCGCCACTCCTCTGGGCTCCGAGGCTTTGGAGAGAGCACACTTCCACTCAGCTGAAGGAAAACCCACCAAGGTCCATCCAGGGGGGCCGCCGCCGTGCCTAGAACTTTGGCTGGTAGAGGGCGACGCGTCCGCTAAGGCACCCCGAGGCGATCTGACAGTGCGTGGGCGAGAACTTGGTGGTGAGCACCACGTCGTTGTGGGAGTAGAGCGAGCGGATCTCGCGCAGCGGGCTGGCCTCCCGCGGCAGGCAGTCCACCAGCTCGCTGCAGTGCGCGTCGAAGCCCAGCAGGCGGATGCCGAAGCCGTGCGGCGACGAGATCATGCGGCCGTCGGGGCTGAAGCAGAGCTCCTTGATGTAGCCCCGGCCCACGTTGGCCTCCTCGATGCAGTGCGTCAGGCGCAGCGAGCAGCGCGGCGACACGGGCCGCACCGGGGCTCCTTCCTGGAATTCATAGACACAAGTCCACTAAAGGGAGAGGCAGAGAAAGGGACACTGAAAGAGAAGTAAAGCACGGCAAACACACATTCCCTCCCCCTGCACCCCTACAGGTGACGGCAGCTCATGTGAGCAGGTGGGACGTGCTCCTGCTGGCCTGCCCCCACTGCCTCAGCATCCCCCTCCCTCCCTGTCAGCCACCCAAGCAAAGCAGCTGCCCAGCACTAAAACTGCTGTTCTGATTAAATGGGTGCCAGATTTAATCTTTCCAATCTAGGTTTCATCTGCAGAGAGCAAAGCCTAATCCTTTGGCCAGGCACCTGCTCTAATTTAGTAAATATTTAAATTAAGTCTATAAAGTCAGATTCAGCTGACTGTACCTCAGAGCAGATCACTGGCATTTTATGCCTTTGACTTCAAAAGGAACAGAATCTTGAAGCAAGTGGGTAACAGACTTTTGAAGGAAGGTTATGAACAGCTCTGCAAGCCAGTTTGTTATTTGAGACACATTAAGGATCCCTGTCATCTCATTATTTAGTATCAGAACAAATGTAAAAAAAAAATCAATGACAAAGTTTATATTGTGCTGATTCTACTTCAGCCCCAAGACAAGCACTCCTAGCTCTGTTTCATGCATCCTTCTGAAATAACCACAACAGGAAAAGTACCAATGAGCATTAATAAAGCAGAATAAGGCAGACTCTAGGACTAAGAGAAATTACAACTCAATCACCAGTACCAACTGATCCAATGCAACATTTTGCATGTTACAAAAATTCTGTGTTGTACATCAGTTTGACTGTTGCAGAGCCAGCATTAAAATTTATAACCAACCTGCTAAGCTTCCACTTGGTCCTCTACAGTTGTGTAAAGGGTTACCTTTGCAAAGAGTGACTTTCTTCAACAACAACAAAAAAACCCAAATAAATGCACAGAGACAGAAAACAATCCCAGCAAAACCAAATGAACCTCAATTTACATCAGTAATCAAAGTAACTAAAACATTTTATTATTGATCCAGTATTATTGCCTACTGTTGCTCAAGTTAGAGGAGCAGAATCTGCAGCCTGCAGCTGAACTGCAGCTGGTCTCACGACTTCCTGCATCAAGGAAAAGGCCTGAAGCAGGTTCTAGCAGGAAGATCATTTAAGAAAAAACCCAAAAGCACATATTTGGAAGAAGAGCTCGAGGCAGTGTGTTACCTCCTGGTCATCTGTGTTGCTGGAGCAGCGCAGCAGCGTGGCCCAGCCCTTGGGGTGCAGCTGCAGTGATGTGATGCAGTTACCACGGTCTCTCTCTCCAGGAACCTCTGGTGTTAACACCTCAAGGCTATTCCTAGGTGATCCCCCTGCAAGGGAATTACCTGTGAGTCTCAGTGAAACGCACACAGTGACCTCCAGCTCTCCCACCAGTCCTGCTGCTGACATGGGGTCACACCTGTGGCTGCCAGGACACGGAGACTCAGAGGGTCACAGGAACCCGGAGCCAACACCCACAGGCTCAGTCTC
This sequence comes from Ammospiza nelsoni, assembly GCF_027579445.1. Taxonomy (NCBI): domain Eukaryota; kingdom Metazoa; phylum Chordata; class Aves; order Passeriformes; family Passerellidae; genus Ammospiza; species Ammospiza nelsoni. The sequence goes on from NC_080669.1 coordinate 551,444, forward strand.
CACTTCAAACAGCTCCTTTTAGTGAAATTGGAGTGCCAAGACCTGCACTGAACCCACCGCACTGTCAACGACACAAACCTTCCACACTCATGCTCCTCGTTGGTATTACAGCAAAATCTAACGAGTAAGGATTTTATAAGATTTGCTGATTCTCAAACTTGTATGATGTGCTCTCCAAATTCATCCCAACACTTGCTCAGCTTGCAGCTTTTCTCCCTTCTTCCCCTCACTCCCAGGTAAATCACTCCCTGGCATCCAGGTAAGCCTCCCCTCACCAGTATGCTTCAGCATCTCACAACCCCAATAGCTAAAAATTAACATTACATTCTTTCAAATTACAAAGGATGCACAAAGTATTCACCCATTTGGCAAATTCATGCTGATTCTCTGGATTTTTCCCTGAAAGAACATTCACACAAACTTTGTTCACGGAAAAACACAAGGAAAAGGGAGCACCTCCATGAAACAACAACATACTAACATAAAATACAGATCTTGTTACTTTTACCAGATTTCTGAGATATAAAACCTGACTGATTAGATCCCCAGGCTTTGGTGTGCAATGAGATTTTAATGGTTTAGTACAAGTCTCAGCAACACCATCCTTAAAAAACCACAGGACAAAAAAGCAGTTCTTCACTATTGTCCCCTGGCCTCTTTTGGATACAGCAAATCAAAGTCCGGGGTTTCTTTTCATTAATCTCTTTGTTAAGGGATCTGTTCCTACCTTCTCTCTGGGAGGGCCGTGACAGGGTTTTCTCGGAGGGCGGCCCTGAGTTGTTCTGGTGGCAGGGTGAGCCCACAGCTCGAGGGCCAGAGGAGCCTGACGACGTTATATCTGCAAACACACGCACACAGGTGAGCCCACAGGTGTCCCAGCACAGGTGGGCTGCTGCCCAGGAGCACCCCACAGGGCAGCCCACAGCACAGGCCCTGCCGCACCTTCCCAGCACTCGCCTGAGCTCGACGTGGTCCTCCTGGCCCGTAAAATGGGGTAGCTGCCAACTTCTAAAGACTTGTTTAGGTCAAGGTCGTGCAAAATCAGAAGGTAACCAGAGGAGGTGGAGATCAGCATTTTGGAACAGTCTGGTGTCAGCCTCATCCGCATCAGAAAACGGGTGTGGAAAAACTTCTTGTGAGGACATCCATCCTCTGTGCACCTGGACAGCAGGACAAGCACAGGAGGGATGTGGTCAGCTGCAGCTCCAGGCCCTGACTGTGTCCACAAGGGTCCAGGATGTGCCAAGCATCATTCATTTTGTTCACCCCAAAACCGTTTTTTAAAGCACTGTCTTTTATCCTACTTTTTAATGGAATGGGTGAAGTCACATCTTCCCACAACTACAGCAATGAGGACAGAACCTCCTCTGGAAGGAAGAACTACGTTCTGGCATGTGGCAAGAGCAGCTCTTTTCTAACCATTTACTATTGCCAGAGAGGCAATGCAAGCTCTTTGTGAAAAATGCGTATTTTATGATTGGCTTTTTCCAAATATTCAAATGCATATTATATGTGTTACGTTAGAAAGTACTGCTGTATTAATTTTCTTAAGTAGTGTGTTAAATATAGTTTTATGTTATAACATAATGTTAAAATAGAAACTGTGCTATGTAAGGTATTTTTTTCCTAAGGAAAGGACTCACACTGAGATAGCAGCCACAGGACACCTGAATCTTTCAGAGAAAGAGAATTTATTGCTCCATTATCAAAAGAAATTAACTTCTTCCTGCCTCACTCAGCTCTGGAGGTGCTGCCAGGATTCAGAGGAAGCAGCTGACACTGCCCAGACAGACTCCTGTGTTTGAATGGGATTTATGCATCATGGATGAGGTGTATGAATATGCAACAGGCTGTTGCTTTTAAGGGTTAATCCTCTGGTAACGAGGCTCTTTTTCAGGCTTATTTTTCCCACAAAAGGTACCCAGACTGTCCATAACATTTTGTTTCTGTTGTCTCATATTATCCTAATCCAAATTGCCCAAATTATTATCACTCTAATTATATTACTATATTGATAGCCATTTCATTACTATTAAACTTTTAAAATTTTAAAAGCAACTGATTGGCATTTTTCACACCTTGGTAACAGCTATAAAGTGGTCCCAGTGTTTCAGAGCACAGTGTAGCCCCACTCTGGGAGGGAGGCTCTGTCTGGTGCACCTGTGCTGCTGCACCCGTGCTGGTGGTACCTGTGCATTGCACCTGTGCTGGTGTCCCTGTGCTGGTGAGCTGCACAGAGCCCACGGCGCAGCCCAGCCCCGTACCTGTTGGTGTCCCAGATGATGACGTTGCCATCGAAGCCCGAGGTGACGAGCAGCCTGGTGTTGGTGTCGTACTCGATGTTCTTCACCCAGCTGGTGTGGCCATGCAGCGTGCACACTTTGGTGTTGAGCTTCCTCAGGTCCCAGAGCGCGATGGTGGTGTCGTCGGAGCACGTGGCGAACAGACGGTTATCCAGGAACCTGCAGGAGGGAACAGCTCAGGGCGCCCTGCGGGGCAGCAGGAGAGCACAGAGACACCAGAGCAGCCCAAACAAACCCCTCTGAACTCAGCACAGACACCAGAGCAGCCCAAACAAACCCCTCTGAACTCAGCACAGACACCAGAGCAGCCCAAAGAAACCCCTCTGAACGCAGCACAGACACCAGAGCAGCCCAAACAAACCCCTCTGAACTCAGCACAGACACCAGAGCAGCCCAAAGAAACCCCTCTGAACTCAGCACAGACACCAGAGCAGCCCAAACAAACCCCTCTGAACTCAGCACAGACACCAGAGCAGCCCCAAACCCCTCTGAACTCAGCACAGACACCAGAGCAGCCCCAAACCCCTCTGAACTCAGCACAGACACCAGAGCAGCCCCAAACCCCTCTGAACTCAGCACAGACACCAGAGCAGCCCCAAACCCCTCTGAACTCAGCACAGACACCAGAGCAGCCCCAAACCCCTCTGAACTCAACACAGACACCAGAGCAGCCCAAAGAAACCCCCTGTGAACTAGCCAATACAGAGATAGCAGAGCAGCCCCCAAAACCCCCCCTCTAAACTGGTCAGGACAGATATACCACAGCAGCCCAAACAATCCCCTCTGAACTAACCAGCACAGAGAGCAGCCCCAAACCCCCTCTGAACTCAGCACAGAGAGCAGCCCAAACAAACCCCTCTGAACTAGCCGAACTAGGCAAAACAGAGACAGCGGCCCAAAGCCCCTGTGAACTCAGCGCAGAGCACGCACCAGCAACAGCTCACTGCAGGAGAACTGCTGGGGTATGAACCAGCAGTGCCTCTGGAGCAAGCACAGAGGCACAGCACAAGTTTGGCGTGGGTTTTTTAGGGGGTCTGTGTGGCAATGAATTGTGTGCCAGGTGCTCAGACAGAACCCCCACGGTAACTCAGCCTGCTCCCCTCTGCACAGCACTCAGCTCGCTGGGGCTGGCAGCGGCACAGCTGGGAAATCAACAGAAAATAAACACAGCCTAGAGCTCCCTGAGGCAAATGCAAGGCTTTCCAAACACACCCAGGGAGGACGAGGCCTCGCTGGAGCACACACCAGCACAAGTGACTTGGCTCAGTGAGAAAATGAACGGACGGAATCACTGAGTTTGCAGATCAAAGGTGAGCACCACTGGAACTCAGGCATGCCTGCACCTTCAGAAGGACAGGGCACACTGGCTCATGTCTGGAATTCACTGGGTGAAGGCACTCCATTAAAAAAAAGCCCTACCTGAGGTAAAAGGAACAAGACACCCATCCAGAAAACACACACTAAAAATCCTTCAGGCCCAGAGCCACACCACAGCAACAGCAACCAACTGTCAAGGAAAAAAACCCCAAACTTTGGTAAACAGTAAGCAGTTTTGGTGCTGACCACAAGGAACCCCTGCAGCACCTGCAGTGCTGCTCACAGACCTGAACAAGGCTCCATGTAAAGCTGTATAAAATGTGCAGAACAGAGCTCAGCTCCTCTGTGTCAGACACACGTTTTAATCCAGCCTTCCTGACACAACTGATGTAAAACGTCAGTCTTTGGTAAAAAAGGACAACCAGCTTGCGAAAAACATCAACTTATCTGATGGACACAGCACAGCACCCTACATCATATTTGGCTCTTCTGAGTGAAAACACTCAGAATTTTCTTGGGATTCTTTGTTTGTGTTTAGTTATTGGTTGAAGCTTTTTTGTTGCTGTGTAGTTGGTTGTGGCTTTGGGGTTTTGGAGTGGGTTTTTTTGCTTTGAGAATCTGACTGAAGAGCAGCTGGAATACTATTAAAAGATACCTTAAAATCACGCCTCAAAATCTATTACCAGAACAACTTAAAACCCCTGAATTTAAAAGGAAAAATACTACATGACAAAAACAGTGATAGTTTTAGAGTCCTGCTCCTGCTATTTCCAGCTCCACCCCAAGAAAGGGTAACATTTAAACTATACTGCCTAGGCATAGGCTGAGCTGCGTCAAAAGGTCCCTCCCGACCCACCTGATGTTGTTGACACAGTCTTCATGAGCTTCCGAGAGAGTCTTGATGTGCTTTGAAGAGATGGGGTCAAAGAGCAGGACCTCAGTCTGCTCACAGGCCACGGTCAGCACCGAGCTGCGGGGAGCACAACACAAAACCCCACGTTTGTGGTGGGTCCTGCCCGCCACCTGGTGCCTCTGCTCACACCTCCCAGGGGCTCTGAGGCAGGAAAGGCGACACCGAATCAAAGGTTCATCTGCAAATCAGTGGGGTTTTTCACTAAAACCTTGCAAAGTACACATTTATCAGCACCAGGCAGCAGCCGGAGCAGGATCGTCACCCCCATCCCCTCCTCCTGCACAGGGAGAGGCACCGCTGCAGGTGAGCTGGGAGAGGCACAGCAGGACACCTGACGCCAGGTGCGTGCCCCAGTCCTTTACAGCACAGCCCAGGGGTGCTGCTGATGGACACAGCGACGACACCTGGGCACCAGAACGGGCCCTGCGCCTCGGGACCCCGGGCACACCTGGGCGGGCACACCTGGCGGGGAGCCGCAGCACGCCGCCCCCAGGATCCGGCACACTTACCCGTCGGGCGAGTACTCGAGGTTGAAGACGGCGCCGTGCGTGCGGGTGCTGAGGGACACGGAGTCGGCGGGCTGGATGGCGCCGTACAGCCCGGTCATGGCGCCGAACGTGTCCCGCGCCGGGTCCACGGCGGCCCCGCGGCCCAGGCAGCGCCCGCGCAGCCAGGCGAAGAGGCCGCCGGGGGCGGCGGGCCCGGGGTCGGCGGGGTCGGCGTGGCTGCGGGGCTGCGGCTCCGGGCCCGGCTCCGGGGCTGCCTGAGAGCCCGGCTCCGGCCCCGGGCCCGTGCTCATGGCGGCGGCGGCAGCGCCCGCCCGCGTCCGCCCCCTGCCGGCCGCCGCGCCGCACTGCGCCTGCGCGGGCCCGCCCGCGCCCCGCCCCTGCCGCGCCGGAGCGACACTGCGCCTGCGCGGCACGCCCCGGGCCCCGCCCACGCGGTCACGTGCTCGCCGCCCCACATGAGCGCGGCGCTTCAGGGCCCGGCCCGACCGGAGCGGCACCGCGAGAGCCGAACCGAGCCGAGCCGAGCCGAGCTGATCCGAACCGGGCCCAGCCGAGCCAAACAGGACCGAACCGAGCCGGACAGGACAGAACCAAACCAAACAGAACTGAACTGAGCCGAACGGAACCAAACCAAACAGAGCCGAACCGAGCCGGCCCAGCTGAGCTGAGCCAAATGGAACCGAGCCAAACCGAATGGAACTGAACTGAACCGAGCTGAACTGAACGGAAAATACAATCCCCCTCCCTCTGATTTATTGTAATTTTGAAATTAAGGGTCTCTCAGGCAAAGATATGGGAGCAGGAATAACAGTTCTTCACCAGGAAAATGAACAATACAAATGCAATAGCACAAAGCAACCCACAGCCAGAGCGATCACAGCCCCTGCCCCACAGCGCCAGGGCGGTGCCCCAGCCCCATGCCACGGGGGCTCAGCCCTCCTGCAGTGCCAGCTGTGGCTCTGCTGCAGCAGGGATCCTGCACCAGGGGGGAGTTTTCCTCTGCAGCTCCAGGGCTGCTGCAGATGGGCCTGGGCTCCCTCTGGCCGTGCAGGGCAGCAGAAAGCTGCTCCTCTGGCAGGGCAGGGGGCAGAGGCTGCTGGGCTGTCCCAAAGCTCAGATTGGATCCAGGCAGGAATGCTTGGCTCCTCCCCTGGGCGGGGCATCTCCCCATGGGATGCTGGGATTGGATCAGCCCTGCAGGGACACTCCCTGGCCGTGGACAGAAGGTGATTAATGATGAATGGGCCGTGGACAGAAGGTGATTAATGATGAATGGGCCGTGGACAGAAGGTGATTAATGATGAATGGGCCGTGGACAGAAGGTGATTAATGATGAATGGGCCATGGACAGCAGAGAGCTCCTGGAGGGAGGATTGGCTGTGGGAGAGATAAAGAGAACTGCCCCATGGACAGCAGAGAACTGCCCCAGCTCTGGCAGGTGGGAATGGAACACACACATATCTTACAGTGTAGGACAGGGTGTGGATGGGGGCTGTGCCCTGGGGACGAGCCCTCCATGGGGACAGCCCCTCGGGCCAGCACCCTTTGCTCTCCTTAAGACAATTAGCACCAGCCTTTTTCCAAAACTACCCAGGGAAGGTCAGGGCTCCTCCTCCCCACAAAATCCACTGCTTGAGTGAACTGTGGATATTTCCCCTTAAGCTTATATAAACATAACTGACATAATATTTTTATAAACACATTAAATGTCGATATGTTTTTTTTTAAACAGCGTGTCCTGAGAGTGTGGAAGCTGCTACTAAAATCTGAATGGCAGAGAGGAGTGTGGAGAGGCTTCCCTGGTCTGCCCCCCAGCTGGAGGGTGCCGGACAGGTGGATGTGTCACAGCCCCAGGGCAGCACCAGCCCCTCCTCTGGTGCTGGATAATGCCTTTTTCTGACCCAGAGATAGGACAGCTGGGAGGTGTTTTAAAAACTCTTGTTCCATTTTCAGTCTCATGAGAAGAGTGAGACAGTGCAGATGTTATAAATCACTCCATCACACTCAGAAGTTAACTATTTGTTAATTGCAGTACACCGTAAGAGTTTCTTAGCCTGTCAGCTTTAGCCACACTGTGCTGTAGATGCCTTAAAGCCAATTATCTAAAATTACCCCTTGTGGGTCCCACTACAGTGCATCTTTCACAGTTCTGTTTCCCCACAGTATCCAGTCTTATTTACAAGGCCATCCTTTGTAACTTGTTTCTGGCTCCATTTCTCTCTCAGCAATGTCTGACCATTCCACGGCATTTCTAAACCAGCATTTCTTGTCTCAAGGTTTGCACACTGTGTGAGCCTCAGGGTGCCTCAGGCTAACATGGGTGCTCTGCTAGGAAATGGTGAAAAATGAGTATTTTGTGATTGGCTTTGCGCAAATATCCAAATGAATGTTATATGTGTGTTGTATTATATGTGTTATGTTATACTGTATTAATTTTCTTAATTACTGTGTTAAATACAGTTTATGTTATAATGTTAAAATAGAAACGATGCATGTGAGATATTTTTTTAAGAAAGGAATGAGGTACTCACACTGAGATAGCAGCCACAGGACACCTGAATCTTTCTCTGAAAGAGAATTTATTGCCCCATTATCAGGAGAAATGAACTTCTTCCTGCCTCACTCAGCCCTGGAGACACTTCAGGATTCAGAGGAAGCAGCTGACAGTGCCCAGACAGAATCCTGTGTTTGAATGGGACTTATGCATCGTGGATGAGGTGCATGAATATGCAACAGGCTGTTGCTTTTAAGGGTTAATCCTCTGTTAACGTGGGGCCTTTTTGGGGCCTGTTTTGCCCAGAAAGAGGCACCCAGACCATCCGTAACTCTTTGTTTCCATTCCCAAATATCCAAATTATTATTACTCTAACAATGTAACTATATTTACAATCATTTAATTACTTTTAAAATTTTAAAAATAAGTGATTGGCACTTTTCACAGAAACAAAAGATGAGCCAGTGTTGCAGCCAAGCCTCTGTGTGGGACACAGCCGCTGCCTCATGGAGCCCCATCCTGCAGGGACACCACAGCACTTCCAGCCCTGTCCCGTGGGCAGGAAGGGGTTTGCAGTGAGTGCAGCCTCCTCAGCGCCAGCCAGGTGTGAGCTGGAAGGGGTTTCCAGCCAGTCAGTTGTGTTGAATTTGCAGGGAATGTCCCAGCACAGGACAGGAAAGATGGATCTGACTCCATGTTCTCAGAAGGCTGATTTATTGCTTTATAATACTATATTGTATTAAAGAATACTATACTAACTATACTAAAGAATACAGCAAGGATACTTACAGAATGCTAAAAAGATAACAATGAAAACTCGTGACTCTCTCCAGAGTCCCGACACAGCTTGGCCCTGACTGGCCAAAGAGTGAAAACAACTCACAGCAGGATCCAATGGAACAATCACCTGTGGGTAAACAATCTCCAAACACATTCCACACCAGCACAACACAGGAGAAGCACATGAGATAAGAATTGTTTTCCTTTTCTCTGAGGCTTCTCGGCTTCCCAGGAGAAAAATCCTGGGCAAAGGGATTGTTCAGAGAATGTGAATGGCACACAGGTGTGAGCTGGGCTGTCAGCAATGGAGAGAGACAGGGAGGCTGATGGGGATCCAATCCCATTTTACTGTGGACACTGATGGGGATCAGAATCCCATTTGCTGTGGGACATTGATGGTGATCTGTTGGAGAATTTTGTTCAAACATGGCTCATAGAAAGAAGCCATGAAAATATACAGTTGATGGAAAAGTAAAAGGCACCTGAAAGCAGCAAATCTCAAGCCTGTTTCTATAAACAACAAAGTTGTCAGGCACATTTCTGTAAACAACAAAGTTATCAGGCTGTTTTTTCATAACAGGTAAACATTCTGTCCTTGGCTGCTTTGGGAAAGCAAAAGTGACAAACATGGAGGCCTTGAGAACCATTCATATCTGGGTGAGAAAACAAATCTTGGTTTCAATAACAAACCACAGGTATTGAAAACAAAAGGAGGGATTAATGTGTAATCTGTAACCTATGATGAGCTTGGGTTTTGCAATATGTATGAGCTTAATTAACACGGTTATAAAATGTGCATGGTGGATGAATAAATCGGAGTTCGATGCTGATCAGAGGATGGGTCGTCTCCCTTCGCTTCTACAGTGATCCAATCCCATTTGCTGTGGGACACTGAGGGTGATCCAATCCCATTTTGCTGTGGGACACTGATGGGGATCCAATCCCATTTACTGTGGGACACTGATGGGGATCCAATCCCATTTTGCTGTGGGACACTGAGGGTGATCCAATCCCATTTTGCTGTGGCACACTGAGGGTGATCCAATCCCATTTTGCTGTGGGACACTGAGGGTGATCCAATCCCATTTTGCTGTGGGACACTGATGGGGATCCAATCCCATTTTGCTGTGGCACACTGATGGGGATCCAATCCCATTTGCTGTGGGACACTGATAGTGATCCAATCCCATTTTGCTGTGGCACACTGAGGGTGATCCAATCCCATTTTGCTGTGGCACACTGAGGGTGATCCAATCCCATTTACTGTGGCACACTGATAGTGATCCAATCCCATTTTGCTGTGGGACACTGATGGGGATCCAATCCCATTTTGCTGTGGCACACTGAGGGTGATCCAATCCCATTTGCTGTGGCACACTGAGGGTGATCCAATCCCATTTTGCTGTGGCACACTGATAGTGATCCAATCCCATTTTGCTGTGGCACACTGATGGGGATCCAATCCCATTTTGCTGTGGCACACTGATAGTGATCCAATCCCATTTTGCTGTGGGACACTGATAGTGATCCAATCCCATTTGCTGTGGGACACTGATGGGGATCCAATCCCATTTGCTGTGGGACACTGATGGTGATCCAATCCCATTTTGCTGTGGGACACTGAGGGTGATCCAATCCCATTTTGCTGTGGCACACTGAGGGTGATCCAATCCCATTTTGCTGTGGCACACTGAGGGTGATCCAATCCCATTTGCTGTGGCACACTGAGGGTGATCCAATCCCATTTTGCTGTGGCACACTGAGGGTGATCCAATCCCATTTGCTGTGGCACACAAACATTCCAGCCCCCATGGCTGCTGGTAAAGCCCAGGTGAGGGAGCACCAAGGGCCCTGCATGGCACCCACAGGAGTTTGGGTGCTCCAGCCGTGCAGGGAGGTGAGCAGCTCCCAGGCACACACACAGGCAGGCCCAGGTTTGTCCGTCCCCAGCCTGGGGCCACCCTGGTGTCGGGGCAGTGCAGAGATCGGGGAATGGGGAGGGAGCAGCTCGGGGACACAGGGACAGGCACAGGGACAGACACAGGGACAGGGCAAGGAGCCAGTGGGGCCTGACAGCTTTTGGGGGAAGCTGCTTCTGTCCCCAGCCTGGGGGATGCCCCCAGGGTCTCCACATACAAATGTTTATATACTGTCCTAGGGAGACCAGCAATGTGTACTGCAGTGAGCGGGCTACAGCCACGACACAAACTTATGCATGCAACATCATCTCTGCCTTTTGCAGAGTTTCATGGGATTTTCTTTTTCCAGTTAACCTGTCTGACTGAATCTTCTTGCAATCCAAAGATTGCCAGTTCTTTTGCTTTTGCCAAGGCACCCTGTTATCAAATCTCTCATGTGAACCAGGTCCAGAGTCCCTCGTCTGCCTTGCATCCCCCAGCACCCAGCACTGGGCCTGCCTGGCCGCCCTGCGTGCCCTGGGGCTGGGGTCCCTGCTCTGCTCTCAGGGAGAGGCCGATGCTGATCCTCCAGTGCTGCTGGCACTGCTGACCCTGACAAGGGCCTTCCACCTCCTGCCCTGCCTCAGCCAGGACAGCAGGTCACAGCTGGGTCAGCTCTGATTTACATCCTCCCTTTACATTCCCCCATTTCAGATACTGAGCCTGACACCACAGAGTGTCAGGAGATGCACATTTCCAGAGCTGTCTCGGGGCTGCTGCTCACGACCTGGCCAGCCAGCAGGCACTTGGCTTCCTGCAGTTCCAGCCAGACAGTTGCGCTGGTCATGCAATTCGTCCACTTTTTCCGAATCAGAAATAATTTTTTGTGATTCATTGCCTATCCAGATGCCAATAGTTATCTAAGTTCCATCTGCTTATGCCTGTCTGCATAGGCACAGTATAACGGGACAAAAAAGGAAGAATAACGATAAAAGAATTGGAATATACAAAGCAGGGGTGCACGATGGAGGAGCATCCTTGGGAAGCTGTCCACAGCTGACCAGGCCGGTGGCATCTCTTGTGTGAGCCGGTGACTCCGCACGGCGACAAACCAACGGGGAGCGGAGAGCGGCACGGGAGCGCCACGGGAGCGGGACACGGGGCACGGCGGCAGCGGGGACAGGATCGACCCGCCGGGGCGGTGCCGCAGCGCGGGGGGACGGACGGAGCGTCCCGGGCCCGCCCCTTCCGCGCCTCGGCGCGATGGAGGCCGTGGCGGCGGCGGGCAGGGAGCCGGCGGCGGGCGCGGAGCCGGGAGCGGGCGCGGAGCCGGCGGCGGGCGCGGAGCCGGGAGCGAGCGCGGAACCGGGAGCGGGCGCGGAGCCGGCGGCGGACAGGGAGCCGGCGGCGAGCGCGGAGCCGGGAGCGGGCGCGGAGCCGGGAGCGGGCGCGGAACCGGCGGAGGCGGGGACAGAGCCGGCGGTGGTGGCGGAGGCGCTGCGGCTGCTGCGGATCGAGCCCTCGGCCGCGGGCGATCCCAGCCCGGGGCGGGCGGGCGACGCGGCGGAGCCGTGCTCGGTGCGTGCGGCGGGTTCGGGCTCGGTGCTCGGTGCGTGCGGCGGGGCCGGGCTCGGTGCTCGGCGAGTGCTCGGAGCGTCCCGGTCCCGCTGAGCTCGGTGCCCGCTCCCACTGCAGAGGAACGCGCTGCGGAAGCGGCGGCGCTGGCAGCGCGTTCTCGCCGCCCGGCGCGGGAAGCGGCGGAAGGAGCGGCAGCGCCGCCGGGCGCGGCGGGCAGCGGGGGACGGGAACGGGGACGGCCCGGGAGCGGCGCTCGGCGGCGGCCCCGGCGGGCCCGGACCGCCGTCCCTCCGCCGCGGGAGGGTCCCGGCCGCCCTGGCCACGGAGCGGCTGCTGCAGGCGCGGGCGGCGGGGCCGCGGCTCTGCGTGGACCTCGGCGTGGGCGGCGGCATGAGCGAGAAGGTGCGGGGGTCCCGGGCGGGCCGCTCGGGGGGTTCCGGGGGCCGCTCGGGGGGTCCCGGGGGGGTCCCGCACAGGCCGCTCGGGGGGTTCCGGACAGGCTGCCCGGGGGGGTCCCGCACAGGCCGCTCGGGGGGTCCCGGGGAGTCCCGCACAGGCTGCTCGGGGGGTCCCGGGGAGTCCCGCACAGGCTGCCCGGGGGGCGGTCCCGCACAGGCCGCTCGGGGGGGTCCCGGGGAGTCCCGGACGGGCCGCTCGGGGAGTCACGGACAGGCTGCCCGGGGGGGGTCCCGCACAGGCCGCTCGGGGGGTCCCGGGGAGTCCCGCACAGGCTGCCCAGGGGGGTCCCGCACAGGCCGCTCGGGGGGTCCCGGGGAGTCCCGCACAGGCTGCCCGGGGGGCGGTCCCGCACAGGCCGCTCGGGGGGTCCCGGGGAGTCCCGCACAGGCTGCCCGGGGGGCGGTCCCGCACAGGCCGCTCGGGGGGTCCCGGGGAGTCCCGGACGGGCCGCTCGGGGAGTCCCGGACAGGCTGCCCGGGGGGGGTCCCGCACAGGCTGCTCGGGGTTTGCTCGGGGGGTTCCGGGGGGGTCCCGCACAGGCCCCTCGGGGGTCCCGGACGCGCTGCCCTCCGCGTGTGCCCGTCCCTGCCGCGGGCGGGCAGCGGGAGCTCGGCGGAGCCGCCCCGGGCCTGCCGCTGCCGTGTGGCCGGGCTCGGCAGCGGCTCCGCAGCGCAGCCCGGTCACCGTGCCGCCGTGTCCCCCCCCAGGAGAGCGGCCGCCTGGCCTCGCAGATCCGGCGGCTCTACGGCGCGAACCGCCGCGCCGCCCGGCCCTTCTGGCTGTGCCTGAGCGGCTTCGCGGCCGGCACCCCCATCTACGAGCAGTGCTTCCGCATGAACGACGGCTTCGAGCGGTACCTGGTGAGGCTCTGGCCGGGGGTCGGGCACAGCCCAGCCCCGGGCTCTGCGACTCGTGTACATCTAGTCCGTTGTTGCTGCTCTCCCTTTCTCAAAGCACCCCGAGGTCTTCTGGAGGAGAGAATTTAATGGAGTTTTTAGGTGTGTTGATCAGTTGCTAGAACAGGAACATTGTCCAAGTGAAAAGGAAAAACCCAGGTCACTGGAGATCTGTAGGATCTGTGGAGATCTCATGGAGATCTGTTGGATCTACAAGACTTGTAGCAGTTTGTGTGTCCAAAGCTGCAGTGTCAGTGCTGGGATGTCTCTGTGTCTGGGGAGGGCTTTGTTCTGGCAGATGTACCTGAGGCTAACGAGCTGCTTCACTCTGTCTTGTGGCTTTAAGATGGATACAACTCCTGAGAGTTACCTGGACCTGTTTCCTTTGGAGGCCATTGTTTATCTCACTCCTGACTCTGAGAACGGTAAGTATTTCACTTTAGCAAAGGGAGAACCGGGGCAAAAGGCTGACTTTTAGAAATTTCTGTTTGAGGCCATTCCATGCTTCAGGCAAGTTGTTCCTCACTGGGCTGTCTCACATGGCATGAGCCATTCTGTGTGCTCAGATATGGTGCTGAATCTGTGCTGGTGGAACCCGTGTGCCCCAGGCTGCAGCCCCTGCGGTGGGGAGGCTCTGCCAGGGCTGTCCTTGGGAGGGCTGTGCCGTGGGGTGACTGCTGCTCTTTGCAGTGCTGCAGGACATCGACCCGAGCAAGGTGTATGTGCTGGGAGGGCTGGTGGATGAGAGCATTCACAAGGTGCGTGATCCTGCCCTGTCAGCAGGCACATCCACTGCTCTGCCTGCACGTCCCACACCCAACCCTTTTCCCTCAAATTCTGCCCGGAGCCAGCAGCGAGCTGGGAGAGGCTGCGGCAGCACAGTGTGAGCCCCGGGGCAGGTCTGTCTGTCCGGTGGCCCCTGAGGCCGTGTGTCCGTGTGTCCCTGCAGCAGCTGACCCTGCGGAGGGCACGGGAGCAGCACCTGCAGACTGCCCGGCTGCCCATCCGAGAGTACATGGTGAGAGCCCCCAACTCCAGGAACTACCACTGCGAGACTCTGGCCATCAACCAGGGTGAGGGGCTGCTGGGGCTGGGGGCTCACACAGCAATGGGGGCTCACACAGCAATGGGGGCTCACACAGGGGCTGGGGGCTCACACAGAGGGGCTGAGGGCTCACACAGAGGGGCTGGGGGCTCACACAGCAATGGGGGGCTCACACAGCGGCTGGGGGCTCACACAGGGGCTGGGGGCTCACACAGCACCGGGGGCTCACACACAGGGCTGGCTGTGTGCCCTGCTCCCCATGCACAAGGCGGGCACACTCGGCTCTGGAGCTGCTCTGGGCTCAGGCCACAGAGGGATGGCACTCCTGAGGCCACCTCAGCCAGGTGTGACAGTGGCAGGCAGGGTGTTGGTGTCCTGTGCCCCCGTGGGCTGGCACTCCTGGGCACAGCAGAGGGTGTGCTCGTGCTCCTTCACCTCTGCAAGGGGAATGCCTCTCTGTTGGTCCCTGCAGAGGGGCTCGTGGCCCAGGCCAGCTCCTCAAAGCTTTTAGCCCTGGCCCGAGGAGTGTGTGGCCTCTCTGTGGACAGAAGGCAGAGGAGGTGCCCGGGGGCTGGGGTCTCCCTGCCTGGCAGTGCTCGTGGCAGCACAGCAGCTGTGGCTCTCTACAGGGGGGTGGCACGTGTCAGCCAAGAGAGCGATGGGGACACACTGCTCTTTGGATGTTGACACAGCCACTGCGTTGCCCAGAGCTCCCTACAGTCCAGTCCAAAACACCTGTCTGCCCCAGGTGAGCGGGCAGCTCATCAGGTGTCGGTTGGGGGAGCTCCCCTGGCTCAGCTGCCATCACCTCTCCCGTGTTTGGTGGGTGTGCGGAGTGCTGGCACCGCTGCCGCAGCACGCGCGTGACCAAGCCCTGTGCGCGCCGACAGTGTTTGACGTCCTGTGCACCTTCTACGAGACGCGGAGCTGGCCAGCAGCCCTGAGGGCCGGCGTGTCCTCGGGGAAGGGCTACGTGCTCCCGGACACGGCGGATCAGGTGGAGACACCCCGGAGCGCCAGTGCTGCCCAAGGAAACGCTTTATTTCACGGAGAGGAGCTGCACAGGCAGGAAGCGCCAGCGTGACCGTGCACGGCGGACAGCTGTTTGCAGCAGGACCTCGCTGGAGCAACACCTTCTACTTCAGGACTGCGGTGCTGGACATCGCCGTGCCCCCCAGCAGGAAGGAAAGCCTGGGATCAAGTGAAAACTGACAGGAATTCAGTTCTTTGCAGCTGTTTGTTTGTGACTCCTTCACCTGCGCTTGTTCTGAGGTGGGGAGGAGAGCTTTAGGGTGTTTTCTGCATTTTATTGAAACAGTAAGGTGCAGTTGGGGTTGCAAAGCTTTTGGGCAAGGGGGAGGCCCTGCCATGGGACAGGAGAGTGCTGCTCCTGCAGGAGAAGGTGGGATGGGAGCAGCTCCCAAGGGCACTGTGGCCCAGCAGCTTAAACCCACGGACACTTGGTGGGTTGTCGAAGCCTTTGGCTATCTAAGATAAAATAAAAGGTTTAGATCCCCATTGTGTCCCTACTGATGAGTGGTGCCTCGTCACAGCTGGCACACGCAGGGCCCTGAGCCCCGTGTCCCTGCTGGGAGGCACCTGGGCCTGGCTGTGCCCTGCACAAAGCAGGGTCAGGTGCCAAGCCGCAGCAGGAGTGTGTCTGGTGCAGCTGAGCCGATGCGTTACCTCAGCCACTGCTGCCTCGTGGCCAGTGGCAGCAGGACCTGCAGGTCATCTGAGGTAAGTTTGGTTATGTGTTTTCATTCCTGTCTCACAGCAAACCCTTTCACAGCCCGGGGTGTGTGACAGGGGTGTGCCGGAGCAGGGGCTTTAACCCAGCTTGGAGGTTTAACCCAAGCCTGGGCTAACCCGAGGCTAAGCCACCACAGGGGCTCCGAGTGTTTCTGTGCCGAGCCCTGGGGGCTCTTGGCCAGCTGGGTGTGGAGACAATCCCCGTCAGTCAGTGTCCCCGAGCCAGGGGACAGCCCTGTGCCCACCGTGCCTGGCAGAGGTGCTGCCGCAGGGGCCGCGGGGCAGCAGCAGCAGCAGCAGCAGCAGCAGCACACCCAGCACACCCAGCACAGCCTGAGGCAAAGCAGCTGGACTGGGATCACAGTGTTCCCTCGGCCACCCGGGCCTGTCCCACTCGGGCTGGGTGGGGTTCGGTGTTCCATCAGTGCACAGCCCGCCTGGGAGCAGCGTGAGTGAAAGGCAGGCTGAAGGGCTCTTCCCCACAGGTGGCAGAGGCAGCTGAGAGAACACGGCAAGCCTGACCAGCCGCACAGCCCGTGGGACGAGCCCTGGGCAGGACACACGCACTGCAGCGCTCCGAGAGCAGCTGGGGCAAGGCTGCCCTTGGGGAGCCCTGCCAAAAGGTGTGGGCACGTCCTGCCGTGGCCATCCTGGGCTGAGCAGTGCCTGGGGGACAGCCTGAGGTGGGCAGAGGGCACACGCCTGGCTCTGTCCCCCCCAGTGCCCCCTGTGCCCGTCACAGCCTCGGGGACGCCCTGAACTGCTGCAGGAGGCAGAGGATGGCAGCGGCCAGGGCCATGTGCTGGCGGGCCAGCAGCTTGGCGCCCAGCTCGGGGCACACCTGCCCGTGCAGCTGCTGCTGCAGGGCCTGCACCAGCTGCTGGTAGGTGCCCACCACACGGCCCAGCGCCGCCCCCAGCTCCTGCTGGCGCTGCCCGCAGTGCTGGCAGCGTGCCACCTGGAAGCAGGTCACTGCCAGCTGCACCAGGCGGTCGAAGGTGGCTCTCAGGGCGCACTGCACCTCGGGCAGAGGCTGCTCCGCGCTCAGCAGCGCCTGGCAGCTGGACAGCAGGTCCTGGGAAGCCCAGCCCAGGGCACCCCTGCTCTCCGCACCCTGCTCCGCGCACTGGCGGTGCAGGTGGGTGGCCTGGTTGCCGCAGAGCTGCCCCACAACCTGCTGCAGCTCCACGGTGTAGGCCAGGAAGCGCGAGAGATCCGCGGGGCTGGCCCACGCCTGCTGCTTCAGCTGCCCGAGCGCTCGGAGGTGCGGCTCCTGCCCTGCCCTGTCCCCAGCAATGCACAAACCGCCCCCGGGGGTCCTGGCAAGGCTGCAGCCGCTGGAGGGGGGGCAGGTGAGGGGCCCTGGCAGCTGGGGGGGGCTGCTTTCACCCTCCCGCTGGCTGTGGGGCTGGGGGAAGCAGCTGATGTAGGGCAGGCGGCAGCCGCAGCTCTCCAGCCCGTGTGGGACGGGGGACAGAGGGGTCTGCTCACCCTCCTCGGGGTTAAAACAGAGAAACGAGTGTGTTACAGCCCCGTGGTCTCCTGCTCCTTTCCCCGGGGCAGCTGGGACCGAGGAGATGGAGAGCCCTGCAGCCGGGGGCAGGCAGGAGCCCGGGCCCAGCCCCGCCGCCTGCCCCCGGGGAAGGGGAGCCTGAGCGCGCTGCGGCTGCTGCTGAGCCACAATCCCCGCGCCTCCCGGCTGCCCTGCATCCCCGGGCTGCCCCGCACCCGGCCCCGAGCTGCCCACTAGCTCCCTGGCACAGCCTGCTCCTGATGCAGGGGACGTGGGCACCTTCCTGCCACCAGCACCGGCCCCGCTGCACCCACTGGGCATCACACAGCCCAGGGGCTCCAGGGGGACATTGGCCCTGTCCTGCAGGCTGCGTGACACCGGGCTGTGTGCCCCGGGGCTGTGGGACACGGGGGCTGCCCTCACGCCCAGTGCCAGCCAGGAGAGGCGCGTGAGAGCCCCCGGGGCGCTGCTGCAGCCTGCCAGGAGCTGGGCTGTGTCTGGGAGCCCCGTGTGCCCCTCGTGCACCCTCAGCAGGGTCTGCCTGCTCGCCCCCTGCCAGCCCCCGGCCCGGGACACGGCCCCCTCGCAGCTGCTGCTGGCACTGCCCTGGATGTCAGCATGGATCTCGCCATCAGTACAGCACCGACCACTGGCATGGCACTGACCATCGGCACCGCCCTGGCTGTCAGCCTGGCACTGACTGTCACCATGGCACTGACCATCGGCACTGCCCTCAATGTCAGCATGGAGCTGGCCATGGGCATGGTACTGACCCTCGCCATGGCACTGACCGTGGGCACAGCACTGACCACGGGCACTGCCCTGAGCATCAGCACGGCACTGACCATCAGCACCGCCGCTGTCAGTGGCACAGCTCTGGCCATGGGCTTTGCTCTCCCCACAGGGAGCCAGGGAAGGCTCCACCCTGGCAGGGAGCAGCCCCTGCCCCTGGGCTAGCTCCCGGGGAGGGGCTGTGCTGGGCACAGGAGCCGGTGGCAGCAGCAGGAGCTCGTCAGAAGGGCACACAACAGCAGAGGGCACAACGCTGGCCTTGTGCCGGGCGGGCACCACCTCACCCCGCTCCTCCTGTGGTCCTGGGCTCTGCCAGCCCGCAGCGGGCACAGGGCTCTCGTGGCTCACACACCCGGGACCTGCCTCCCCTGGGCAGCTCCACTGGGCAGCTCCCCTGGCACTGTGGGGAAGGGGCTCCAGGGACAGCAAAGGGGGCTGCTGTGGCTGCAGGCTGCTTTCCTCCTCCCCACCCTGGCCACCGTGAGGGCGAATGTCCAGAAGGGAGGAAACCAGCCATTCCATCACCGACTTTGCCCCCGTGGCGCCAGGCTGCGTGTCCCTCGGAGCAGAGCAGGGCTCTGTGCCAGCAGTGTCCCTCTGGGCCTGGGGGGCTGCAGGAATCCCCCTCTCCACGTCCTTCCCCGTGTCCTCTGCCGAGGGCTGAGTGGGTGGCCAGGAGCAGCAGCGCTGTGCGGAGCCTGGGGCAGCTGCAGGGAAGCTGACCTGTGAGGTGTAATCAGTTTTCAGGAAGGACCTTCTCTTCCTCAGGCTCTTGCTGCAGATCAGCTCCCTCTCCTGGCCCTGCTTCTCCCTGGTCGAGGGGTTCTCCCCCAAGCTGTAGCACCTCAGCCTCTTTGGGATGCAGGAGGAGCTCCCTGTGCCCTCCCAGGATGCTGCATCATAGCCTGATGGCAAGAAAAACACAGAAATCAGGAAGTCATCCCAGGCAGCAGAATACCCTCACGCCTGCACAGAGGGCCCAAAAAGCTCCTGGCACAGCCCTGGAATCACAGGCACAAAAGTCCAGCAGCAATTCTGGGTTCCCAAGAGCAAAAGGAAATGATCTCTCGTGGGGAGTGGGATGTCAGAAAAAGGCAGAGCCTGGGTGTGTGGTACAGGATCTGGGGATGAGGGAGCAGCTTCACCTGAAGGCAGGTGTGGCTGGGACTCCCCAGGTAAATCTGGGCACAGCAGCAGCCCCAGGAGAGCACTGCCCTCAGCTGTAGGCACATCACCAAGGAGAAGCATGGCCAGAGGTCACCAGATGGATTTTTAGGTGGTAACAATTTCCACAGTGACAGCTTTGCCTGAACACAGTACAGTGACTGCACATTACTATCAAAGCCAAAACTGGTCCAACGGCATGAATTACATTCCTAAGAGGTTCTGTTAATACTGAAAGAGCTGATTGCTTCAGGAACACCAATACTCCCATTTCTGAGAAACTACAATGGTCAGGGAGCTGCCCAGCCCAGGGAATCCTTGACACAGCTCTGAACCCAGCCTGCGGCCGGGGCACACCTTTGATCTCGGGGGGTTCATGTGACAATGCTTTACAGGTTTGGGACATTCCAAAATGCCTGAAAACTGAAACTACTGCAAACTGACTTCTCCCAGCACCGTGTGTTTGCACATGATAAAAAGTCCCCCAGCAATGTCACCGTAAGGGCGCTGAGGCGCGGCCTGCAGAGCACGGAGGGTCAAAGCTCCTTCCACAGCCCCTCAGGAGCTCCTGGAGCAGGCAGGGCAGCCCCCAGGGGGACGGAGCAGGCAGCCCCGCAGCCCAGCCCTGCAGCAGGACCCGCTGTGCCCTTACCTGCCGGCGGGCTGAGCCGGTCCGCAGCATCGTAGAACTCCTCCTCGGAGCTGGAGTCGGCGAATCCCGGCGGCGGCCGCAGGACGGGCTCGCCGTGCCCCGCTGTCCCCGGCGGGGCGGGCGCGGGGGACGCTCCGGAGCCCGGGCTGCGGCCGCCCTCGGCGCTCCCCTCGGGCAGCGGGGCCGGAGCCTCGCCCTGCCCGGCGGGGCCGCCCCCGGGCCGCGCCTGCGGCGAGCAGAAACCGTCTCCGGTGCCGCCGCCGCTGCCGGCGGGGCTGCCCGCGGCGCAGCCCGGCACGAAGCCGCTCTCGGAGCCGCTCGTGTCCCACACGCCGGGCGTGCAGAACCGCAGCGGCCCCGGCCCGGAGGAAGGGCGCGCGTCCGCCTCATCCTCCTCCAGCGCATCCACGGAGTCGCTGGAGCCGCTGGTCCTCAAGCCGCGGCTCTCGGCGTTGGCCGAGTCGGAGGCCTCGGAGGCGCTGTCGCTGCCGGTGTCGCCGCTCGCCGCGGGGCCGCGGGGCTCCGCCGCTCCCGGTGCCGCGCCGCCGCTCGCCGCAGGGCTCCCCGGGCGCCGCTCCGAGCCCGAGCCCGGCTCGCAGGAGTCCTCGGAGTCGCTGCAGGCTCGGGATTCATAGCCTGCGGTGTAAGCGAGCCGCTCAGCCCGGGCTGGGGCAGAGCCTGACCCGCGGATCCCCACGGGAGCATCAGAGCCCCCGGCCAGCAGGGCAGAGTGAGGATGGAGCTGCGGGTGCTCCCAGCCCAGAGCGGCTCCCGGAGCTCAGGGCAGGCTGGGGATGGAGCTGTGGGTGCTCTGAGCCCTCTCCAGCCCCCCAGAGCTCAAGGCAGGCTGGAGATGGAGCTGTGGGTGCTCTCAGCCCAGGGCAGGGTGTAGATGGAGCTGTGGGTGCTCTGAGCCCAGGGCAGGGTGAGGATGGAGCTGTGAGTGCTCTGAGCCCAGGGCAGGGTGCGGATGGAGTTGTGGGTGCTCTGAGCCCAGGGCAGCTCAGGGCAGGGTGCGGATGGAGCTGTGAGTGCTCTGAGCCCAGGGCAGGGTGCGGATGGAGCTGTGAGTGCTCTGAGCCCAGGGCAGGGTGCGGATGGAGCTGTGAGTGCTGTGAGCCCAGGGCAGGCTGGGGATGGAGCTGTGGGTGCTCTGAGCCCAGGGCAGGGTGCAGATGGAGCTGTGGGTGCTCTGAGCCCAGGGCAGCTCAGGGCAGGGTGTAGATGGAGCTGTGGGTGCTCTGAGCCCAGGGCAGGGTGTAGATGGAGTTGTGGGTGCTCTGAGCCCAGGGCAGCTCAGGGCAGGGTGCAGATGGAGCTGTGGGTGCTCTGAGCCCAGGGCAGGGTGTAGATGGAGTTGTGGGTGCTCTGAGCCCAGGGCAGGGTGCGGATGGAGCTGTGAGTGCTGTGAGCCCAGGGCAGGGTGTAGATGGAGCTGTGGGTGCTCCCAGCCCTCTCCAGCCCCCCAGAGCTGCCAGCCCAGCTGAGCCCAAATGCTCGGTGCCCACGAGCCTTCAGCGCTCACAGAGCCAGGGCGCCCTGAATGCTGGAGAAGCCCTCTGGGACCATCCAGTCCAGCCTCAGTCAAGCTCATCACACAGCCCTGGCCTGCTGCTGCAGGAGCTGGGCCATGCACCCATTCCTCCCCACCCTGTGCCACAAAGAGGCTGTTTTTACAGACCTTCCTCAGCTGAGACACGGTGCAGCTGCTGCTGTTTCTCTCCCCAGGTGAATATGGAGGCGTTTGCATCCACAAGGAGCCTGTAGTAGCCAGCGATGAGGCACACAAGGTCCTTTGCACTGTTTGACTCCAGCAGCAGAGTAAGCACCTTTTTTGGTTTATTTTCAGAGGTGTGGGGGAGAAAAGAGTAAAGAAGATTAGAATAAACAAATATAGATTAGAATAAACAAACATTGTTTGTACCACAGTCAGCAGGAACAGGCTGCACAAGGACAAGGCACCCCCTCTGTCTCATACAAGAAGGCACAAAGAAGAGAAATTTATTTTTCTAGCCTTTTGTGCCTTTGCTGTGTCTCACTGATGGAGGAAAAAGATCACTTTTCCTCAGCAGGAAAAATCACTTCTCTCTAGTAATTTTTTTTGGTGCTTCCTATGAGGTTTCCCTGCCGAGTGTGCTCTAAGCCTTTTGTCCTGGTGACTCCCTGTTGGAACCCAGGAAATCCCTCTGGCTGCCCTGGAGGGCTCGAGCCCCTGCCCGGGGGGCTCAGAGACCCTGGTACAGAGCCCAAGACCCCTGAGCCTTTGATTTAGCCCTTGGAAAAAACAATTACCAACTTAATACGAAGAATTACAACTCAAGAGAGTTTAAGTAGAATAATAGTTTGTCATGGGGTGAAAAATAGATTTTTGAGGTTTTTAAAATAGGGGTTCAGGGGGCAAGATGGAGGAATTTGGGCATGCCTTGTCCTTTTTCCTTCTTCTTCTTGGCCTCCATCTTCTGGGTGATGTTGGCACTTTGGGATTGGTTTAGAGTAGCAGCTCCCTGTCTAACGCAGGTGATGGGTATTGGGCAGTAACTGTAAATAATGTACATGTGGTTTTTAGTATAAAAAGATAACACTGCCCTGGGGCAGGCAGAGTGCCTCTGACTGTCCTGCTGGAGGGACCTGGGCAGGGCAGGAGAAAGAATTTTACAGATAAGGAACAATTAACAACCTTGAGACCGAGAAATGAAGAGCTCTGACTGCTTCTTTGAGCACCGGGCTGGGAACAGAGACTTTGTGACACATCTCGGGGTCACTGTGAGCAGCAGAGATGCCGAGAACTCCCCTGGCCTCTGAGGAGAGCCCGCGGTGCAGTGCCCCCTCAGGTGCTCACCTTCAGGTCCTGCAGGTAGATCTTGACGGTGCTGACGCGCTCCGAGTCCTCGCTGAGCTCCACCCTGCTGATGCTGGGGAACTCGGCCAGGCTGCTGGCGATGTTCAGCTTGCTGTTCACGATCTGGCTCACGCCGTGCCTGGCGCCCACCAGCAGCGCCACGTACGACTCCCGGTCCTGCAGCTGCACAGGGGCACGCGTCACACCCGGGCACGGGTCACACCTGGGCACGGGTCACACCCAGGCACGGGTCACACCCGGGCACGGGTCACACTTGGGCACACGTCACACCTGGGCACGGGTCACACCTGGGCACACATCACACCCAGGCACGGGTCACACCTGGGCACGGGTCACACCTGGGCACACATCACACCCAGGCACGGGTCACACCTGGGCACGGGTCACACCCAGGCACGGGTCACACCTGGGCACACGTCACACCCAGGCACGGGTCACACCCGGGCACGGGTCACACTTGGGCACACGTCACACCCGGGCACGGGTCACACCCGGGCACGCGTCACACCCAGGCACGGGTCACACCTGGGCACGGGTCACACCTGGGCACGGGTCACACCCAGGCACGGGTCACACCTGGGCACACATCACACCCAGGCACGGGTCACACCCGGGCACGGGTCACACTTGGGCACACGTCACACCTGGGCACGGGTCACACCTGGGCACGCGTCACACCCGGGCACGGGTCACACCTGGGCACGGGTCACACCCAGGCACGGGTCACACCCGGGCACGGGTCACACTTGGGCACACGTCACACCTGGGCACGGGTCACACCTGGGCACGCGTCACACCCGGGCACGGGTCACACCTGGGCACGGGTCACACCCAGGCACGGGTCACACCCGGGCACGGGTCACACTTGGGCACACGTCACACCTGGGCACGGGTCACACCTTGGCACGCGTCACACCCAGGCACGGGTCACACCTGGGCACGGGTCACACCTGGGCACGCGTCACACCCAGGCACGGGTCACACCTGGGCACACATCACACCCAGGCACGGGTCACACCCGGGCACGGGTCACACCCAGGCACTGGTCACATCTGGGCACGCGTCACACCTGGGCACGGGTCACACTTGGGCACACGTCACACCTGGGCACTGGTCACACCTGGGCACGGGTCACACCTGGGCACGCGTCACTCCTGGGCACGGATCACACCTGGGCAGGGCCCCCTCGGCCCCCCAACTCCTGTGGAGTCCCAGCACTGACCCTCCTTCCACAGCAGCCCCCTCCTGCCCTTTCCCCACACAGGGAGAGCAGCCTCCCGTGGCCCCAGGGGTGCAGCAGCCACCTGGCACACCCAGCATGGGGCTGGCAGCAGGTGGGCACTGTCACAGTGTCCCCATATGGACCCAGCGAGACCTGCTGCAGGGTGGAAACTTCACAAAGACGTTTCTGGGCTTGGAAGATACATCAGTGCTTTTTGTTAAAGTGATACACTTAATGGAAAATGAATTAATGCACATGTAACCTGGCAGAAATTGTTCAATTTGCAGGTATAAAAGGTGTAAAGATTAGCATTACTGTGACCCATGGGTGCCCCCCAGCATTGCTCAGCTCCCTGTGTGACACAGCTCGTGCTCTGCAGCTCAGCACAGACCCAGCTGGGGACAGGCAGAAAAATCAACAACCCAAGAAACCTCTCATAGAAAGGGAAGAGTTCTTTTTTACAGCAAGATTTAAGGGTTGCCAGGGTTTTCCCAGGAGTTCGAAGTCTGCTCATATTTCCCAAGCACTTCATAACACACAAAGGATAGACAGGGTTTATCTGAAGAGCAAGAGTGACAGTTTCCAATCAAAAAAAATTGCAAAACTGTTCTGCAGGCGGGTCTGTGCTGTGGACACTTCAGTGGGATTAAACTGATTTTCTCCAGCACAGCCCCTCACCAACACCCACCATGGCATCCCAGGGCAGGGAGAGGCACTGCGGCCACTGGGACTGCATGTCCAAAGCAATTCCACTCACAAACAGCTCCTACCATCATGGTGGCACTGAAAATCCCACTCTCAAAGAGCTCCTACCACCATGGTGGCACTGAAAATCCCCCACACAACCAGCTCCTACCACCACGGTGGCACTGAAAATCCCACTCACAAACAGCTCCTACCACCATGCTGGCACTGAAAATCCCACTCACAAACAGCTCCTACCACCATGGTGGCACTGAAAATCCCCACACAAAGAGCTCCCACCATCCTGGTGGCATTGAAATCCCACTCTCAAAGAGCTCCTACCACTATGGTGGCATTGAAATCCCCCACACAAAGAGCTCCCACCACCATGGTGGCATTGAAATCCCACTCTCAAACAGCTCCCACCACCATGGTGGCATTGAAAATTCCACGCACAAAGAGCTCCTACCACCATGGTGGCACTGAAAATCCCACTCTCAAAGAGCTCCCACCACCATGGTGGCACTGAAAATCCCACTCTCAAACAGCTCCTGCCACCATGGTGGCATTGAAAATCCCACTCTCAAAGAGCTCCTACCACCATGGTGGCATTGAAATCCCCCACACAAAGAGCTCCCACCACCATGGTGGCATTGAAATTCCACTCTCAAACAGCTCCCACCACCATGGTGGCATTGAAAATTCCACGCACAAAGAGCTCCCACCACCATGGTGGCACTGAAAATCCCACTCTCAAAGAGCTCCTACCACCATGGTGGCATTGAAAATCCCACTCTCAAAGAGCTCCTACCACCATGGTGGCACTGAAAATTCCACGCACAAAGAGCTCCTACCACCATGGTGGCATTGAAATCCCCCACACAAAGAGCTCCCACCACCATGGTGGCATTGAAATCCCCCACACAAAGAGCTCCTACCACCATGGTGGCATTGAAATCCCCCACACAAAGAGCTCCTACCACCATGGTGGCATTGAAAATCCCACTCTCAAAGAGCTCCTACCACCATGGTGGCATTGAAAATTCCACGCACAAAGAGCTCCCACCACCATGGTGGCATTGAAATCCCCCACACAAACAGCTCCTACCATCATGGTGGCATTGAAGATCATCCCGCTGTACATCTTCAGCTCCCCCAGGATCTGCAGGTAGCTGAGGCGCACCTGGGCTGCGCTGAGTGTGTGCTTGGGGGGCAAGAGAGGGAACAGGGTCAGAAACAGGCTCTGCAGGCAGCTTCAGCAGGCACACAGCCTGGCACCAGCACAGCCAGCAGATGTGCCCACGGAGCCCCCCACACAGTCCATGGCAAGCACAGCACAGGGAGATCAGGGAGCGTGGGGGCAGAGAACAGCCCCAGGGGAGGGCACACCTGAGTGGGGGTCACACACACTACCTTCTGCCGAGGGTCCAGCAGCACCTGGTTCCTCTTCAGGTGGTAGCTGATGGCTTTCTTGATGTCCTTGCCTCGCATGTTCCGCAGCAGGGTGGGCGAGATGAAGTTCTCGATTCCCCAGTCCCTCCTGGCAGGAAGAGGGAAGGGAGCACAGGGGCTGCCAGCCACGCTGGCCCCACGGCACAGGGCAGGGCAGGGGCACCAGGCAGCCCTGGGGGGCTGTGGCACCCCCTGGAATTCAGTGCTCCCTGCCCTGCCAGCGGGTCGGGGCGGATGGCACGGTGTGCGCTCTGAGCTGCAGAATGGCCATGGTTTCACGCGGTTTCACAGGAGGGAACTCACAGCCTGCCTGAGCAGGACAGTCCCCATGTCCCCTCACCGTCCCCAGCATGGACAGTCTGTCCATGCATGCGCCTTGCTTGGGTGACAGGATTGTGACATTGCAGCACTTCCTGCACCCAAAATGTGGGCCAGGTGTGCTGCTGGAGTTTGCTCAGCCCAGGCATTAAACACCTGTGGGGTGAGAGCAGTGCAGCTGCCCCTCTCTGCACACAGCTGGGCACATCTGGCTGCACACGAGGCAGCCAGGGCCTGGTAATTAACCTGGCCACCACACAGTGCCTGGTAATTAGCAAGGAGCTCATCACCGCTGCCTACAGCGGGGTCTCTCTGGGGCAGGAGCAGTCCAGGAGCACCAACGTGCAGCACAGCACACCTTCCCCTTCTGAAAGCATTGTTTGGTCATTTCCCCACAGATGCCAGTACTCCACACTGCCCAAAGGAGGCGTTTCTGGGCTGCTTCTGGCGGCTGCAGAGATGCGCTGGCTCTGCAAGGCTGGCGATTACACCCTCTCTCTGCAGACACTGCAATCAATGCTGGCAGGAGCAGCTTGGATAACCATCACTGCCTGAGAGAGCTGCAGTTTCAGGGCCCTGGCCCTGTGACAGAGAAGAGCCTCCCTGTGCCTCGGGACACACCCAGGAGTTCACTGCCTGCACTGCTGAGGCAGGTCAGGGGGTTTGGGATTTGCAGTAATTACATATCCTCTGAACAGAGAGAAACATGGCTCTCCCAGGAAAATCCTGGGAAGCTGTGTAGAAGCTGTGGGAAACTTAGAAGAACGAATTCAGACCATTATCTCTCTTTCTGTAACCATTGTTTATAAATATGGTTCTCCAGAGTGCACTATTCATAGTTCACCAATAGGATAAAAAAAACTTCCTAAAAGCCAATCAAGTCTTAAATCCACCATGATTTCTGTAAAAACTGTAGATTTGTGATAATAAAGTATCTTTTCATACACCATTATTTCTATAAAATATGTAGAATTCTAATAATAAAGTGTCTTCTAATAATAAAGTGTCTTCTAATAATAAAGTGTCTCACCACCTTCTGATGAGGCTTCTGATGAAGCCTCTATCTCAGCCACATCAGCGGCCCTTCAGCAGCAGGGCCTGAGGACAGGGAGGCCCCCGAGGCCACCCTGCCCAGCCAAGGGGCTCAGTCCCCTCTGGCCTCCTGTGCCGAGCTGAAGAGGGGCCAAGCAGCGGCTGAGCCCCCCTTTGGGGCACCCCTGCTGTCCCTGGGCCCGGCGGCAGGGGAGCGGGGGGCACTCACTCGATGTATTTCAGGGACACCTTCTGGGGCTGGGCACAGGCAGAGATCCTCTCCTGGATGTGCAGGGCAGCCAGGCGCAGGGCCACGCTGCACTTCATCTCCACTGCAAACCTCTCCTGGAGCACGTCGCTGCAGCTCTGGGGCAAACACAGCACAGTCAGGCCCGCAGGAACACAGAGCAAGGCTGCCAGCACGGCACAGCGCCACGCAGCCAGCTGGGGACATCCCCAGCCCAGCACACACTCTGCTCGTGCTTGTAACTTTATCTCTGATAAAGCTCACTTAGTTGATAAAGCTGATTTAAGAGTTCGAGGCAAATTGAATGGAAATGCCCTGATTTTAAGTGCTCTGCATTTCCATGCAGCTGAGCCACTCTGGGGCACACTCTGTTTTAAGGCACAAATGAGGATGGGCTGAGAAGGGATTCCCAGGCACAGAACCCAAGCCCCAGTGTCACCTGCAGGTACAGATACTCAAAGGCCACTGGGTCTTCCTGCATGAGGTCCAAGGGGTCCCTGGGGACAAAGCACACCCTGAAGAGGCAGCGGTAGTCATGAGAGTCTCTCTTCTGGACCACCTGCAAGAGAGAGAGAGGGGGGTCACACTGCTGGGGAAGATGAAACGGGAAAGCCTTACAAATATGATTGTCTGGCAAAGGATTTTGAGAATACAGAAACTATAAGAGAGATTGAAATGAAAGCAAGCTTTGAGGTGCCTCAGTTACTGAACAACTGGAAAACAATGGCATGGCCAGCTGAAGGTGATCCCCTGTTGATGATTGCAGACAGGCCCAAGGCTCAGAGCAGACCCTACAGCTTGGCAGAAGGGGCCCAAAGAGGAGTTTGTAGGGTTTAACATGTAACACAGGATGGTAATGTAATGATTCTTATCGGCTGTATGGAAATGCTATAGGATTTGTATGTTGTACTAGATTGGTTAGTGAGAATCAGAATATTCAACACAGAAGAAGATTTATTGTATTGGAATGGGAACCTCGCACTCTTACCCTTTTGCTCTCTTACCCCTTTTGGTCTCTTACCTTCTCATCCTCTCTGCCCCTCTCTTCTCTCAGCCTGCTCTGAGCTGCGGCTGCAGCTCCCAGCAGGGCCCTGCACCCAGGCCCTTTGCAATAAACCCCAAATTCCTGACCTGGCCTCAGAGATCTCTCATCTCCTTCCATCTACACCATCCCAAACCCCTGATGCTCCCACACAGATCACCATCCCTCCCTCCAGAGTGCACCAGGAGCCTTTGCTCTGCAAACCCACAGGAATGGTTTAACCCCACAGGCAAGGGAATCGTGAAGATTGTCCTGAACAAACACAAGGAGACTTTGCTCGTGATTGTAACTTTATCTCTGATTCTTCTTCTGCTTTTTTCTTCTGCCTGCAGTAGCCCAGAAGCCCTTTGGCAGCAAGGCCTCACTTAAACACCCACTGATCCCAAACACTCACAGTGTCACCAGGACAGAGGCTCTGGGGCTGTGTGATAACAGCAGGGGAAGGGGCAGCCTGCTCTGCTTTGGAGCACAGTCACGAGACACAGCAGCCCTAAACAGACCCTGAATCATCTCTGTAATGTCAGCACAATGTCAAGGCTCTGAGCTATCCATCAGCACATTTTATTCTGGGCACATCCTGCCCTGCAGAAATCCTCTGACCCATATGCCCAGTGCTGTGAGAGCACCAGCCCCTGAGGCAGGGCTGGAGCTGGGTGATCCCTGTGTGCGCCTCCCCACTCAGGGCACCCTGTGTGACCCTCTGCAGTGGCTGCCACCCAACAAGCCCAGCAGCAGGGAGCCGGGGCGCTGAGCAGGCACCCCTGACAAACCTGCAGGGGCAGCAGCACCCCAGGGGCTCACAGGACACAGGTGCTGGCTCAGGATTTCATTTAACCCAGCGGCCCCTGCTGGGGGGGATGCTCTGGCCGCTCAGGGAGCTGTGAGCTTAGTGCCATGCACAAGCAGCCCTCTGCAGATGGGCTGATGTGACAGGGGGCACAAAGGATGGCACCCACCGCTGCTCTCCAGGCAACACCAGCCCAGGGGTGCTGCTGTGTGTGTGTGGGCACTGCTCCCAGAGTGCCTTCCCCGGGGCGTGGGGTGTGAACGCCATGGCAGAGGTGGATGGCAGCACTGGGGACAAGGGTTTACCCCTCTGGTGACCCCTGTGCCCTCGCTGCCCTCTCTGCAGTGGGGCAGTGGGACACACAGGGGCCCTGCTCACCTGAGCAATGAGCTCCTCCTCGTGCAGCAGGTGGATCTTGGCCAGGTTGTACTGCTCCTCCAGCACCAGGGCGAAGTGGGCGATGCTGCGGATGGACAGCTTCTCCTGCAGGGTCAGCACGATGTCCTGGCAGGGCACAGGGCCACACAGAGCTCAGCTGGGCCCCAGCACTGCTGCAGGGCTGCCACTGCCCGAGCCCGGCCTGCAGAGCTGTGGGGGCAGACACAGGCACAGCACCGTGACCCAGAACAAGGTGGGCAAGCTGCAGACCCCAAGGTGTCGCAGGAATCAGACCCATCTCCGGAGCTGCCTGTGCTGAGCTGCCTCGCTCTCACAGCTTTGCGTGGGGGTGAGCACCCTCTGCCCCCGCTGAGTGACAGAAACACCCCGGGGTTTGCTGTGTTTGTCGTTCTTGCTTTCTACAACTCTGCAACATTTTGGATCCCTGGAAGTGTCCAAGGCCAGGCTGGACAGGGCTTGAAGCAAGTGAGAGGTGTTCCTGCCAAGGTAGGAGCTTGGAACCGGTCTCTAAGGTCCCTTCCAACCCAAATCAGTCTGTGATTCTGTGATTTGTGAAAAAAAAAAACCGAAAAGGAACTTGTGAAGAACGCTTCTTTCCAATAAACAAGAATTTGAGACTGGAATTGTAAAAATCCTACCACATCTGACTGAAATTGGTGTTTCAGTTTGTGTTAGAGAATTCTGTCAACATTCTAACTGTTATGGAAGTAACGAGGTTTACTTTTGGCAAGAAGAAAATACCACCTCAGGCTTGACTGAGCACAAATTGAAACAGAAGCCCTTGGGCTCACTCCAGCCTTTTGAGGCAAGCAAAAATGTTTGACTCACCTCAGTTTTAAGCCAGGATGTCTCAAAACACAGAGGAATTTCAGGAAACACCTGACTTGGGAAGCATTTCACTCATTTAGATATTTCTGGAGGGCAATTGTGAGGGCTGCTCTCAAAAACTGGGAAAACTTATTCCATGTCAGAGCTGAGCAACTCCAGCCAAAGACGAAGAGCTAATCCATCCTTTAGAAATTAAACCCTTGGGGAACAGGCATACAAATATCTCTTCACAACTCTCCTTTCCTTTCTACGTCCTTGCTTTATTTCACTACTTCATTTTTCTAGACCGTGCAAGTCAAAAGACTTGCAGACACTTACTTGTCTGAGAGCCCACAATGGTTTTGTGAAGCTTGAAGGAGCTAGACAAACTCCTCCTTTTCTGAGGAAAGTTTTCACTGTACGATAAATGAAATCTCTTTGTGTTTCCCTTTAATATACTTTCAGCCTGACAGCCCCAGCATGCCTGTCCATCGTGAGTCTCTCCCACAGTATCTGCACCGTGCAGGACACCAGCTGTCCTTTAGGTAATTTATGACCTCCAGCCAGCTCTCCTTTAGGTAATTTATGACCTCCATGGCCAAATTCTGCCACGTCCAGCACCAACCCTGAGCAGCTCCAACGCTCAGGCCAGCAAAGCTGGGGGTGTGCAAGGCTGCGTCCAAGCACAGCAGCTGGGGAAGGGCCGGGTGCATGGCTCTGCAGAGCAGCACTGTGCTCTCAGGGGAGTGATCTGAGGGAGGATCACCCTTCGCTCAGGAGGATCATTCCCTGTGTGCTGCTCTGGCACCTGAGGGGCTGGATCAGCTCTCGTGTCTGCAGACGGGAGCATCCTTACAGCACAGAACAGGGCTGGAGCTCAGAGACTCAGCCCAGCCAGCAGTGCTCAGTGCAGCTGGGGGGCTGCAAGGGCCCTGCCTGCAGCTGATGGGTGGGGCTGGGGGGTGGGAGCAGCCTGCAGAGCTCCTTACCTTCACCGTGGTGCTGCTCTCAAAGCGGAACGCCTTGGTCTGCCCGTTCTCCAGGTACACCTTGAGCACGTTGGGCATGAACAGGAGGCAGCTGCCCTGCAGAGCAAGAGCAGCAGCTGCACCCTGGGGCACCCAGCCTGCGGCCCCAGCTGCTCTGCCTGCCTCTGCAAGGCCAGGAAAACCCTCCTCTGCCTTGGCCACCCTCTCCCCCAGCACATGATCAGGGCTTGCTCCTGATGATGGCTCTGAGACAGAGCAGAAACTCTCCAGAGTAGAAACCCATTCTGATTTAGGGGAAATGTACATCTTTGGGTCTGTGGCTGGAAAACACAGCTATGTAGCCTGACTGCAAAGGCCTAGGCTCAGGGAAACTGCTTCAGTGAAGGACAGAGAGAAGGGGGGAGACAGAGGGTGACAGAGAGAGACAGAGACTGCTGTGAGAGCAGGCCAGCCTGACCTAGGAATTCTTTCTGATAAAGAAGAACTAGCAGCGAATGTCACTGAAATTTGTAAAATGACTATGTATGAACCTATTGTGAAACTGTATGCAGATGTATTTGAGAGGAGGATGAAAAGGGACCTGGAGTTCCCAGAAGTACACGTGGCTTTTAAGGAGAGCAATCTCCACATGTGTCCTGTAAAAGGCATTTGCCATCATCAGCCAGCAGTGCCCAGGCTGAGAGCAGCCCCCCGATGCCACAGGAGCCTGGCAAACACACAGTGCTGCCTCCACTGGCCCTGCCCCAGCACCTGCAACCCTGGCACGTCCCAAAGCAGCAGGGGATGCCACCTGAGTGTCCTCAGACAGGTCCCAAACACGTGGCAGAGGACAGGACACCCTCAGCCAGAATATCTCTGCTGCCTGGCAGAAACACGGCGCTGCCTCCACCGAGCCCTGCCCTGGGATCTGCAACCCTGGTGAAATAGAGACTTTTGGAGCTGGCTTGAATTAGCAATATGAATTAAGCATTTAAAGTTTAGCCTGTAGAACTGTGTGTTGAATTTTAACCTTTTTACTTAAGAAACCTCTGCCATGGTACAAAGGGCATAGGGAAATGCAAATTTCTGAAGTTTCTTGCATAAAGAACAATACCAGAGAAGACCAAGAGATACAAAAAGCCCGGATAAAGGAACTCCTCTGTCTCCAAGCAAATCAAGGCCAACAGACTACTCAGATAAGCACCAAGGGACCGAAAGTGCATGCGCAAAGGAGAAAAGTTCAAAAGTTCAGTCCTGAGGAAGAACACAATCTTCAGCCTCAGAGACCACCAGAGACCCCCGTGCGACCACCACAGCAAACAAAGCATGCCCAGAAGGGCGTGGGTGTGATTGCCGGGCGAGGCGAGGACAGGCGGGGCCAGGGGTTGAACGAGCGTGCAAAAGTTGTGCAATGCATTGCACATGGAACGCCTTTGTGAATAAAGGTGCGGGACAGCCCGAGGCTCGGGCACAAGTTCCCACAAGAGCTATCTCGCTTGTGCCGGGTGCTGACATACATATCCACTTCATAACTGTATCTGGCTGTGGAGTTCATTTGCTCTGCGTGTCGCTCCACTGGCACCTCCCAAAGCAGCAGGGGATGGCACCAGAGTGTCTGAGACGGGTCCCAAACATGTGGCACAGGACAGGACACCCTCAGTGGTGGATGAGGAGGTGCCCTGCTCTGAGGCTGGCTGCTAGGGTACACCCAGGGCTAAGCAGGCTTGTTGTTTCCATTAGGATTAGGGCTGGGATTAGTGGGGTTGAGGTTTCACAGTCCTCTTAGGAGGGTGGTGAGTCATAGGGGGAAGGCTAGGGCTAAGTTTATAGATAGTTGGGTGGTTGGGGTAAATGTGCAGGGTGGCAGTCCAAGAAGGTTAACAAGTAGGAGGAAGATGATGAGGGATGTTAAAATTAGGGCTCATTTGTGTCGTTTTTTGTCTAGGGGTGTTATTAGTTGTTTTGTGACTAGGTTGATAAACCATAGCTGGAGGGTTACTAATTCATCGATTGTCTAGGGAGGGTGGTAAGAGAGCTGGGAATGTTATTGAGATGAGGATTAGTGGGATTCCTAGGAAGGATGGGCTTGAAAGTTGGCCGAACAAGTTTAAGCTCACGGTCAGGTTCAGGGCTAGTGCTTGGAGCGATGGGTGGTTTGCTAGAGGGGCATCTCTGCTGCCCTCCAGCTCACCCCTCGGCAGGGCACGCACCTTTCCTGCCAGTGCCACCATCCCTGGCTGCTCAGGGCTCACCCTCCGCCTCGGAGCTCCCACTCTGCCTGTCTGCCTCACGTTCTTGGGCCAGCACGCTGCTCCCACCACCTAAAGGGGTTGTCTCCTTGCCAAGAGACCCTCAGCGCTAAGAACGGTGCTTCTAAGATGGTCTCTCTGTTTTTCACTCGCTGTGCCTCACGTTGCAGACCTCAGAGCCCTCCAGACAGACAGCCCACAGCCCCTGAAGTGCTGCCAGAGCCAACAAGAAACGCTTCTGAATGCCGTCCTCACTCCTCTCACAGCCATTCTGGGGCTCAAGCTGCCTGCAGTCACCACCGAGGGAAAACAAGAGAACGCTGCTGCTCTTCTTCTAGCCCAAATTCTGGGCTCTTTACTTGCCCAAACACATCACCACTCTCTGGTCAGATCCAACTACCCAGCTGGCACCATCGTATTTTCTGGAAAAAATTTTTTTCTTAGGATTTTTTCTCCTGGGAAGCTGAGAAGCCTCAGAGGAAAAGGAAAACATTATTTTATTTGTTCCTTTCATGTTTTACTGCTTTAGAATGTAGTTGAAGAGACTGATTATCCAACGTGTGAATTGTTTTTACTTAATGACTAATCATTGCTTAGCTGTGTCGGACTCTGAGGAGAAAATAATAAGTTTTCATTAGTATCTTGTTAAGCCTTTTGTAAGTATCCTTTCTCTATTCTTTAGTATAGTTTTAGTATACATATTTTTATATATTTATATTTTAATATATATATTTTAATATAATATAGTAACATATTATTATATTATTCTATTTTATATATAATAAAATGATAAATCAGCCTCCTAAGAACACGGAGTAAAATTCATCCTTTCTTGCCACGGGGGACCCCACAAACACCACACCAGAGCCCCCTGAGGTTCCTCTCTTTCAGTCAGAGGCTGCTCCCAGTTAACCCTTCATCTCCCGTGCCCCTGCCGTGCCCCGGCCCACGCTGTCCCCGGGGCACTGCCCGGGATGTGGAATCCATCACCGGCCGCAGAAGGCAGGAAAGCAGTGAGGCTCATGAACAATTCATGTTCCAGCCGGCAGGGTCGGGTTTCAGCTGCAGAGCCAGCCGCAAGGATCACTTAGCCCTGCTCCATTAGGATGACAAGAGCGGTATATTTACTGAAACTGGAGGCTGCACGCCTTTCAGGGCCATAATGCCCATTTTGGCTGCCTGAGTGCGTCAGCCCAGGAAAGGAGAGCG
This sequence comes from Ammospiza nelsoni, assembly GCF_027579445.1. Lineage (NCBI taxonomy): Eukaryota > Metazoa > Chordata > Aves > Passeriformes > Passerellidae > Ammospiza > Ammospiza nelsoni. Next base: position 586,785 of record NC_080669.1, read on the forward strand.
GCCCTAAAGCACTCAGGGCTGCCGTGGTGCAGAGTGCTTTTCCAGAAAGGAATCATAAATATGCAACAAATTTATTTACCCTTCCTTTGTGCTAATACCTCACTGCTCAAAACAGGTTACACATCCAGATGGCGAAAAGGGAACCTAACACCAGGGACCCCAGCACCTGAATTAATTTTCCTGCCTTTGTGCTGTCATTAATTTAATGGCAATCTAAACACTGACTGTGTCCCTGCTGTGCACTTGCAGAGGTTTGATCAGCTCAGACAATGCTGGCAGAGGCTTTAGGGCAGCTCGGGGTGCAGCATTCCCTCCACAGGTGCCTTCTTTAGGCAATGACAAGAGGTCCTTTCCCAGACCCACTGGGACCCACCCTACCATGTGCTGAGGAAGATGAGACAGGAAAGCCTTACAAATATCATTGCCTGGCAAAAGATTTTGAGAATATGGAAACTATAAGAGAGATGGAAATGAAAGCAAGCTTTGAGATACCTCAGTTACTGAACAACTGGAAAACAATGGTGTGGCCAGCTGAAGGTGATCCCCTTGTGATGGAACAACACCCTCTGCAAGCAGGCAGGCCCAAGGCTCAGAGCAGACCCTACAGCTTGGCAGAAGGGGCCAAAGAGGAGATTTTATGGTTTAACATGTAACACAGGATGGTAATGTAATGATTCTTATAGGCTGTATGAAAATGCTATAGAATTTGTATGTTGTACTAGATTGGTTAGTGAGAATCAGAATATTCAACACAGAAGAAGATTTATTGTATTGGAACGAGAACTTTGCTCTCTTACCCCTTTTACTCTCTCACACTTTTACTCTCTCACCCTCTCATCCTCTCTCCCCCTCTCTTCTCTCAGCCTGCTCTGAGCTGTGGCTGCAGCTCCCAGCAGGGCCCTGCACCCAGGCCCTTTGCAATAAACCCCAAATTCCAGCAGGATTTGCAAAGGGCCTGGGTGCAGGGGAAGGATCCCTGGGTCCAGAGGGACACTGGGCACCTCTGGGGGCACAGCCCAAGCTGCTCTGCCCGGCCCTGCCCTGCGGGGAGGAGGAGGAACACGGTCCCCCGGGCAGGTGACACCCACAGCACACCTGTGTGCAGGGGACAGGGAGCAAACCCTGCCCTGGGAGGGTCTGAGCTGCACCAGGGAGTTCCTCCTGCCACAAGGGATAGCAGACAGACAGACAGACAGATGGACAGGCAGGGAGAAGGGAAAGGGCCAGCAGGTGGTTTGCCACTGCTGCCAAGCAGAAAGGCTTGGCCAGACCTGGACAGGTGAGCAGCACTGATGAGCAGAGGGCACAAAGGGGCAGTTTGGCCGCTGGGGTTTTCATTCTGAAAGACACGAGGAAAGGTCGACAGAGCTAATGACTCACAGCTGGCCCCCGGGAGCTTAGAAAGCTACCCAGAGGGAGCAGGAGACGTTCAGGAGCTGTTCACAGTTTGGGGGGGGACACAGGAGTTGTCACCTGTGCCACAGGGACACCAGCAGGGGCAGAGCCGTGGGCAGAGCTGTGGGCAGCCAGCTCAGCTCCAGGAGCAGCAGGAGCTCTGTGCTGGGTCTGCAGCAGCCTCCGGAGAGCTGCGACCAGCTCACCTGACAGAGGCACAGCTGTGGATGCTCTGTGGACACCCTCTGCAGGGATGGACAGCAAGCTGCCACCCTGAGAACACTGTCACACCCAACAGCAAGGCAGAGTGCCCAGTGACAGAGCCCCTGACCAGTGACAGAGCCCCTGACCAGTGCCCAGTGACAGAGCCCTTGACCAGTGACAGAGCCCAGTGACAGAGCCCCTGCCCAGTGCCTGTGCCCAGGAGGGCCAGCCCAGCTCTCCAGCAGTACATCATTAACCTGGCACACACAGCAGTGCTCTCCTCTCCCCTCTGGGGCGGGATTCGTCCTGCCCACACCTCGGCGAGGTTCCCCATGCAGGGATCAGCCCCTCGGGGGAGCACAGTGCCTCCCGCCCTGCTGAAGGGATTGTTCGAGCTCCGACGGCAGCGGGACAGAGGCACTGCATGCGGTGTTTCCCACTGTAGTATATGGTAGAGATAATTCATGCTATTAATGTATAAAATATTGTAAAATCCAAACTATGTCTTTTGACCTTCCTGGCCGGGAGCGGTGTCTTATTCATATACATCTAGTTCCCGGACGCACGTTAAGATAAACATCGAAGTTTTAACGTAAAAATCGAAGCTTCCAGGACAATAATCACCGGCTTCCCCGGGTCGCCCAGGCCCACCTAAGAGTGATTATCGCCTCCACGATTACATCTGTCGAGATAACCGACGGTGCCATCCTGATACGTGTGAATACACGGCTTCCCCGGAGTCATTGACAACATCGAGACACCTGGACTGAGCCTTTGTCCACCTCTGCACATGCAAAGCCTCGGTTATGCATGTGAAGAGACACAAAGAACATTCGGTCATCTCTGCCTCGGGCAGAATAAACTGTACAAGAGCTTGCTGAGCAAGGCAGCATTTGTGAACTGGGGAAACTCTGACGCTCGGAGATCAGAGCCGTGCGTTCACCCAGCGCCAATCCCGGGCTCGACACTGACTCTTTGGCTATGGTGGTTTCGACAACCGAACTTCGGTCTCACAGACAAATTAATAAATCTTTGCTAAATTTTCTTATAAATTTGGCTCACGATTTGATAATTTATAACACCATTCACCCGAGTAAGCACATCCAAGCCAAAGCCCCGCAGGTGCCAGTGCTTCCTCCGTGCCCCGATCAGCCCCGGCCGCAGCAGGGAGCGGCTGTGGGGACCAGGGCAGGGCAGGGGGCACAGCGAGCCTGAGCCCCCTGCCCGGGCAGAGCCCCGCGCCGCGCTGACCTGCGAGTGTCCGTTCAGCAGCACCTCCTCCGCGAACCGCACTTTGACCGGGTTGGTTTTCAGCCTCGCCCTCTTCTCCTCGGTGAGGAACGATGACTTGGGGCCGCCCTGCAACGACAGCGGGGCTGGGTTGGGGCAGGGCAGGGCGGGGCCGTGCGGGGCTGCTCACCTGCGCTGCCCGCACACACCTGGAGCTGCGTCCCAGGGAGCCCCTGCGCTCCCAGCCCCTTCGCACCTTGCTCCAGATTGCAATGCAAGATGTTTTCCATTCCCATCTGTACGGCACATTACCTTTGTCAAGTGGGCAGTTTGCCTTATCTCTCTCTTTGAGTGACCACATTCACACCTCCCTCGGGAGGGGACATTGCTGATAACAGACTATTGAATGTCCCTGCATGGCTGATAAGAACTATAACATCCCATTGGGAGATGCTCCGCCCAGGGGGAGGAGCCAAGCATTGCTACCCAGATATAATCCAGAGGGAGGGGCCAAGCATTGCTACCCAGATATAATCCAGGGGGAGGAGCCAAGCATTGCTGCCCAGATATAATCCAGAGGGAGGAGCCAAGCATTGCTGCCCAGATATAATCCAGAGATTTTTGAGACACCAGCACGGCTTTCTGCACGGGATTCCCCAGAGGAACAGCAGCTGTCTCTCCTTCCACTGGATCTTCAGAGGAAGAATACATCCTTCTCTACAGATCCCCCTGCTCCAGCAGAACCACCCCTGGCACTGCAGGAGGGCTGAGCCACATTTCCAATGGGACTGCCACCAACACCCTGAGCCACAGGGTGTCAGGTTGGGTTCTGACTCTGGCAGTGTTGTTCTAGTGTACTGCATTGTTCATTTTATCCTTTTTTTTTCCTTCCCTGTTAAAGAACAGTTATTTCCTGCTCCCATATTTTTGCCTGAGAGCCCCCTTAATTTAAAAGTTATAGCAATTGAGAGGGGTGGGGAGGGTTTACAGTCTCCATTTCAGGGGAGGCTCCTGCAGAGAGGGGCACAGATCGGGATTTGAGAGGCACCCCCGAGCCCTCCGGGCATCCCAGAGCCCAGCAGGGCACACGGGGCAGAGTCCCTTCCTGCCGCCCGCGCCACCGCACCTGGGGCTGCCGCAGCCACTGCCCGCCCTGCCCGGGGCTTGCTGTGGCACTGAGGATGCTCAGGGCACCCCCACAACCCTGACCAGCCCCTGCCAGCCCAGCCACCCCTGCCCGTGCCCAGGGAGCCGAGGAAGGGTCACTCACGGCCGTGCAGCGCAGGACAGTCAGCAGCAGCTCGTCACCAGCGTCCCTGCAGAGGGACACACGGTCAGCACGGGGACACCGCAGCCCCGGGGACACGGGGACACGTGTGTGACACACCTGATGAGGCTGGCGGCCCGCTCCACGGACAGGCCCTCCACCGTGCTGGAGTTGATCATGATGAGCTGGTCCCCGGGCTGCAGCTTGCCGTCAGCTGTGCTCCCTGCAGAACGGAGCGGAGCGGGGTGAAGCATGGGGAGCCCCACCGCCTGCCAGGGCAAAGAGCTGCTCACCCCACGTAAACAGCCCTCCGAGATCAACAGCACAGCCAGAAATCACCCCAATCACTCTCCAAGATCAGCACCACCCCGCAGAAAACCTTTGAGATCACCACCACAGCACAGGAACCCTCTGAGATCACCACCACACTGCAGGAGCCTTCCGAGATCACCTCCCAGCACCTGCTGCCCTCAAGAACCAGCTGGCTGGCAAAATAAAAGGGGCTGAAGGGCACTGGGGGCTGACACCACCTGGTGTGTCCCTGCCTGTGTCCTCGTCCCCCACCTGAGCCTCCCTCTGCCCGTGGGGAACCCCCCAGGATCTGTCCCCTTGTCACAGCCCACCACACTGGGAACCAAGCAGCCATGGGATCCCACCAGCAAAAGGCTGGCTCAGAAGGACAGCTTTTCTGTGTTTCAGGTTTAGTAAACTGAAGGGCACGTTTCTTTGTGCCTCATCTTTAGTAAAATATTGGTTCTTTCTGATTAGGAGAAGAGAGAAGCACAGCAGAAAAAACCCTCTTCATACTCCCCACAGCTCTCAGGTAATTCCACACGAGAAGGGGCACAAAGAGAAGTGTGAGTGACAGAGGGTCCCTGACCTGGCCCAGAGCCCAACCAGCCCCCAAACAGAGGGCTGACACCCACACCAACAGGTGAAAACAGCGTGGTTTTGTGCACACATTAAAAAACAAACAAACAAACCACTAAACAAAGAAACAACCCAGAATGAGAGGTTTTGAGTTACACCCATCACCTTCTATAGCTAAATATCAATCTGGTTGATTTCAGCACTGCCTGCATCCAGCAGCAAAGCCCTGTGTCATGGGGCTGAAAGCCCAGGGTCTGTTCAGATCACCGTGGCCACAGTGGAGTAAGATGAAATTCTATGAGATAAGATTAAATTCTTCCTCTGAATTTCAGATAAAACACTAGGAAGGACTTTGAGCAGCTCTCTGCATCAGGAAGGCCAGCAGTGAGTGAGCACAGGTGAGGGACACGTGGGGACACTGACACTGGCCCCAGACTGGGAGATGGGACAAGTCCTGGTGCCCCTGGGGGTGAGCTCAGGGCTCTCACACCAACAGAAACCAAAGCCAGCAGCTCATGCCCACACCAACAGAACCCACAGCCCTGCAGTCAGTCTGTCCATCCCCACACCAACAGAACCCACAGCCCTGCAGTCAGTCTGTCCATCCCCACACCAACAGAACCCAAAGCCCTGCCTGCAGTCAGTCTGTCCATCCCACAATCACAGAACCCACACCCCTGCCTGCAGTCAGTCTGTCCATCCCCACACCAACAGAACCCAAAGCCCTGCCTGCAGTCAGTCTGTCCATCCCACAATAACAGAACCCACACCCCTGCCTGCAGTCAGTCTGTCCATCCCCACACCAACAGAACCCACAGCCCTGCCTGCAGTCAGTCTGTCCATCCCACAATAACAGGACCCACACCCCTGCCTGCAGTCAGTCTGTCCATCCCCACACCAACAGAACCCACACCCCTGCCTGCAGTCCGTCCATCCATGCCCACACCAACAGAACCCAAAGCCCTGCCTGCAGTCTGTCCATCCCACAATCACAGAACCCACAGCCCTGCCTGCAGTCAGTCTGTCCATCCCACAATAACAGAACCCACACCCCTGCCTGCAGTCAGTCTGTCCATCCTACGATAACAGAACCCACAGCCCTGCCTGCAGTCAGTCCATCCATCCCCACACCAACAGAACCCAAAGCCCTGCCTGCAGTCAGTCCATCCATCCCCACGCCAACAGAACCCACAGCCCTGCCTGCAGTCAGTCTGTCCATCCCACAATCACAGAACCCACAGCCCTGCCTGCAGTCAGTCTGTCCATCCCACAATCACAGAACCCACAGCCCTGCCTGCAGTCCGTCCATCCCTCCATCCCCTGGTGCTCTGTCATCCCCACACCTGCGGTGATGGAGGCGATGGTCAGCGGCAGCCCAGGGCAGATCTCGAAGCCGTAGTGCTGCAGCACCAGGTCCTTGTACACGGTCACCGTCACCTTGGCCCGGCTTGGGGGCTGCCCTGCACTGTCCCCAGCGCTGTCCATCGCTGCCACGCTGCCCCTGGGCCACCAGAACACACAGTCAGACAGGACACAACCACAGACAGCTTGTCCAAGGATGCACGCTGTGCCTGCTGCCCAGGGGCTGCCCCAGGGCTCCGCAGGAGGCTGTGAGCACAGCTCAGCCAAGCCCAGAGGTGACACAGAAGGAGAGAATGTCACACAGGTGTGCCCCAGCACAAGGCATCGCCTCCATCCACAGGGAGCAGCAGCACCCTCACCCAGTGAGGCAGCACGGGAGCTCTGGGCCATCCACTCAGCCCATGGGTGTCCACTCTGTGCCCACTCTGTGTCCACTCCACCCTAATGTCACTCCCAGGCCCCAGGGAAGGAAAGCAGCCGTGGGCCAGGGTCCCTGGCAATGCAGCCCAGGCCAAAACGCGGGCCCACAGAGAGAAGCACGAGCCCACCTTCAGGAAGAGCCAGTTCCAGTGGAGCAATGCTGCATTTCCTCCTCACAAAACCCCAGCAGAGCACGGCAGGAACGGCAGCCCCTGGCAGCCAGGGGGGTTGCTCACAAACTGCTGCTGCTGTTGTGTTTCTGTGAGCGCATTTCCCAAGGACAGACACAGCGAGCAGGCCGCGCAGGCCGCGCAGGCCGCGCCAGCCCCAGGGGCGGCCTCTGCCCCAAGGTGCTCCCTCCACAGACCCCACTCACCTGGGCAGGCTGTCCCGAGAGCGATGAAGCCATTTTGCTACCATTTGCTCTATTCTACATGCTTTTCGTGTATGGATTAAGCTAGTCTCCAAATCTCCCATTTACCTGGAACTGACAGAAATCACAGGGAAACGGTGACTGGGGAATTCTTCTGGACAGCTTTCAGCACTACCAACACTAACCCACAACCCATTACAAGATATTACAAGATATTACATGATATTACATGATATTAAACTATATTAAATTATATGAAACTATGTTAAATTATATTAAACTCAAAATGATCAGCTGGCACGCTGTGGAGAGCAGGGCTCTGGCAGAGGGTGACACCTGTTGTGACACTCAGGGCACCCCCTGCTCACCTGGCCTCCCCTGCCCGGTGCTTTTGGTCACTTGTGTCATGGTCACACTGTGTTCCATGGCACACAGTGATGCCACCATCCCTTTCCCAAGGATTTCATGGCTCCGTGGGCTTCTTTTGGAGGTGCACGGGCTGGGGGAGCTTCCCACCCACAAAGTGAGCCTGGCAGACCATGAGTCCTCAGTGAAAGCAGGAATTGGTTTGATACTAACTGCAGAGCTCAGTGGTACCTGCACACCCCAGCAACGTGCCCTGCAGGGCAATGCACTACCCTGCAGCCATGCACCACTGCCATGCACCACTGCCATGCACCACTGCCAGCCCTCCGAGCTCCAGCCCTGGGAACAACCGTGGGCTGGGGCACAGCCCAACACAAAGTGAAACAAATTGTGCCTCTATCTGCCAGAATCCGTGAGGAGAATCAGCTGCCTGTGTTTCACTCCCGGAACTGCTGTATCCACCTTTCACAGGGTGCCTCTGGCCAGCCCGGGAGCTCCGCACGTCCTGGCCTCCTCCCCGGTGTCCTCTGCTGGGGCTGGACGCTCTGTGCCTCAGGGACATGCTGGGACAGCGGGCTGCTGCTCCATGCTGCAACACAAACAGCAGAGACTGAACCTAGGCGCAGCAGAGACGGCTGGAAGCGCAGAAATGAGGAGCAAAAAAAATGTGCCGCAACAAAAAAGGGGTCCCGTTCCACTCAGCACCTTCCTAGGCCTTAGAACTGCCCCAGCTCACTCTTTCCAACCAGGAAGGGAGGGCAGGAATCTCACATTTGATGGTGAGCTCCTCACAGGAAGCCTGCTCAGAACATGGGGGGAATTCAGCCCCTCAGCAGTTCTGGCACTGGGCACTTTGCTCCTCATACAGCACAATTCACCCTGTCCCTCCAGCCACACAGCTCTTGAGAGGCACCTCTGACCACGAATGGGGACCCTGTGATCCACTGTGCCCCCAGAAATCAGAGCTGAGGGATGGCACTGTGACCCCTCCTCAGGAAAATGGGGACCCTGTGATCCAGCTGTGAGTCCAGGGATCAGGTGCCTCCTCAGCACCTCCAGCTGCAGCTCCAGCCCTCACCTCTTCCCCTTCTCTCTGCAGAAAAGACAGATTTTCTATCTCGCCTTTACAAGAGGGAATTCCCAGACAAAATCTCTTAACCCATTGGACAAGGAGGAAAGTCAGAAGACCAAGCACAAACATTTAAAACCCCCAGATGGAGCACTAAGGAAAGAAAACCTGCTCTCCTTTCAGGACACTGCAGCGTTTGGGCCAAACAACGGGTGTGCTAGAGGAGGCAGCCTGGCAGGTGTTTCCCTAAAACAATGCACAGCTCCAGGAGCAGCCCCTGTCCCCACAGCCTCCTCGGGGCACAGGGAGCTGAGTGGGACAGGTCTCGGCACCTCTGCTGCTCACAGTGACCCCGAGATGTGTCACAAAGTCTCTGCTCAAAGAAGCAGTCAGAGCTCTTCATTTCTCGGTCTCAAGGTTGTTTGTTGTTCCTTGTCTATAAAATTCTTTCTCCTGCCCTGCCCAGGTCCCTCCAGCAGGACAGTCAGAGGCACTCTGCCTGCCCCAGGGCAGTGTTACCTTTTTATACTAAAAACCACATGTGCAATATTTACAGTTACTGCCCAATACCCATCACCTGCGTTAGACAGGGAGCTGCTACTCTAAACCAATCCCAAAGTGCCAACATCACCCAGAAGATGGAGGCCAAGAAGAAGAAGAAGGAGAAAGGCTTGACATGCCCAGATCCCTCCATCTTGCCCCCTGAACCCCCATTCTAAAAATCCCAAAATCTGTTTTTCACCCTGTGATAAATTCACTATCATTCTACTTAATTTGTCGTGGCTTGCAGATCTTCATCTGAGGTTGGTAATTTGCTCCACGGGTCATAATCAAACCCAGAGGGGCATTTTGGGCTCTGTGAGTGCCAGGGTCTCTGAGCCCCCTGGCAGGGTCTGGGCTGCTCGGGACAGACAGAGGGATGTCCTGGCTCCTGACAGACAGGGCCCCCCAGCTGTCACCTGTGCCAGCCTGGGACGTGCCAGGGCTGCCCCTGCCCCTGTGCAGCTGTTTCTGTGCCAAGCCCCTGAGCACAGCCCTGAGGAGCTGGAGCTGGCTCCGTCCCTCACAGAGCTCCTCACAGGGAGCTGTGACCCCACGGGGATTCTTGTGGCCTCCTGGCCCTTCTGGAGAGCCACAGCTCAGTGTCTGGGAGGAACCCCAGTGGGTGTCCCTGGGTTTTCAGGGGCAAAGCAGACCTGAAGGTGCAGAGCCATGTGGCAGCCGGTCAGGACATGCACATCACAGCTCTGACCAGCAAGAAGAAACCAAACCCACTCCCAAGGAGAGTAATTCAACATTTCATGGAAGATATTAATTCATCAAACTGAATTTTTTTGGATGGGCAAAAGTCTTCCTGGTACTTTAGATATGACATGTTTGTTTTAAGGTGTTGTCTCCCAGCAGACAAGGCAGCGGGAGCAGCAGCACCCCTGCACCCCCTGACAGGGAAATGCCTGGTGAGATGCTGCCACGAGCTGCTGTGAAGCTCTGGGTGCTGTTCCCCTGTCCCTTCGCCCACAGGAGCTCCTGGCAGCGCTGCTCGCGGTGTTTGCCACCAGCAGGGAGCTGCTGGGCTCTGCCTGAGCAGGAACTTACCCATGGACAGCAGAGATGGCTGGAAAGGGCCCCAGAGCAGCCCTGGGAGGAGAACTCGGGGTGAGAGCTGTCCCTGCCCTGGCCACGCGTGCTGGGAGCCAGAACCCCCCTGTGCTGCCTGAGCCCCCAGCGTGGGCATTCTGCCCCCCTGCCCCGCTCAGGTGAGACCCCACCTGCAGGGAGGGGCCGTTCTGCCCCCCTGCCCCGCTCAGGTGAGACCCCACCTGCAGGGAGGGGCCGTTCTGCCCCCCTGCCCCGCTCAGGTGAGACCCCACCTGCAGGGAGGGGCCGTTCTGCCCCCCTGCCCCGCTCAGGTGAGACCCCACCTGCAGGGAGGGGCCGTTCTGCCCCCCTGCCCCGCTCAGGTGAGACCCCACCTGCAGGGAGGGGCCGTTCTGCCCCCCTGCCCCGCTCAGGTGAGACCCCACCTGCAGAGCTGCCTCCAGCGCTGAGGCCCAGCACAGGAAGGATGTGGAGCTGCTGCAGCCGGGCCAGAGCAGGCATCCTGTGTGATCAGAGGGCTGGAACACCTCTGCTGTGAGGAAAGGCTGACAGAGCTGGGATTGTTCAGGCTGGAGAAAGGAAGGCTTTGGAGAGACCTCAGAGCCCCTTCCAGCACCCAAAGGGAACTCACAAGACATGTGGGGACAGATTTCTAGCAGGGCCTGCAGTGACAGGACAAGGGATGATGGGTTCAGAGTAAAAGAGGCAGATTGCGACTACACATGAGCAAAAAGCAATGTACAACGAGGGTGGGGAGGCCCTGGCTCGGAGCAGCTGCGGTGCCCCAGCGCTGGCAGTGCCCAAGGCCAGCTTGGATGGGGTTTGGAGCAGCAGGGACAGTGGGAGTTGTCCCTTCCCATGGCAGGGGGCTGGGTTGGGTGGCCTTTAAAGCTCCCTGCCATCCCAAGCCACGCTGTGGTGCCGTGGTGTCCCCTCCTGTGTCTCCGTGACACATGCCCACCCTGTGCGGCCCCAGGTGGGGCAGGGCTGGTCCCTGGTCCCTGGTCCCTGGTCCCTGGTCCCTGGTCCCTGGTCCCTGCCCAGCCAGCCCAGCCCAGCCCAGAGGGTCAGCACAGCCCCGTGCTCCTGGCAGGGAGGGAAAGCTGAGCTCCTTCCTGACCAGCGTGGCCTGAGCTGCACCAGAGCCTCTCCTGGCACGGCGCAGCCTCTCTGCAGCAGAGCTCTTGAAGGTCAGCCAGGTCTGGGGAGGCACCAGCACAGAGCAGAACCCACCATCACCATCATCCCACAGAGCTCCTGGAGATGCTCCGGGGGATGCAGCCAGGGAGAGCTGAGCCACAGGAGCAGGGACAGAGCCGCCGTGGCACCCTGTGCTCACAGCACAGGGTGTGCGCGTGCAGGGAGCAAAGTTACCGCCAAAAGAAAAATGTAAACAAGAAAACAGAATAACAGGTTTACAGAATAAACAGGTTAACAGAATAACACCTCAGCAGTGTGGGGTGGTGGTTTTTGTGTTTTTTTTTTTTTTTTTTTTTTTTTTTTTTGGTTTTTTTTTTTAATTGTAGGGATTGTTTGTTTGTTTTGGTTTTGTTTGTTGGTTTTTTGCGCCTCTGGAGCTCAGCACTCTGGAGTATCCCCATGGCCTTCCTGGCACCCTCCACAGAGGAAAAACTCAAGTTCAGTTAAAAGCATTGCTGCTTTTCATTACTACCCGAGACTCAGATTTCTGCCTATAAACAAATGCTACCAGGAAAAAAAAAAACAAAAAACAAAAAACAAAAAAAAAAAAAAACCCAAAAAAACCAAAACAAGCAAGAAAAGAAAAAGGAAAAAGAAAAAAGAAAAAAGGAAAAAGAAAGAAGAAAGAAGAAAAAAGAAAGAAGAAAAAAGAAAGAAGAAAGAAGAAAAAAGAAAAAAAGAAAAAAAGAAAAAAGAAAAAAGAGAAAAAAAAAAGAAAAAAGAAAAATAAAAAAGAAAAATGAAAAAATAAAAAATAAAAAATAAAAAATAAAAAATAAAAAATAAAAAATAAAAAATAAAAAATAAAAAATAAAAAAATAAAAAATAAAAAAGACCCAAGCAAACAAAAAAAAACCTCAACCACACAAAAAACCCCTACAACCAGCCCCATGCTCTATCCAGCTGCTGTAAATCAAGAGCAGCCAGCAAGAGAATTTGGCCCTCGCCATCCCAGGCAGGCAGGAGAGATTCTGCACCTGCACTGTCCTCTCCCACTGTCCTGCACTGACCCTGGTGAGGTTTCACAGAGGCACCCTCTGGCCCCCAGAGAGCAGAATGAGCTCTGCAATGTGAGTTTCTGGGCACCAGAGACCCCAGGCAGCAAACAGAAGTGGTTTCAGCAGAGGCCACGCGTGCTGGGCTGGCTGGGGCACGAGGGGAGAGGCAGGAATAGCTTTGTGCAGGGCGCACACAAACCGGAGGAAACGATAGACAGAACGTTCAAGGTGGAAAGGAGGAAAATCAATACTTCCCTCTTGAGCAGCTTTCACCCCTAAAAATAGCGTGAGGTGGAAGTGTGTGAAGCCTTTCCTTCCCCCTGCAGCTCCGTCTCCCTGGACAAGGGCTGCCAGCACACAGGGCAGGTTTCCTCCTGCCCCCTGCCCCACAGCTCCTTCCCATGGAGCCCTCTGCAATGCCCCCAGGGCCTTCCCGGGACCCTCCACAGAGGAAAAACTCCAGTTCAGAGCAGTTCCTGCGCATGTGTCACTGGAGGAGATCCCAGCAGTGCTGGGAAGCAGCTTCGGCGCGGCCTTTTGGCAAATGTCAGGAAAGGAGGAACAGGACAAAGGGGAAAACACCTGCACTTCAGAAATATTGATTCAGGAATGTCATGCCACACACAGAGGCACATCAGAGGAGCCCAGAGCTTCTCCCCAGCTCTGGAAACACAGGCTGTCCACAAAGAGGGAGAGCCCAGAGCACTGAGCAGCATTAAGCACCCGCTCGACAGCAGATTGCTCAGCAAGAATTTAGAGGGTAATTCACTAAACCTTATGGGAGCGAAACCCAGGATACATCAGCCAGCAGCACACGTGGAAACCTGTGCCATCTGCCTGCTCCTGAGGGCTGAACCAGGCAGGGCAGAGGGTTTGCCACGTCCCTGCTGTCCCTCTCGTGCCCTTGGCCTTCCCACCCAGAGTGGCCCCAGAGGTTCCTCACTGGCCTGGCCAGGTCAGTTCACAGATGGGGGAAACGAGGCATGGGCCTCTCTAGCAGAGTCAGCTGGAATTGAAGCAGTGGGGGTTAAATGCTGCCTGCAGACTTCCAGATTTTGTGTCATTTCCAGCCTGGATTTCTCTCAGGTTGTACAACAGCTCTCCCAACATCTGTCTCTGCGCCTCCCTGCAGAGGGCCCCACTTGGGAGCAAGAACAGAATCACAGAAAGAGATAAAGTGAAGGAAATGGTTCACTGAGGGCTCCCTCTCCTACAGGATTGCCATTTCCGCCTCTGGATCTGCTGAATCTCCTGGGCCAGCAGCTCTGCTCCTCTGGAACAGAGCTCCGTGGCTAATGCAGAGCTAATGTTCCATTCCACAGCCCCTTCGGACCGCGCAGGCTCATCTCACACACCCCACCGGCGCCTCAGGTGCCACCAGGCCTGCCCGGGAGCAGAAACTTCAGGAAGCTTCCCAGGAATGGAGCAAACATGCCTGAGACAAGGAGCCAGAGGAGCTGAGAGCTGTCAGTAGCAACGCACGCTGCTCGGGAGACCAGAGCACCAAGCACACCTGGAACAGGTGACCTGGGCAGGTGCGATCCCAGTGCCCGGAGAGCCGTGTGAGCGCCACGAACAGCACCAGGCTGCTGTGGGCAGGGGTGTGAGCCCCCAGAGCTGCTGTGGGCAGGGGTACCAGCCCCCGGAGCTGCTGTGGGCAGGGGTGTGAGCCCCCAGAGCTGCTGTGGGCAGGGGTGTGAGCCCCCAGAGCTGCTGTGGGCAGGGGTGTGAGCCCCCAGAGCTGCTGTGGGCAGGGGTACCAGCCCCCGGAGCTGCTGTGGGCAGGGGTGTGAGCCCCCAGAGCTGCTGTGGGCAGGGGTACCAGCCCCCGGAGCTGCTGTGGGCAGGGGTACGAGCCCCCAGAGCTGCTGTGGGCAGGGGTACCAGCCCCCAGAGCTGCTGTGGGCAGGGGTACCAGCCCCCGGAGCTGCTGTGGGCAGGGGTACCAGCCCCCAGAGCTGCTGTGGGCAGGGGTACCAGCCCCCAGAGCTGCTTTGGGCAGGGGTACCAGCCCCCAGAGCTGCTGTGGGCAGGGGTACCAGCCCCCAGAGCTGCTGTGGGCAGGGGTACCAGCCCCCAGAACTGCTGTGGGCAGGGGTACCAGCCCCCAGAGCTGCTGTGGGCAGGGGTACCAGCCCCCAGAGCTGCTGTGGGCAGGGGTACCAGCCCCCAGAGCTGCTGTGGGCAGGGGTGCGAGCCCCAGCCCCGCCGGAGCCCTCCCTGCCCGTCGGCGCCGCTCCGGAGCTCCGAGCCCCGGCTGCCCACACGGAACCCCGACACCCGCGCGGGGAAATCGCCCTGCTCCTGCTCCCCCCAGCTCCGGCCAAACTTCTCGCACAATATTCTCCCCCATCTGGTTAAAGAGCCCAAAATCCTGGCTGTGAATCCAACAGCTGAGAATCGCGGGGAGGTTTTTGCTCGCGGATTTTGTTATTAGAGCGGGGCGCACGTGTGTGGTTTCCTCGCACCGATAAGGAAACCAGCCCACGGCTTTTGGGGCAGGATCGGACAGAAACCGCTAAATCATCGCCCAACGCGCGGAGAAGGGGACGGAGCTCGCGGCCCCGAACGGGACACGCGCGGAGGGAGCGGGACAGGGCGGCACCGGCGCCTCCCCGACGGCGCGCACCGGACCGGAGCGGAGCGGAGCGGACCCCGCGCCCACCCCGAGCGAGCCCCGTTACCTGCGGCCGGGAGCGCAGCGCTGCCGCGCCCGCGGGCACCGGCGGCTTCTCAATGACAGCGGCGGGGCCCGCCCCCGGGAGCCGCCCCCGGCCCGCCCCCGCCCCGCACCCCCGCACCTCGCACCGGGGGGCTCGGCCCGCATCCCCGCACCCCGCACCCCGCACCCCGCATCCCCGCACCCGCATCCCCGCATCCCGCACCCCGCACCCCGCATCCCGCACCCCGCATCCCCGCACCCCGCACCCCGCATCCCCGCATCCCCGCACCCGCATGCCCACACCCCGCATCCCGCACCCGCATCCCCGCACCCGCATGCCCACACCCCGCACCCCGCATCCCCGCACCCGCATCCCCGCACTCCGCATCCCGCACCCCGCATCCCCGCACCCGCATCCCCGCATCCCGCACCCCGCACCCCGCATCCCGCACCCCGCATCCCGCACCCCGCATCCCCGCACCCGCATGCCCACACCCCGCATCCCGCAGCCCGCATCCCCGCATCCCCGCACCCCGCACCCCGCACCCCGCATCCCGCACCCCGCATCCCCGCACCCGCATGCCCACACCCCGCATCCCGCAGCCCGCATCCCCGCATCCCCGCACCCCGCACCCCGCACCCCGCATCCCCGCACCCGCATCCCCGCATCCCCGCATCCCCGCACTCCGCATCCCGCACCCCGCATCCCGCACCCCGCATCCCCGCACCCGCATGCCCGCACCCCGCATCCCCGCACCCGCATGCCCACACCCCGCATCCCGCAGCCCGCATCCCCGCATCCCCGCACTCCGCATCCCGCACCCCGCATCCCCGCACCCGCATCCCCGCATCCCGCACCCCGCACCCCGCACCCCGCATCCCGCATCCCGCAGCCCGCATCCCCGCATCCCCGCACCCCGCATCCCCGCACCCCGCATCCCAAATCCCCGCATCCCGTGCCCGTGCTGATGGTCCCAAGCGTGTGCAGGGGTTGACCTCTACGGACAGATGTCATCCCCGGAATACGGGGCTGAGTCTCTCAGGGACAGCTGTGGACGGGATGTCCCTTGCTCCGAGTCCCCAGTTTGTGTTCCCAGCTCCCTCTGTGTCCCTGGGCTCCCCGGGCAGGGCTGGAGGGAGCGGGCGAGGCCGGGCGTTATTTGGGGTCCCACCTTGTCACCCCGGGCGTTATTTGGGGTCCCACCCTGTCACCCCGGGCGTTATTTGGGGTCCCACCTTGTCACCCCGGGCATTATTTGGGGTCCCGCTTGTTGTGCAGTGTGCGAGACAAAGGTGAAAGGACAGGCTTAGCAGGGAAAAGAGGGAGATAAGTGTGGCTGCCGGGGCTATGTCTTGCTTAGTCAGTTCTTGAATGATAAATCATTGGGGCAGGAATCCTGTCAGGGGAGGGAGTCCTGCAAGGGAGAGCAGGGTTACGAGTAGTGTTGCGTTCAGGGACGGAATGTTGTGCATGCAGTTACTGGGGTAGATGGCTTTAGGACTTTGATTGTCTTTAGGGTGAGGAAAACGGTTGCCGTTCTCACAGCGTACAGGTAAATTTTGAGGAGGGTGAGTTTAGCGTTGTAGATAATAACGATTGCTATTCAGCCTAGGTGGGAGATGGAAGAAAAGGCTACGATTTTTCGGATTTGTGTTTGGTTTAGTCCTATTCATCTTCCCAGGGCTGCTGAGAGGATAGAACAGCCGGGATCCCGCGTCGCCCCCAGCCGCCCGCTGCTCCCGGCGGTGCCAAGGGCACGGACAGACGGACACCCGCGGGACACGGAGCCCACATCCCGCGCTCAGCCGTTCCTTCCTGCCCTGGCACCTGCCCTGGCCGCCAAGGTGCCCTCCCTGCCCGCCTCAGCGCGGCTGCCCCGAGGCATCGATCGGGCGGCCCGGCAGCATCCCGGCCCCGCTGCCGCCGGCCGGGCTCCGGGCACAAACAGCACCGGGGCACGGGACGCGGCTCCTGCTGCCCTGCCCCTCTCCCAGGAACCGCTCCTCTCCCAAAACAGCTCGCCCGCAGAAATCGGGGTTATTTTTCTCCCCTGCTGACGTGAGAACTAAGTTTGGCACCTTTCACGAGCTGCGCTAGCCTGTGGTCGCTGAAATTGACAAAAAAATGGGGTTGAGGCCTGACATCTGAAATTAATGCAACATTAAACAGTGCTCAGAAAAAGGCTTTGCATCAGTTGCTGATTCATGCAGCTTCCCTGGGAAACTGCATCACATCTCCCCTCCCTCGTGGCCCTGGGTGATGTTTTCAAAGCCATCCACACAGGAAACAGATGCTTAATTAAAAAAAAAATAAAGCCCTGGTTGCTTGTCCTGGGGGTGAATACTGGTATCCACTAGCAAGAGACATCTGAAGCCTGTGCTGACCTACAAAACACGAAATTTGGGCCTGTGTGGGGTGGAGCTGGGCACTGGTTTCCTTGCCTCTGAGCAGTTGCAGTTCCAAAGGCGTGGGGAACAATAACTCAAAAAGTTACAGGACATTTTGTCTCCAAGCAGCATTCATCACCACTCACGCTCGGACCCTGTCACAGCTGCCCTGGGAAACATTTCAGAACTGCTTGGGAAGATACAGCTTGTGGCTGCCGACATGCCAAGCTCTGCCCATGCCGGATGGAACCTCTGGCAGCTCTCAGTTTGTGAGCTGAGCCTGCGGGCACACTCAGCTCCACGTCCTGCAGCCCGGATGACACCAATGGAATGACTGGGATTAAGGACCTGGGCAGGATTAAGGGCCTGGAAAGGATTAAGGGCCTGGGGAACTCTGCAGAGGTGCAGCTGTGAAGGAGGAAATCCCTCCACAGCTCACAGCAGAACACCAGCCCCTCTGGAGCCCCTCGTGCAGAGGTCCTGGGGCTCCCTGGCCTCTGTGCTCAGGGTTTTGGTGCCTTCAGGAGCAGCCCCAGCTCCAGGCACCTTTCCACGGGGGGAGGCTGCAGACAGGGCACAGCAGCACCCCTCTGCTCTGCTCTGCTGCATGCCCGAAGGGCTCTGGTTCTGCTCATCACCAAGCCCAGCACACAGAACCTGCTGAGGACACCACACAAATCTCGCCCACCCTCGGTGCTGGTGCAGCAGCTGCTGTGGTCACAGGTCACAGTTTCTGTGGGCTCACCTTTCCTCTTGTCTCTGTCCCTCCCTGGATCACAGGAAAATGGGTGAAAAGTCTGAAACATTTCCCTCGAGGCCTTGACATTGCTTTACAGCATCCTCTCTGATTTCCTGCCAAAGCCTCTGGGGGTTCTGGTTCCACCATCTGAGGGGTCCCCAGCCATGGGTGCAGCTCCACAAGGCAGGGCCACATTCACCTCTCCCGAGAGAAGAGGAAAGAGCAGGAAGGGAAGCTTTCCCCTGGAGTGCTGAGCAGCCCTTGGGACAACACAGCCCCAGGCCACAGCAGGACAGGGCACTCTGAGGGGTGCAAAACCCACTGGGGTGCGGGGACACCCCTGGGATGGCCCAGCTGAGAATTTATGGGTGAGTTAGAACAGCTGGCTTCAGGTGAGCTGGCTGGGGCTCACTGCAATGACACGACTGTCGCTGCTGGCCCTCCCAGAGATGAGAGAACGGAGCACTGACTGCGGTGATGAGCACTTCATCCGTGCACATCAGCAGAGCCCCAAGCCTCAGGGGGACCCAGGGCTGTCACTGGGGCCACGCGCCCCATCCAGCACCCCCAGTCCCACGGGGCTGGGGGCACCAGCCTGTCCTGGGCAGAGACACAGCCAGGGGCACAGGGCAAGCTGTGGGGCACGTCCAGGGCTCACTGCAGGAACTGAATGCAGGAAAATTTGGCATTGATGGTGTGACCATGGTCACAGGGGTTTTTGGATGAGGCAAGAGACGAGAATGTTGGCTCCATGTTCAGAGGGCTTGGTTTATTATTTTATGATATATATATTACATTATAACTATACTAAAAAGAAAAAGAAAGGAAAAGGTTTCTTCAGAAGGCTAGCTAAGCTAAGAATAGAAAAGAACGAATAACAAAGGCAGCTCTCTCAGACTCTGTCTGAGATATCTCCATCTTGATTGGCCATTAATTATAAACATCCACATGAGACCAATCCCAGATGCACCTGTTGCATTCCACAGCAGCAGATAACCATTGTTTGCATCTGTTGCTGAAACTTCTCAGCTTCAGCAGGAAAATCCCAGCCCAGCAGGGAGCATCCTGGGCCTGACACCACCCTGGGAGGCACCTGTGGGTGGCAGGAGCCGCCCGTGCCCCGGTGTGACAGCGCTGGAGCAAGGCCCTGGCACGGCTGGGCCATGGAGCCCCGGCGGTGGCAGCCCTGTGTCCCCTTGTCCATGTGCTCTCAGATAGGAAAGGCGAGTGTCACTGTCATATTTTCTGAAAAACCCCCTTGCCCAGGATTTTCTTCCGGGAAGCTGAGAAGCCTCAGTGAAACACAAAACAAATATTATCTCATTTGCTTCTCCTGTGTTTTGCTGCTTTGGAATGTGTTTGGAGATTGTTTATCCAACATGTGAATTGTTTTTAGTTAATGGCCAATCACCATCAGCTGTGTCGGACTCTGAGGAGTCAGTCATGAGTTTTTCATTAGCGTCTTGTTAAGCCTTCTGTCTGTATCCTTTCTCTGTTCTTTAGTAGAGTTTTAGTATAGCATTCTATGATATGATATGATATGATATGATATGATATGATATGATATGATATGATATAATATAATATAATATAATATAATATAATATAATATAATATAATATAATATAATATAATATAATATAATATAATATAATATAATATAATATAATATAATATAATATAATATAATATAATATAATATAACATAATACAACATAATACAACATAATACAGTATATCATATCATGTTATGTTACATTTTATATCATATCACATCATACCACATCCCATCATATGAAATATTCAAATAGCCTTCTAAGGACATGGAGTCAGATTCCCAGTTCCCTTGTCCTGGGCACAGGTGAGGCAGTTCCTGGGCAGTGCCAGGGGTGACGGGGAGCAGCTGGAGCCTCACCCTGAGCAGCGCTCACTCTGCCCTGCCCCGGTGTCCCCAGGCCTGGCAGGGACAGCGGGTGTGTGAGCAGCCTGCTGCTGGCCCAGCAGGAGCTGCTGGAGCTGCTTGCACAGCCAGTGGGCTCGCACAATGGCCATTCTCCACCGGCCACTGTCCCGGGGAAGCACACGGTGCTCATTCCCAAGGAGCCTGGCAAACATTAACCAAGAGGAACGGCAGGCTCACCCACCAGCCCGGTCAGGCCAGCTCAGCTCCACATTTGGAAATAACACCAGCTCCTCAAGTGCTCAGCTACAGCTCTGGGGTCTGTGACCCCCAGGAGACCCCTGGGACAGCAGAATCCATAAACAAAAGGAAGGGAACATAATGATTTTTGGGAAATGACTATCCTATGTATGCTTATTCCAGGAAAATAAATTAGTATGTCTGTAAGATATAGAATCCAAACAGGAGCATTTTCTGTGCTGCACATGCACGATATTCCAGAGGAGATGTCCCCTCGTGCATCTAACCAAATAAAGAAAGGCAGGTTGTTAATGCTCCATGCTGCCAGGGGTTGATCAGGTGATTTTGGTACCACCATGGCCACAGCTGTGGTGTGAGGCTCCAGCAGTGCTGACCACGCACGGGGCTGCCCGGCTGCCTCCTCCTCACAGCACTGCACGTTTGCAGGTCTCTGCAATCCATTTTCACATTCCTTGATGCTCCTTCCTATCCTTGTACTTCCTCGGTGCCCTCAGCCTCCCCACAGGGGAACTGCCTGCCTGTGTTTCTTCCCCACTGCTGTTGATGCCTTGCTCAGGCTGCCCTGGAACAGAGGCTGGATGGAGTTCCAGAATAGAGCAGGGATTTATTAAAAGGGTCTCCTCCATGGATGCACCTTGGGCAGCACCAGAGCACAGCCAGGGCCGCACCCAAGATGAACCAAAATGGCCCCAAAATGAACCCAAAATGGCCCCAAAATGCACGGCCGGGCACGGGGTCTCTGCCTGGGATCAGTTCTGCTCCATTTGCACCTTGCAGTTCATTGTCCCATTCCAGCTTTAGCCCCTGCAGTCCCACCCTGCTTGTTTTTCTCTCTCCAGCCCACGGTGTTTGTGCTCTTGGGCTAAGATTTGGATCATTTGTTCCCCAGCTGGAGCAGGAATTGTTTTGTCTCCCTGCTCTGTGCACAGAGCTCAGCATCTCATAATGTGAAACCCAGACCCACACACACTAAAGCAGCACAGAATCTGAGAAATATCAAAGCTAAAACCTGAGGCATCACTGTAATGTGGGATTTTTTAAAGATCTGTGTCTAATTCAGTGCTTCTGACAGCTTTACCTTGCTGTTATCAGAGCATTGTGTGCTGTGTCTGACAGAGCTGCTGAGCAGTTGTGCCCGTGCCCCTCTCTCCCTGTGCCAGTGGAGTCTGGCTCTCCTCACACCCCTGGGGAGGAGCAGCTGCCCCTGTGGCAGTGCCTGCACCTCCTGCCAGCTGCTCCTGGTGGTGCCAGGCTCTGGTCAGAGTGCTCAGGGCAGTGCCACACATGTAATCTTCCTGCAGCTCCAAGGAATGGAAGGGGAAATTCTCCTGTAATTATGGGACTGACTGCAGCTGAAGTGGTGATTGTGGTATGAACTGTCCAAGCTTTGGAGTGCAGACGTTTGAGGGAACTCGGGAAAGGTGCCACAAACACCCCAAGGACAGCTCAGGAAGGTGTCAAAACCCAAGGCAAGGTTTTCCCTGCCTTGCCAGTCACCTCACACCTGAGGGCTCTGGCCTATCCATGGGAGCACCTCCCGCAGGAAATGTTCCTCATCCCCCACCTCTCAAAGGGATGAACAGAATGGGGTGGTTCCAGTGGAGCAGCTTGTGGCCAGAACTGCCCAGTCCCTGTCCTGCAGAGCTGTACTGCTCCTTAGCAGCACTCCTGTCCCCTGCTGCTGTTCCTCTCCAGCCTGTGCTCAGTCCTGTGCCGTGTTTCACTCACATTCCCCCGTCTCCTCCCAGCCAAGCTCTGGCAAGCAGCCCCTCTCAGCCTGCTCCAGCAGAGAGTGAGGCTGGAGGAGCAGCAGGCACAAAGCGCACACGGAGACTCCCTGGTCCTGTGCCAGACTGGCTCGGGCCGTGCCAGTCTGCTCCTGCCAGCAGGGCAGGGGAGAGCCTGGCTCAGAGCGAGCGACGGGGCTGCTGCAGCTGGCACAGCCCTGCGCGTGTGTCACAGGGAGCCGAGCTGTCCCTGCCCCGGGGACGCTGCTGCAAAGCTCTTGGGAGGGCAGTGCTACACCTCCTGTGGCTGGGACGGGCTGTCCTGGCCTGGGATTGAACGTCCTGTCACTGCTGGGTGCTTTGGGAACGCTGCTCCTCTCGTGTCCCTGCTGGCTGTGGGTCCCTTGGGAATTGCTTTGGGAATTGCTTTGGGAACGCTGCTGCTCTGCTGTCACTGCTGGGTGCTTTGGGAACGCTGCTCCTCTCGTGTCCCTGCTGTCACTGCTGTCCCTGCTGGCTGTGGGTGCTTTGGGAACTCTGCTCCGCGGCCACCTGGCCGGGCCTGCAGCCAGGGGGGCAGGCTCAATTAGCTCAATTAGCCCTGTGATCAGGGGCACAGTGGGAGCAGCTGCTCTGGAATTGCCTCTGCTGAGCTGACAGAAATCCCTATTTCTCCCTGGCTGGCCGCAGGGCCCAGGCAGCTCGTGGGGATGCTGAGGGGAGGCACAGGGCTCTGCCTCTGCCCTGCCCCCCGTGTGGCCCTCGGGCAGCATTCCCTGTGCTCTGGGGGCTGCAGGTGCCACAGCTCCCCCAGGAAAGGCTGACCAGGGAGCTTGGGGCACTTTGAGCTCCAAGGAAAGCAGGTTTAACCCCAGCACACGGAGCTCCCTGCCAGGGCACAGCCAGGGGACAGTGCCAGGAGAAGGGACAAACTGCTGGGCACAGCGGGGCTGGGCACAGGGCAGGGCAGGGAGCCCCGGGCACAGCAGGGACAGAGCCAGCGTGGCGCTGGGCACTGACAGCAGCAGGGAGGGCACTGACTGCCCACAGAACCGGGCACTGCAGCGCCTTTGGTTGGTAAAACGGGTCAGTAGTGAGGGGTTTGCTTGTGCTGCATGTGTGGAATACACTGAGCACATGGGTTTACACAACCGAAATAAATACTTACTGTCTCTCTCCAGTGTGTAATTATTGGCTCGCTGCACGTTGGGAAACGAATCTGATTTTTGTGTACAGCCGTGGGATCCCGGTGCGTGCAGGTCTCTGGGAGAGCGTCAGCCCTGATCCAGCTCCAGGGCCTGAAGACAGCACAGCTACTGTCAGCATTGGGCTGCCTGATGGTTTGTGCTGTGCAGCATCTGTGGGCTGGGCAGAGCCTGCGGGAGCTGGGCTGGGCAGGCTGCCCAAGGGAACGCTGCCAGGGATGCCATCAACGCCCCCCGACATCCGCGGGGGCTGCCGGAGCACGGGCCGGGCTCTGCTCGGTGCTGCCAGTGCCAGCAGCAGCAGCAGCGGCCATGGAAGAAAGGGCAGCGAGGGGCAGGGCAGCGGGAGGGAGAACTTGTGTGCGTGGAGGGACGGCAGAGCCCTGGAACAGCTGCCCAGGGAGGGCCTGGAGTGTCCCTGTGTGGAGCCATCCCAGCCCCAGCCGGGCACCTTCCTGTGCCCCTGCCCCTCTGCCCTGCCTCCCCTCCCCTCCCCGGGCCTCACCCAGCTCCATCACTGTAATTAATTATCACAAACACAGCAGGACAGGGCCGTGGCACAGCTGCTCTCCCGTTTATTTCCATGGGGCTGTTGTTGGGCAGGGTGCAGGGCAGACTGGGCGCTCACACGGACGCGAGGTGAGCCGGGCAGCCGCAGCGCGGGGCGGACGGGGGCTCTGTTCACGGCACAGCGAGCGCTCCGTCACGGCCGGGACTCCCCCGCGGGCCCGCCCGCGCTGCCGGTGCCGAGGGGACACCCCCGGGAGCCGTGCGGCGCCGCTCCCGCCGCAGTGCCCGGGGAAAGCAGCCGCAGGCCATCCCGCCGGTCCCGAGGGCTCATATACTGTCCAGCTTCTTCAGGATGAACGGAGCTGCGGAGAAAACATCGCCGAGTGGGGCGCGGCCCGCGCCGAGACTGCTGCGGGACGGTGCCGCAGCTCAGACACCGCGCCCGACGTGAGACACCCCCCGGGCGGCCCCGGCACGGCACCGGGAGCGCGGGGCCGGGATATGCGGGGAACGCCTGGCCGGGATATCCCCGGGAACAGGGCCCAGAACACCCCCGAGCTGGGGCCCGGCGCATCCCGGGAGCGCGGGGCCGGGATGTCCTCGGCGACGGGGGCCCAGGACACCTCCGAAGCTCAGGCCCAGCGCATCCCGGGAACGAGAGCCCAGAGGCCGGGCCCGGCGCACGCCCGGGCCGCGCCACCCGCTGTCACTCACTGATCCGCAGCAGTGCGACGTAGATGACGAAGTTGCGGACGGAGGCGAGCACGTCGCGGCGCATCTTGCGGCGCAGCTCCTCGGGGTCCATCTTGGGCCCCAGCCCCTCGATGCGGAACATCCCGGCCCCGCTCCCGCTCCCGCTCCCGGCCCCGGCCCCGCTCCCGACCCGGCCCCGGCGCCGCTGGCGGCCACGCGCGGCGGGAACACGTCACCAGACGCGCCGCGCCTCGCGCGACCCCGGCGGCCGCGTGCGTGTGGACGCCGCTGGCGCGCCGAAATGGCGTCACTTCCGGTCGGGCGTGAGGGGAGAGGGACAGGGATGGGGACAGAGGGACGGCGACAGGGAGGGGGACAAGGGACAGGGATGAGGACAAGGGACAGGGACGGGACAGAAGGACAGGGATGGGGACAGGGACAGAGGGACAGCGACAGGGAGGGGGACAAGGGACCGGGATGAGGACAAGGGACAGGGACAGGGACGGGACAGAAGGACAGGGATGGGGACAAGGGACACGGAACAGAGGGACAGGGATGGGGACAGAGGGACAAGGAGGGGGACAGGGAACAGAGAGACCAGGGATGGGGACAAAAGCAGAGACAGGGAGCGGGACCGGGATGGGGACAAGGACAGGGACAGCCACAGGGACCGGGACAAGGAACAGTGACAGGGCCAAGACACAAAACCAGGCATGGGGACAGCTCAATCTGTGGCGTGTCGCGGGCACGAGCAGAGGCTGTCAGCACCCAAATCCCCCTGCCCCGGCAGCCGGGGGCTCCGGGGCTCGGGAAAGGAGGTTCAGCCCCAGGCCCGGGCGGGCAGCGAGCTCACAGCATGCCCAGCCTGGGCAGAGCCGGCCCGGCTCCCCGGGGCTGCCCTGGGGCACACGGAGCTCCCTGCCAGGGCACAGCCAGGGGACAGTGCCAGGAGAAGGGACAAACTGCTGGGCACAGCGGGGCTGGGCACAGGGCAGGGCAGGGAGCCCCGGGCACAGCAGGGACAGAGCCAGCGTGGCGCTGGGCACTGACAGCAGCAGGGAGGGCACTGACTGCCCACAGAACTGGGCAGCAGTTCTGCAGCGCCTTTGGTTGGTAAAACGGGTCAGTAGTGAGGGGTTTGCTTGTGCTGCATGTGTGGGTTTGCCACCCAGCAAAACTGAACTAAAAACCTGTAAATAAACCAAATACCTCGATTTTGGGGGGAAGGACCTGGACTGGGACAGGGGTAGGCCTGGCTGTGTGTGAAAGGCCATGTCACACACAGCACTGAGAATAACAGGATCCCAGGGGATTTGGGGCAGAAATGTCCCTCTGGAGCTCCCAGCCCAGCCCTGGCCAGGCAGGGTGCCCTGGTGCATGCCACAGGAAGGTGCCCGGCTGGGGCTGGGATGGCTCCACACAGGGACACTCCAGGCCCTCCCTGGGCAGCTGTTCCAGGGCTCTGCCGTCCCTCCACGCACACAAGTTCTCCCTCCCGCTGCCCTGCCCCTCGCTGCCCTTTCTTCGATGGCCGCTGCTGCTGCTGCTGGCACTGGCAGCACCGAGCAGAGCCCGGCCCGTGCTCCGGCAGCCCCTGCGATGTCGGGGGGCGTTGATGGCATCCCTGGCAGCGTTCCCTTGGGCAGCCTGCCCAGCCCAGCTCCCGCAGGCTCTGCCCAGCCCACAGATGCTGCACAGCCCAAACCATCAGGCAGCCCAATGCTGACAGTAGCTGTGCTGTCTTCAGGCCCTGGAGCTGGATCAGGGCTGACGCTCTCCCAGAGACCTGCACGCACCGGGATCCCACGGCTGTACACAAAAATGTGTGTGCAGGTGGGGCAGGGTGGGGCTGTGCCAGCTCTGGTGGCCCAGGAGCCGCCAGGATCTGCCCTTGGCTCACGGGCCAGGGGTCCTGAAGTGCAGCTCAGCTTTGGGCACTGGGTGATAATTTGGGAGCAGAGCCGCGTCCCTTGGAGGCTCCCTGCCTGCAGCCTCAGGTGCCTGCTGCATCCGGGCAGGTTATCCATCTGCAGAGGCTCTGCATTCCCTGGGAAATGAGATCCAGGGCATTCCTGAGCTCAGCTGACCTGGAGGCTGCAGGGAGGAACAGGCTTCTCCCCCTGCTGTCTCAGAAGGGGGATTTCCTTGTGCTCTGGCCCAGGAATGTCCCTGCCAGGGCTGGTGCTGGGGACAGTGCTGACAGCAGGGCCAGGGCTCTGAGGCGAGGCTGTGCTGGATGTGCTGTGGCACACGCTGACCTTGGGGAGAGGATGTCACACTACACACTGGTGTCCAGCACAGCCCCAGACCCCTGTGAGATCCACATGGGATGCCCAGGCCCTCATGCCCCTCAGAGAAGCTCCTTCTGTGCCTTGGTGTGCCCAGGAACGATCCAGCCATCCCAGTTTGGTGCAGCTCTCTGATTTTCCAGCACTAGGCAGGTGTCCCTTCACAAACTCTTCCTACTGTCACCCACAGTGGTGTGTCCCTGCCTTACAGGTGGCTCTGCTGAGGGTGCCCTCCCGGGGCAGGCCGTGTCACTGCTGTCACACTGCTGGATGAGCAGCGAGGGAAGAGCAGAGGTGTCTGAGCTCCAGGAGCAGCATGGCCTTGCCAGAACCTCAGGGAATGGGGCACACAGGGGGAGGAGACCCTCCCAGTGCCACGGGAGTGCTGTGTCCCCCGAGGGACAGGGGATGCTGCCAGGAGAGACCAGAGCTGTGGCTCGTGGCCACGATTCCAGGTGGCCAGGAGGGCCCAGGGCTGTGCCAGGAGCACAGGGCAGTGACTGTCCCTGGGCTGGCCCTGCCCAGGCTCCGTCTCCAGGGCTGGGTCCAGCTCGGGCCCCTCTGAGGGGCTGCAGAGCGTCCAGGGAACGGAGCTGGGAAGGGAATGGAGCCCAGGAGGGGCTGAGGGAGCTGGGAAGGGGCTCAGGTGGAGAACAGGAGGCTCAGGGGGCCCTTGTGGCTCTGCACAGCTCCTGACAATGCTGCCAGATGAAGCATGGATTGCACCTGGTGGGTTAATACAATGGTCTTTTAGGGAAATCATTAGACTATGGAAGTGCACAATCCAAAGCACAATAAACATTAACCAAGGAAAGGCGTGCGAAGCTGCACTCCACTGATTCCAAGCCTCACCGAGTACTGAGCTAGGCCAGCTCTGCCAGCCTTTCTCCTCTGGGCACAGCAGCACCAGCGCACCGAGTGCTCAGAACAGCTGGGGGGGCACTGGCCAGAGACACCCCGGGACAGGACGGCACGTGTGCCATCGGGGCCACCAGAGACACCCCGCGACAGGACGACACGTGTGCCATCGGGGCCACCAGAGACACCCCGGGACAGGACGGCACGTGTGCCATCGGGGCCACCAGAGACACCCCGGGACAGGAGCAGAGGGAACGGCCTCAGGCTGGGCCAGGGCAGCTCCGGGTGGGCACAGCAGGAATTTCCCCATGGAAAGGGGGCTCGGGAGCTGCCTTGGCACTGCCCGGGGGGGCTTGGAGTGCCCAGCCCTGCAGGTGGCACTCAGAGCTCTGCGCTGGGGACAGGGTGGGGATGGGGCACAGCTGGGACCCCACGGCCTGGGGGGGAATTTTCCAACCTGGATGAGCCTGTGGGAGCTGTGGCCAGGGGGAAATGCTGTGCTGGGGTTACCGTGCCTGGTGACACCCCGGGACATGCACAGCCCTCAGCTCAGTGAGGTGTGGAAGAATAGCTACGTGGCAAAAACCACATAAACATACTCTAAATAGCCAACCAAGAATTGGAAAAGTACCAGAGCCAGCCAATCTGAGTCCCTGCAGCTGCAGGGACACTGTGGCCTTCAGCATAGCTGTATGACGGTAACAAGGGGCTGTGGTTGAGAGAGAGACACGTGAGAAAAAGATGTAAGATATAAAGAATGAGGAAGTAAGAGAGGAGCTGGTAATTATGGTATAACCAATAGACTGCTTGGCTTACAGAATATGTATGAGCTTGTTACTTGTTGTGCATGAATGTCTGATGCCCCCATCAATAAACGAAGCTTGCTGAGCTCATATTGAGCGTCCCACTTGTCCCTGGCCACCACAGTGAGGGGTGACACCACCCTGTCCCCATGCAGAGCCCTGCCCCATCCCTGCCCCAGGGCAGCTGTGGTGCCACTGGCAGCACTGGGAGCTGCTGGGATGGACTGGGACTGGGCTCTGGGCCGTGGTAACATCATCCTGGAGTCCTGGATCACACTCAAAGCCTGCAGAGGGCACAAGGCTGTACTGGGAGGCACTGGTCCATACTGGAAAGGAGAGGTTTGGGCTCTGCTGGGAGCAACAGTGGAAGAAATAACTGCAAAAGTGGGGAAAAAAGTATCAAAGAACAAGGGAAAAGGGCAAAACCAGGGCACAAATGGGCAATAAGTGGTGAGAAAAACCCTGAAAATGGGGAAACTACCCCAGTAAAATGGTGAGATGGGGCAGAAACCAGTGGTGTGGGCACAGCCAGCAGCATCCCAGTGCGGGCCCAGCGCTCCCAGTCCAATACTGGTCTGCACCACAGGTGCTGTGGCACAATCCCAGTGAGGGCTGCCAGAGTCCCAGTACGTGCTCAGTGCCTCCAACACACCACCAGCACCCCCAGCACAGTGCTAGTGAGCCACAGCTCTTCAGGCAGGCTCCCAGTGTGACACCACCACGACCCACAGTCAGACCCTGATCCTGACGTGATCCCCAGTGTTCCCAGTATGGCCCCAGTGCTCCCAGCACAGAGCCAGCCTCAGGCTGCAGCTCTCCCCAGGCGGGCCACAAGTACATTCCCAGTGTTTCCAGCATGGCTCCCAGTGTGGTCCTGTGGCTCCGAGAGCAGCTCCAGGGCACGCCCCAGCACAGGCCCCAGAGCTCCCAGTGCTCCCAGGGCACTCCCAGTGCTGTCCCAGTGTTCCCAGTACAGCCCAATAAACATTTTTTAGTCCCCAAACACTCAAAATTCCCCCCAGACACGATGTCACCATCCTGCCATTGCCTTTATTGGTGGGTGGGTGCAGGGGGTCACAAGATCAGGCCCCCCCCAGTGAACTCCATTCGCTGCCAAGAGAGGGGAGAGAGGAACAGGTGAGTGGGGGGCCCTGGGGGTCCGACCCAGCACCCCCTGAGTCTGTGGGCTGTCCCTGCCACCCCTGAGTGTGCAGGGTGACCCCAGAACCCCCTGACTCCGTGCAGTGTCCCCAGCACTCCCAACTCTCCAGGCTGTCCCCAGCACCCCTGACTGTGCAGGGTGACCCCAGAACCCCCTGACTCTGTCCTCAGAACCCCCTGACTGTGTGAGGTGACCCCAGAACCCCTGACTGTGTGCAGTGTCCCCATCACTCCCGACTCTCCAGGCTGTCCCCAGCACCCCCGAGTGTGCAGGGTGACCCCAGCAGGGTGTTCCCCCACCACCCCTGATTCTCCAGGTGTCCCCAGCACCCGTCTCACCTGCGGAGGGGTGACAAAGGCCAGCCAGTCGGAGGGGCGAGTGGGCAGCAGCCCCATGGCCTGGCACTTGTAGAGGGCCAGCGCCAGCCCCAGCCCGTTGCCCACCAGGAACACGAGCCCCTGCAGCGCCCGCCGGCTGGAGCTCTCCAGGGCCTTCAGGGCTGGGAACACAGTGGGGCCCCTCAGTGACACCCACGGTGCTGCTGGCACGGGGGGCAGGGGGTGGGCAGCACCACGGGGGAGTGCTGGCCACAGGGGAATGGTGTGGGGGTCACTGTGGGGCTGTGGGAGACATCTGGCCATCCAGGGGGCTGTGGGGACACCACAGGGATGCGGGGACACCACGGGGGCTGTGGCACCTCTGGGGACTGCGGGGACACCCAGAGGACTGCAGGGACTCCATGGGGACTGTGGGACACCCAGGGCAGTGCAGGGACACCCGGGGGCTGTGGGCACACCCAGGGGATTGAGGGACACCCAGGGGGCTGTGGCACATTCAGAGGGCTGTGGGGACACCCAGGGACACCCAGGGCTGTCCCCACACTGGGGCTGCACTCACTGGCAGACAGGGACATGAGGGCCTGCAGCGGGCGCCAGCCCATCATGCAGACCATCATGGCCGGGAAGATGGAGATGGTGTTGCCGGCCATGTACATGATGAACAGGTTCATGGGGATCTGCTTCAGCGGCGCCAGAGCCACGTCCCAGCAGCGCTGCAAACACAGAGGGCCATGGCGGGGCATCCGGACAGGGCATTTGGGGGATCCCAGGGTGGGCAGGGGGACTCGGCATTCGGGGGGCCAGGGTGGGTACGGGGAGCCGGCATTTGGGGGACCGCAGGGCAGGGAGCACCCGTCTCGCGTGCCCGGGGCTGGGGGACCCGCACGGCCGGGGCAGGAGAGGGACGCGGGGCAAGGACCACCCCCACGGGGAGCCGAGGGGTGGGGACCCACGGATGGCCTGAGGCACGGAGCGGCCCCCAGAGCTGTCCGCGGCGTCGGGCACCAGGGAGCAACGCTGGGGACGCGGGGAACTCGGCCCAGGGCTGCCCGGTGGGGTGGGAGTGAGGGGAACCCGGGCTAGGGAGCGGTCCCACAGAGGTGCCCGGGCTCTGTGGGGACACGGAACAGTCCCCCAAGCCCCGCGGAGTGCCGGCCGTCCCCCGCTCCCTCCCTCACACCTTCTCCATGAGGATCTTGTCGCTCTCGTGGACGCCGCCCTCCCCCAGCTGCCGGTCAGCGAAGCCGAGCGGGCCGCGGCCCTCGGCGGCTCCGCGGGGCCTGCGGACAGCGGGGCGGGTGAGGGGCCGCTCGGGTTCCGGGGGTGTCCCGGGTGTGTCCCGGGCGCGTCCCGACTGCCCCGGGCGTCCCCCCGGCCTCACCGAGCCCCCGGCGCCGACCCCAGGTCCAGGGCCCACTTGAAGCGCCGGCCCCGCAGCGCCGCCGCTGCCGCCGCCATCGCTGCGCCGCGTCACGGGGACACCGCCTGTGACGTCATCACCGGGCGACAGGGACACGCCCCCTGCCACAGACCGACAGACACACGGACAGAGTCACGGACAGACACTGGCACACAATGACAGACACACACACAGACAGACAGACACTGACAGACAGACACACGGACAGACACTGGCACACAATGACAGACACACACACACACAGACAGACACACGGACAGAGTCACGGACAGACACTGGCACACAATGACAGACACACACACACACAGACAGACACTGACAGACAGACACACGGACAGAGTCACGGACAGACACTGGCACACAATGACAGACACACACACACACACACAGACACTGACAGACAGACACACGGACAGTCACGGACAGACACTGGCACACAATGACAGACACACACACACAGACAGACACTGACAGACAGACACACGGACAGAGTCACGGACAGACACTGGCACACAATGACAGACACACACACACAGACAGACACTGACAGACAGACACACGGACAGTCACGGACAGACACTGGCACACAATGACAGACACACACACACAGACAGACACTGACAGACAGACACACGGACAGTCACGGACAGACACTGGCACACAATGACAGACACACACACACACAGACAGACACTGACAGACAGACACACGGACAGAGTCACGGACAGACACTGGCACACAATGACAGACACACACACACACAGACAGACACTGACAGACAGACACACGGACAGACACTGGCACACAATGACAGACACACACACACACAGACAGACACTGACAGACAGACACACGGACAGACACTGGCACACAATGACAGACACACACACACACAGAGACAGACACTGACAGACAGAGACACACAGCCCTTTCCCCACACGGACAAACAGACACAGACAGACAGAGAGACAGACAGCCCCTTCCCCACACACACAGACAGACTCACACAGATAGATGGAGCCCCTTCCCCCACACAGACACTGACACACAGAGCCCCTTCCCCCCACACACAGACAGACGCACAGAGCCCCTTCCCCACAGACAGACACACAGACATACACAGCCCCTTCTCCACACAGACAAACACACACAGCGCCCCACCCCGTGTCTCGTTTCTGCCCCCGCTCTTCCAGCTCGCTCCCCCGTGATCCCTGAGGGTTTATCCTAGTGGGGGAGCCATGCTTTCCTGGGGGGGGGGGGTCTCTTTTAGTTTTGGTTAGTGTGTACAATTATTTTTATTTGTTAGGGCTTGCCACCTCCGTCACGGCCCCATCTCTCAACTCTCACAGCTGCCCCGGTGCAGCCCGTGGGGGAGCCCAGAGCCCACTGAACCCTGATATTGCCCCCATTATTGCCCCTACACCCTCGTATTGCCCCCATACCCCCAGTGATCCCCGCTGTTGCCCTCCTCAGCCCCACTGCTCCCTGTTAATGCCCTCCAAATCCCCGTTATTGCCCCCAGTGCCCCCCGTTATTGCCCCCACTGATCCTTCTCTGCGACTCCGACTCCTCCCCACCCCTCAACCACCGCGCATGCGCAGCCAGACGCCCTAGCACCGCCCCGCCCACCACGTGGTCCAGCCCAACACCGCCTCCCTATTGGTCGCGGTGACACAAGCCCCGCCCAGCAACGCGTTGGGGTCGACACGCGTTGGCACCGCCCTGCTCGAAGGTCACCAACCGCGCCGCCATGTTGGGTGTGCTGGGACTGCGGCTGAAGCGCGGCGCCCCAGCACCGCCATGTTGGGTGTCCCAGCACAGGTGTGGCACCCCAGGGCTGCCATGTTGGGTGTCCCAGCACATCTGGGCACCCCAGGGCTGCCATGTTGGGCGTCCCAGCACATGTGGGCACCCCAGGGCCGCCATGTTGGGTGTCCCAGCACATGTGGGCACCCCAGGGCTGCCATGTTGGGTGTCCCAGCACATGTGGGCACCCCATGACCGCCATGTTGGGTGTCCCAGCACATGTGGGCACCCCATGACCGCCATGTTGGGTGTCCCAGCACATGTGGGCGCCCCAGCACTGCCATGTTGGGTGTCCCAGCACATCTGGGCACCCCATGACCGCCATGTTGGGTGTCCCAGCACATGTGGGCACTCCATGACCGCCATGTTGGGTGTCCCAGCACATGTGGGCACCCCAGGGCTGCCATGTTGGGTGTCCCAGCACATGTGGGCACCCCAGGGCCGCCATGTTGGGTGTCCCAGCACAGGTGTGGCACCCCAGGGCTGCCATGTTGGGTGTCCCAGCACATCTGGGCACCCCATGACCGCCATGTTGGGTGTCCCAGCACATGTGGGCACCCCAGGGCTGCCATGTTGGGTGTCCCAGCACATGTGGGCACCCCATGACCGCCATGTTGGGTGTCCCAGCACATGTGGGCACCCCAGGGCCGCCATGTTGGGTGTCCCAGCACATGTGGGCACCCCAGGGCTGCCATGTTGGGTGTCCCAGCACATGTGGGCACCCCAGGGCTGCCATGTTGGGTGTCCCAGGACATGCGCGGCACCCCTGAGCTGCCATGTTGGGTGTCCCACCAGGCCCGTGCCCATGCTGTGTCCATGTGTCCCCACCCCAGGGGTCTCAGGAGCCAGCAGGTCCTGGGACACGTATCCCCAGAAGTGTCCCTGTGTCCCGCTCTGGAGGCGCTGTGGCACAGGATGGACTCAGGAGGCAGACTGGAGTAAAAAGGGTCCTTTACTGAGGGCTGGGGGCCCAGGCCAGTCCAGCTGCCCGCAGGGTGTCCCCGGCTCAGCACTTGGAGTAGCGGCGGCGCACGGAGTCGCGGTAGAACTGGAAGATGGTGCTGGCGGCACGCTGGGCTGCGGCCAGGCACTGCTGCATCTGCACAGACCGGGGACAAGGGCTGGCTGTGAGGGGCCCCCTGTGAGGGAATCCTGCACCCCAAACCCCCCCCGGGGGTCCCTCACCTCCTCCACGGAGCAGCTGCCCTTGGTGGTGGCCATCAGCACCTTCCTGTCGCCGCTGGCGATGGCGAAGGTGAGGATGGCGCGTGCCTCCTGCGGGGACAGCGGTCAGGAGGGCTGGGGGGCACGCCCAGAGCGGGCCCCCCGCCCACGCAGGGCTCACCTGCTCCTGTCGGGCCGTGGGGTCCAGCAGGATGGTGCCGTCGGGCTGCAGGGCGCAGGTGACCCCGCAGAAGAGGGCGGCCAGGGGCAGCCCCGCGTCCAGCAGCGCCATGCAGGCGGCGTTCAGGCAGCACGACAGCAGCTGGGCGTGTCAAGGGACCCACAGCAGCAAGAGCTCCCGTCCGCCCGCCCCCAGGCCGCCCCACAGAGGGAAGGATACGGAGCCGGCGTCGCTGAGCACCTGCAGCACCAGGGAGATGGCGGTGCGCGGGTGCAGCACGCCCAGCAGCACGGCCTCGCACGTCTGCCGCAGCAGCTGCTCCCGGCTGCGCTCCAGCACGCCTGCACAGCGGGCAGCCTGTCAGCTGGCACACAAACCCCCCTGCCCGGCTCCCCGGGGCTGCCCTGGGGCACACGGAGCTCCCTGCCAGGGCACAGCCAGGGGACAGTGCCAGGAGAAGGGACAAACTGCTGGGCACAGCGGGGCTGGGCACAGGGCAGGGCAGGGAGCCCCGGGCACAGCAGGGACAGAGCCAGCGTGGCGCTGGGTACTGACAGCAGCAGGGAGGGCACTGACTGCCCACAGAACCGGGCACTGCAACGCCTTTGGTTGGTAAAACGGGTCAGTAGTGAGGGGTTTGCTTGTGCTGCATGTGTGGGTTTGGCACCCAGCAGAACTGAACTAAAAAGCTGTAAATAAAACAAGTGTCTTGACTCTGGGGGGAAGAACCTGGACTAGGACAGGATGGCAAGTCCCCACCTGGCAGCCCCACCTTGGGGCGCAGCAGCACCTCCAGCGCCGCCCGGTCCGGCAGCTCCTTGCTGATCTTGGCCTCTGCGGGGCCATAGAGCCCGGCCAGCACCGAGGTGTCACCTGGGCACACAGAGAGCAGAGCTCAGGTGAGGAGGCTGCTCCCGGCAACAGGAGCCCCTGGCACCCTGCGGGAAGGGTGGGAACACGACTTGCCAAGGGGAGCAGGGGAGCCCCGGGACGGGCAGCAGGGGGGCTCTGTGAGGCAGAGAAGGGGATGCCTGGGATAGGCAGCACCACTGACACTGCGGGAAGAGCTGGGAAGGAAGGAGAAGCCCTGGGAAGCGGAGCCGGGTGGGCTGGGAAGGAAAGTCTCGGGAGGGGAAGGCTGGGAAAAGGAGACCCGGTAAGGAAAAAAAGGGAACCCCGGTGAGTAGATCACCACAGACGAAGGGACGGGAAGGGAAGGGAAGGGAAGGGAAGGGAAGGGAAGGGAAGGGAAGGGAAGGGAAGGGAACGGAAGGGAAGGGAAGCCCCACAGACCCTGCAGGAAGGCGGCCGAGCCGTCGGGCCGCGAGAGCAGCCCCAGCTCGCAGGAGAAGGGCCGCAGCCGGCAGAGCCCGTCCGCCACCTCCATCTCCACCGCCATCACCGCCGTCTCGCCGCTTCCGCCGCCGCTTCCGCTTCCGGGCCGCACGACAGCCAATCAGCGCCGGGCGTCGCGCTGGGCCGCGCCCCTCGCCACACGGGGTCGGGCCGGCAGCGGAGGGAGGGAGGGTGAGTGAGGGAACAGCCCGGCCTTAGGGAGGGCACGGCAGGGACTGCGGCGGGAGGGCAGGGCAGCGCGGGAACAGCCCGGGGACAGCGGGGACAGCCCGGGGACAGAGAGAGCAGGGACAGAGGGGACAGCAGGGACAGCCCGGGGACAGAGAGAGCAGGGACAGCCCGGGGACAGAGAGAGCAGGGACAGAGGGGACAGCAGGGACAGCCCGGGGACAGAGAGAGCAGGGACAGCCCGGGGACAGAGAGAGCAGGGACAGAGGGGACAGAGGGGACAGCCCGGGGACAGAGAGAGCAGGGACAGAGGGGACAGAGGGGACAGCCCGGGGACAGAGAGAGCAGGGACAGCCCGGGGACAGAGAGAGCAGGGACAGAGGGGACAGCAGGGACAGCCCGGGGACAGAGAGAGCAGGGACAGCCCGGGGACAGAGAGAGCAGGGACAGCCCGGGGACAGAGGGGACAGCCCGGGGACAGCAGGGACAGCCCGGGGACAGCAGGGACAGCCCGGGGACAGCAGGGACAGCCCGGGGACAGCAGGGACAGCAGGGACAGCCCGGGGACAGAGGGGACAGCCCGGGGACAGCAGGGACAGCCCGGGGACAGTGAGAGCAGGGACAGCCCGGGGACAGCAGGGACAGCCCGGGGACAGAGGGGACAGCAGGGACAGCCCGGGGACAGCGCGGGCACAGCCGGACCGCCGTCAGCCCGCGGGCACTGGCCGAGCGGGCAGAGCTCGCTGCTGCTCCGTTCCCCACCGCCTTTGAACACCCTCCGGGCTCTGCGCTGGGCTCCTGGCCACGGCAGAGGCGCGACTGTCCCCGGGCTGCGGGGCAGCGGGCCGCTCGGTGCTGCGAGGGGCTGCCCACGGCAACGGCCCGCGGCATCGCGACCCTTCTCTGTTCAATGCTGGCACACGGAGCCTGGCCATCGGAACGGCCCCAGGAGAAGGGGGAGACCGCGTCACGGAAATGGCTCAATTTTATTTCCTCCTTAGTTTCCTCCTCCTGACCCTCAAAGGGCGCCGGGATTTGTGCGCCCTCCTCCCCTCAGAGCGCCGGGTGCCGCGGGGCCGGGCCGGGGGCCGGCGGCTCCTGCCCCGGCGGGGCGCGGAGGGGCCCTGGGCCAGCGCGTCCTCCTGCGGCCCGGCCGGGGCCCGGCGCTGCCCGGGGCCGCCGCGGGGCCGCTCCTGCCCGGCGGCGGGGCCGGGCGCGGCCGGGGGAAGGCCGGGCCCGGCCCCGGGTTCAGGCCGGCCGGGCGGCTGCCCCAGGCCGGGCCCTGCGGGATCCGGGGCCGGGCCGGAGGTCCCGCCCGGCGAAGAGGGCCCGGCCCTGGGGCTCTGTGCCTCGTCCGGCTCGTCCTGCGGGGCCGGCGCTGAGCGCCGCCGCAGCCAGGCCTCCCGGCAGCCGTGCACGGCCACGTGGACGAGGCCGCGGATGAGCGGCGCGGTGTAGTCGCCCAGGTAGCGCTGCAGCATGTGCGTGAGCTCGGCCGTGTCCGGGCCGCAGATGCACAGCGTGGCCAGCGCGATGGTCTCCACCTGCCGCGCCTCCCACCAGTGCGGCCCGTAGATGGCGTCCAGGCTGCGCCGCAGCCAGGGCCGCACGGGCTCCAGCAGCCGCTCCTGGCCCTGCAGCAGCTCTGCCCACAGCTCCGCCGGGAACTCCTCCGCCGCCTCCGCGCCCGCCGGCGCGGCCGGGCCGCTGTAGACCAGGCGGAACAGGGCGCGGCGGGCCCGGGCGGCGGGCGCCCGCGGTGCCGCGGCCGGGCCGAGCAGGCACTGCAGGAAATCGTTGCGGCCCAGCACGGAGAAGCGGGCGCTGAGCACGGGGCTGGCGCAGCGCGGGCACGTGGCGCTGCCGGCCGTGTGGCGCAGCAGGCAGCCCAGGCAGAAGCGGTGGCCGCAGGGCACGGCGGCCGCGTCGCCCTCCGCGCTGTGGCACACCGGGCAGTTCCAGTCGGTCTGCGTGGCCTTGCTGGGGGCTGCGGGCAGGTACAAGGACAGCGCGCTCCCCATGGCTGGCTCCGGCCGCCGTGCTGGGCCCACAGCTGCGCTTGGGGGTCTCGAAGGTCTCCTGCAGCCTCGGCGATTCTGGGATTCTCTAGCGCCTCCAGAGCATGTCACACACTGCGGAATGGAGAGAGGCCGTGGGCGCTCTGTTATGAGTAGAGAAGTTGCCTATTTTTTTAGAAGGTTGCAGAGTTCACGGGCTGGGCCAGTTGCTGCCAGGGTGGAGTTCTAACTGTTGTAATCACCTGTTGTTAATAGTTTTTCGTTAACTACCTGTTGTTGATGGTTGGCAATTCCTCTTCTTGTCAAGTAACACCCTGCCGCTTCCCGGAGGATGGCACCCGGGACGGTGAAGAGGAGGGGAGTTGGCATGCAAATGAAGAAACCTTTCACCAAACCTAGCAAAAACCCCTAAAAACAATGAGCCAACATGGAATTGAGGGATTGATGTCTAGACGTGAGAAACAGAATCCAGTGTCCGCCAAGACCCTTTTTACTTTTCACCCTAATCTCAAAAGACGTTGGCCGGAAAGAGGACGCCGAATGTCAAACCGAAAATCTGGGAATGCCCTGGTGCTCTGGCGAGGATGGAACCCCCAGCTCTGCCCACAGACCATGGACACAGCTGCACTCTCTCTCCTCCTCCGTGCCGCTCCTGGGAGCCGCGGCGGCGTGAGCGCGACCCGTCGGCTCTCCCCGCCCAAGCTGATCGCTCTTAATCAAGGCACTGAGAAGGAGAAAGATCTCCCGCCCTATTTATTTCACACTGGCTGTCCTGGGGCACACAGGGCACGAAGAAAGGCCCAGGCAGCCTGTGGGCATGGGGAGCGTCCCCGCGGGGCTCACCTGCAGTGCTGCCAGCACCGGGCAGGCTCGGGGCTGCAGGGCACGCCTGCTGCACGGTGCAGGCCCCAGAGCCAGGCAGGGATGCGACCTCACAGCACAGCACAGCCCCCGTGGTGTCACAGTCGCACGCTTGGCTTGTCACCCTCCGCCAGCCGCTGACTGTGATGGTGATCACAGGGTCTGAGCATGTGGGAAGAGACCAGGATCTGACTCCACGTTTCAGAAGGCGTTTTATGATATATTTATTGTTTTATGATATATATTACATTAAAACTATACTAAAAGAATAGAAGAAAGCATTTCATCAGAAGGCTGGCTAAGAATAGAATAGGAAAGAATGATAACAAAGGCTTGTGGCTCGGACAGAATCTGAACCAGCTGACTGTGATTGGCCATTAATTAGAAACAACCACATGAGACCAATCACAGATGCACCTGTTGCATTCCACAGCAGCAGATAACCATTGTTTGCATTTTGTTCCTGAGGCCTCCCAGCTTCTCAAGAGGAAAAATCCTAAAGAGAGGTTTTTTCATACAAGATGACTGTGACAGGTGACATCACAACAGGACATAGGTCCCCACAGCATCAGGGGAAGAAGGGAAATCCTGATTCTTGTGTGTAACTGTTGTGTTTCCCTGCTGCTCTCAGCCACGTGCATCAGTGTCTGTGTGCCCTGTCCCTAACCCACCCTGGCTGAGGTGCCCTGAGAGGGGCAGCCCCGAGCCCACCCCAGTCACAGCTTCACAAGGAGACAGGGCTGGCTTGTCACCATGGTATTTTCTGAAAAATCCCTTTGCCAGGATTTCTTCTCCAGGAAGCTGAGAGGCCTCAAAAAAGAATGAAAACAATAATTATCTGATTGCTTGGAATGTGGTCTGGAGATCATTTACCAACAGGTGCATCTTTGGTTGGTTTCATGTGAGTTGCTTTAATTTAATGACCAATCACCATCAGCTGTGTCGGACTCTCTGAGTCAGTCATGAGCTTTCATTATCATTCTTGTTAAGCATCTGATGTATCCTTTCTCTTTTTTTTTAGTATAGTTTTAGTATAGCATAATAATATAATAAATACAAAAATATAATTGATAAAATATGATATAATATTATAGCTCATATCAACGTTCTGAGAACATGGAGTCAAATTCTCATTTCTCACCTCCTCCTCCTGGGGACCTCACAACACCACATTGGGTGGTTCCAGCGTGAGCCATGGGGCTCCCCAAAGGCACCCAGAGCAGTTTCAGCTCTCTGATCACACCCAGAAAGCACAGGCACCCTTCCTCCTGGGGATGCTCCTAAATCGCAGAATCACAGCATGACCCAGGTTGGAAAAGACCTTTGGGACCATCAAGTCCCAGCTGTGACCCAACAGCTCCTCATCAGCTAAACCATGGCACCGAGTGCCACGTCCAGGCTCTGTTAAACCCCTCCAGGGCCGGTCACTCCACACCTGCCTGGGCAGCCCATCCCAGCACCCAGCCCCTCTTTCAGTGAGAATTGTCCCTGATGCCCAGCCTGGCCCTCCCCTGGCACAGCTCAGCCCATCCCAGCACCCAGCCCCTCTTTCAGTGAGAATTGTCCCTGATGCCCAGCCTGGCCCTCCCCTGGCACAGCTCAGCCCCATCCCAGTGCCCAGCCCCTCTTTCAGTGAGAATTGTCCCTGATGCCCAGCCTGGCCCTCCCCTGGCACAGCTCAGCCCATCCCAGTGCCCAGCCCCTCTTTCAGTGAGAATTGTCCCTGATGCCCAGCCTGGCCCTCCCCTGGCACAGCTCAGCCCCATCCCAGTGCCCAGCCCCTCTTTCAGTGAGAATTGTCCCTGATGCCCAGCCTGGCCCTCCCCTGGCACAGCTCAGCCCCATCCCAGCACCCAGCCCCTCTTTCAGTGAGAATTGTCCCTGATGCCCAGCCTGGCCCTCCCCTGGCACAGCTCAGCCCATCCCAGTGCCCAGCCCCTCTTTCAGTGAGAATTGTCCCTGATGCCCAGCCTGGCCCTCCCCTGGCACAGCCCTGGTTCTGCCCGTGTCACCTGGGAGCAGAGCCCAGCCCCAGCTGGGCACAGGCACCTTTCAGGAGCTGCAGAGGGTGAGGAGGTGTCCCCTGGGCCTCCTCTTGTGCAGGACACACAGCCCCAGCTCCCTCAGGTGGTGTTTGCAGGTGACAGAGGCTTTGCACAGCAGCTCTGCACCATGCTGTAGCTCTCAGTGCCAGGTGGGATCGGCCAGGTGAGCGTTGATTTCTGCCCTAACAAGGGAAAGGCCAGTACAGCAGCTCCAGTTACGTGGTGCTACTGTAAAGAAAGCTGAAAAGACACAGCAAAGGAGGGTGGCAGTGTGCTTGCAAGATAAAAATCACTATTTTGTGCCTGGAGGCACCCCAGGAACAGCCCATCCAAACCACCCTGGGAAAGGGTTAATGGTCATGGAACAGCCAAAGACATTCCCATTTCCTGTAATGAGTACAGCTGTAAC
Source organism: Ammospiza nelsoni (assembly GCF_027579445.1). Lineage (NCBI taxonomy): Eukaryota > Metazoa > Chordata > Aves > Passeriformes > Passerellidae > Ammospiza > Ammospiza nelsoni. The sequence continues at coordinate 628,100 of NC_080669.1, forward strand.
AGAATTTCAGGCTTAGGAGAGAAATTTCCCCCTTCAAAATTAAGCAATAGCTGTAGATGAAAAGACACACCTGTCCCTTGAGAGAGGACAGGTACAGGCTCTTTAATAGCATCAAGCCAAGGCCAGGGTGGATAAACATGTTTTCTGTCACTAAACTGGCTGTAAGCAATGCAGGAATGCCAACGTGCATCACACAAAACTGTTTTTTCCTCTCTGCTGTGGCATTAACCACAGCACTCAATCATGTCAGTTACCAAACAGAGATCTGAGTTTCCCCCAGCACAATTGCAAGCCAAGGAGGAAAACTGCACGTTATACATTTAACTTCCTACAAAGTACAACTTGTGCTTATTTGCTGCCTTTTCCCCTCTAAAAGTTATAAAAATTTTTTTCCAAGAGGAATACAAAATAATCCATGGTACAACATTTGTTCCACTTATAAAGACATGAAGATCTTATTTATGTCTTCTGTAAGTCAGAGTACAAAACAGTATGAATACAGTAGAAATTTTCTTTACATCATCAGTATGGCAACTTTCAGGTGTAAATGTCAGCCTCCTCTTTCCAGAAGGGCTCAACTTTTAAACAGCATTTTTTTTTTGAGAGCGTGAATTTGAATAAACCCTCCAAATGCTGACAACTTATGGAACGTGTACTCAGGAAACCCACTGCACAAATGCGAAGTATATTAAAACGTGTAAAAATACAAATAATTTAAGGCTGACAACTGCTCATCTCTAGTCTCTTTCAAGCTGATTGCAGTCCTTTATTTCTCTCTGGTGCCCGCCCTGAGGCAGTGCCACGGCTCAGGAGAGGCAGGAAGGGGCTCGGGCCGGCCCTGCCGAGCAGGAGGGCTCCGGGAGCTCCCGGCCCTGGAGCCCGGCTGGGCAGCGCTGCAGGCGCGCGGCGTGCCGCGGTCTCTCAGTCGCTGTCGTACTCCTCGATCCTCAGTTCCTCCTCCTCCAGGAGCGCCTGGGCTGCCACGGGCTGGGGCTGGCTGCTGGGCAGGTCGCTGCCGCTGGACTGGCTGGAGGGAAGCCCCTCGGGGTCGCCATCGCCGTGGGACAGCTCGGGCACGCCGGGGTCCTTGTCACCCAGAGCCTCCAGCTGCAGCCTGCAGAGCACGGGGGAGCACCCTGAGCAGGGCACAGGCTGCTCCCCAACCCCCTGAGCAGGGCACAGGCTGCTCCCCAACCCCCTGAGCAGGGCACAGGCTGCTCCCCGGGCACAGGCTGCTCCCAGAGCCCCTGAGCAATGCACAGGCTGCTCCCCAGGCACAGGCTGCTCCCAAACCCCCTGAGCAGGGCACAGGCTGCTCCCAGAGCCCCTGAGCAGGGCACAGGCTGCTCCCTGGGCACAGGCTGCTCCCAAACCCCCTGAGCAGGGCACAGGCTGCTCCCAAACCCCCTGAGCAGGGCACAGGCTGCTCCCCGGGCACAGGCTGCTCCCAGAGCCCCTGAGCAGGGCACAGGCTGCTCCCCAGGCACAGGCTGCTCCCAAACCCTCTGAGCAGGGCACAGGCTGCTCCCAGAGCCCCTGAGCAGGGCACAGGCTGCTCCCTGGGCACAGGCTGCTCCCAAACCCCCTGAGCAGGGCACAGGCTGCTCCCAAACCCCCTGAGCAGGGCACAGGCTGCTCCCCGGGCACAGGCTGCTCCCAGAGCCCCTGAGCAGGGCACAGGCTGCTCCCCAGGCACAGGCTGCTCCCAAACCCTCTGAGCAGGGCACAGGCTGCTCCCAGAGCCCCTGAGCAGGGCACAGGCTGCTCCCCAGGCACAGGCTGCTCCCAAACCCTCTGAGCAGGGCACAGGCTGCTCCCAAACCCCTTGAGCAATGCACAGGCTGCTCCCTGGGCACAGGCTGCTCCCAGAGCCCCTGAGCAATGCACAGGCTGCTCCCCGGGCACAGGCTGCTCCCAGAGCCCCTGAGCAGGGCACAGGCTGCTCCCAGAGCCCCTGAGCAGGGCACAGGCTGCTCCCAGAGCCCCTGAGCAGGGCACAGGCTGCTCCCAGAGCCCCTGAGCAGGGCACAGGCTGCTCCCAGAGCCCCTGAGCAATGCACAGGCTGCTCCCCGGGCACAGGCTGCTCCCAGAGCCCCCTGCCTCATTCCCTCGGGCAGAGGCAGTGCCCAGGAACACACTGTGCTCTCTAGCAGGACACCTGCATTTCTCTGTACTACTGAACAGATGAAAAGGATCACGGTGCTGTCAGCATGGTGTCACCCCTCGGATCAGACACTGTGACACCCCGCCAGCTTATTAATGCAGATACAAAATGTCAGTAACCACCGGCAAGCTGCAGGGCAACTTAAAAGGGACAAGGAAGTTACAGTTAATTTGAGAAACGTCACACCTTGTGGCACAGACCAGGGGGATTACAAAGAAATACACCCTTTAGGGACACCCTCCTTCCTCCCTGACTAACAACCAAAATGGCTTTTCATGCAACAGCTGGGGAACAGGGAAAGACAGCTTGGAAATTCTCAGTTAAACTCAGCAGCAACACCAGGGACAAGCAGGAGATGCTTCTGTCAGAAGCCTCAACAAACTCTGTCCTAGTTAGGAGATAACAGTTTGTCTCACTGCAGCTGTGAACTTGATTGTTTGCTAAAACCACACCAACAAAGGTTCACTCTAAGTAGCCTTACAGGCAAAACTTCTACCAGATGAAATCAGTACAGCTATCTGATTTCAGATTAAATAAACCTTTAAAAATATTTTGTCTTTGAATGTCACATCACAGACTTATGTAAACGAAAGGACTCTTCCCCTTGATATATGACACTTTTTAACTGCAGACACAAGTTCAGCTTACCTCCCAAAATGTCTTTTCAGTGGCAGCCTCCCCACGTCTTGGATAAAAGCAATCTGAGCTAAGAACAGAGAGCCACCAGTATCATATCAGGTAGATCATAATGAACAGACAGCTGGGCATACCAGAAAATAAACACTGGCCTTAGCTGAGTGTTCCTGCACACATTTGAAATATTTTAGATACCATAACACTGTGTATGTAACTTTTCCCCCCACAAACTGTTACAGTTTACCACAGCATATTTACAGACGGCCTACACACAACATTGCAAATCCCTGACATTTGTCCCTTGTGTATTTATCACGTAGAGCTGTTATTCCACAGCCTACAAAATTCACTCATCCTGTCAACGCCTTAGTTAAGACATGATGCTTTTTATTATAAACAATTAACAACAGCATAACTGACCCAGCTCTCTAAATACTAATTTTTGCATTATGTACCACACAAAGTAAATTCTTCTGCATGAACTGTTTGCTAATGAATTATCTCAGATTTAGCTTTTTTTTTTAACGCACTGCAAACTGGAATTTTGCTTCTTTTATCTCTGAAAGGCTTTTTTGAGCTGTTGTGTGTTGCTGTTACTGGAAAGGTGTAGGATCATATTCACAGGAACATGGATGTGTACTAAATGAACTAGTCCAACCTTCTGGAACTAAAGAAGGAGTCATCTTTGTGGACAAAAAAATTGATGTTGCAAGAAGAAAGAAGGGGCAGAACAGTTGCTGGCAGACACAGGGGTGTCAACCCCAGTAAAATGATTCTTACAGCTTCTACCAACTGGATTAATAAAAGGATGTGTGCTTGCCTTGTGGACAAAGCAGAGCTGCCAATTAAACAATGCATGGCTGTGTAGACCAAGACAAGAAGTGAATATAAATTATGTTTAGAGGCACAATAAATGGCTTTTGCTTGATTGACATTGAATCATGCAGAGTCCTTTGTCTTCTCAGAAGGGTCTCAGTAAGCAATGGAGATCCAGTCAGTACTGGCTGCTGGGTTTCCAAGCCCTAAATCCAGAGAGCACCTCAACCACTGCAGTTTGACCAACCTACCAGGGCAGCTTTAATTTTGGCTCTGGTACTGGGAGCATCTTTGGGCATCACCTACATAACATTTGCCAGGAGAATGTTTTATGCTGAGGCAAAAACATAAACAGTATTGACCTTTAGGCTTGTGAAATCTGTCCGTGTTTCAACTGCAAAAACACTCCAAGACCAGGAGTTACCTTGATCCATCTTACCTTGATTTCTCATTGGGTTTGCTAACATAGCAAGGTAAGGCAGCAGCTCTGTCTGAAGGCACTCAGGTGGTAAACAGAAGCTTGAGAACAGGGATTTTGCAGCAATGCAATTTTCCTGATACTGTAAGAGGTGGGGGTGGGGGGAACACAATGAAAAAACAGGTAAAACATTAAGAATGTAGATGTTCTGTACCATAACACACAGACTTTCTTCCTGCCTGCTACAGGGAGCTACGGAAAAATGAGACCAGATAAAGAAAAGGTAACCAGTTAACATGCCAATCTTAAAATGGTAGAATCCTTCAAATTTGCCTTTTACTGGGCATTAAAATTAAAAAAAAAAAAATCCTTGATTATAGAATTCTCAGCCATTCCAGGCCAATGTTTTTTGCCAATGTATTAGTTCAAAAGTAAAAAAATGCCAAGACCTGCTGTGTCACCTGAACGAGCTCTTTCTGATAAACACATAAACCATAAGAGCAGGCATTTCTTACACTTATACAACAGTTCAATATGCAGTTCAAACTGCACAAAACCAGACTCAGTTCTAGGAACACTTAACAGCACTTAGTTGTCTCTCTATTAATTTAGGATTAACACTCTCCCGGGAACATGCCAGCTTGGACACAGGCATCAGAATTTGTCACTGGCCTCCAATTTATTTTTACATTAAAGGAGTGATGCAAACTACTCTTCTAGCAAGTGCTTTATAGAACCAGATTATCTCAAAATAGGGTATTTTGTCGCAGACATCTTTTATGAAAAATCTATTCTTTAAGATTTTTCCTCTTGAGAAGCTGAGAGGCTTCAGGACAAAATGTAAACACTGATTATCTGCTGCTGTGGAATGCAACAAGTAGATCTTTGACTGGCCCATGTTACATGTTTCTAATTAATGGCCGATCACAGTCAGTTGGCTCGGACAGAGAGTCTGAGACAGAGCCTTTGTTATCATTCTTTCTTATGCTATTCTTAGCCAGCCTTCTGATGAAATCCTTTCTTCTATTCTTTCAGTATAGTTTTAATGTAACATATATAATAAAATAATAAATCAGCCTTCTGAAACATGGAGTCAGATCCTCGTCTCTCCCCTCATCCTAAGATCCCTGTGAACACTGTCACATTATTTGACAAGTTCAGCAAGTCAGTGATCACATTCGATGTACACTACTCAACAGTCACACCTTAGGGAAAAAAGAATTAAGAAAAAACAAATGAAGGCTTTACCTTTTTGTTGATCAGAAACCACTGTGGCTTGTGTAAGGGTCGGAAGCCCATGCCCCCCTGCTGGTGGGCAAAGGCCCTGGAGGTGTTGGAGTGGATCACCCCGCGCGTGGCCACGGAGGCACTGTAGCTCTCCATCACCAGCCGTGCCTGAGGGACAAACGGGGCCTTGGGTGAGCTCATCTGCACTCAAACACAGCATGCACGGCCTTCTGCAGCCTACAGTACTGCAAAACTTGTATTCAAAGCAGCTGAGAAAAGAAACAGCTTGATTCCTTTTCTTAGTACAAACATATTCTACTCAAAAATACTTTGTGGAGTATCCTACAAACACTGCAACCCATCGTAGTAAAATGCTGACAGAAGCTGGACAAAACATTGGCTCTGCATCTCTTCTGCAGCTGATTCAGCATTCATTAACAATTCAAATCACTCACACCCCAAGTTTGCAGCAAATTCCCAAAAATACAGTGAAAAGTTGAGAGTTTAATATCAAAGCACTTAAAGACAAGTGTGTGCCTATACAAAGATGACACTTACACTCCAGTTGCTGCAAAGGACATCAGCAGTGCTCAAATAGTCGCTGGCTCTCACTACATCATCTATGTCAGAAAAAAAGTCCACGTAGTTCTGGTGAAGGTATAGATTGAACATGCTTCCGGACATATGTGATTTCTCCACAATTTCCTGTCAGGAAGAAGAAGAGTTTGGATTTTACAGGGGGTAAGGAAAAGGACCCTTGTACAAAAAGCTGTGATACATCTAGGTCGGGGAGCTGGGACACAAATCCCAAGCAGCGATGCCCGGACACAAGGGGCTGGTTTGCTCCCTCCCAGGTGAGTGATTCCCTGACTCAGACTGAGGGCACACCAGGTGAGAGCAGCAAGGAGCCCCATGTGGCTGAGCACCTGCAGCACTCCTGTGGGGCCCAGCTCAACTCTGGGCCGTTGCAGCAGTACCTCAGGCTGGATGAGCAAGGTGTCGCGGCGCTGTCCAGACAGGTGGGCAGGCAGCTGAGGGCACTCTGCTTCTGACGCTGCCTCTCCTGAAAAGGATTGCACAGCCTTTATGTTCACAAATGTTGGCAACTGCCAGCTCCACCAGCAGTAAATTACAGCCTTTTCCATCCCACTAAGCCCTGGGACAGACACAGGTATTTAATTATTATAGTCAATACTACACAGTCATCAACACACAATTAGCTGCATTAAGCTTCATATAACAAACCTAACAACATAATTTTTGTATTCCCTCACCTCAGTACTTCTCCTCAGCTGGTTTTGGAGCCAGTACTGGGAATTACCACCAAAATGTGCATAGCCAGTGGCATGAGGGACTCTGATGTAGCTGATTTTGTGCTGTTGTGACTGACCAAACATCCCAGACAGAACCCATCCAAAGCCTTACTTTAGCAACTCCAGCTAATAGCAGCTGACGTACTTTGCCCATTGAAAGGGAGAATAACTCAAAGTTTTCTTACTTTTGCAATAAATAATTTTCCCCAGAGCATGGAAAAGAAAAATGGATGCATCCTTGCCACCAATTGCTTGTATCTCCTGGTCTTCTGAGGTATCACATTTACTTTTCTTTCTTACTTTGGATACTCCTGTTTCATCACATTTTATTGTGGAGCTCTTCTTCTTCTTTGACCAAAATTCTTTCTCCAATGAGCAGTCTATTAATAAAATAAAAAATAAAATCAAGACAGAGTACATGATTCTGCAGGAGTTTTCTATAATGCTGCTGCTAATGTTCTGTGTGAACAAATAGTACTAATAAAAGGAACACAACAGGCTATATAAATGGGAGCACTGTGAGAAAACTCATTTATTAGTCAGTCACCTAAATTAGCATCACTCATTACCTTAATTCCACTTCTGTCCCTTGAGCCACAGCTGAGGTACCAAGTATTTTCTGAACAACAAACAGCTGTCTTTGAAAAAAGCCTTCAGGCTTATCCCTTCAAGTTCTGACACATTCCCCACTTGACATGTTTAAATTTCATGTTTAAAAGCACAAGTACAAATATTTGTAAATTATATTTCAGTTACATACTGTTATTTCAGTTACATCCTGCTTACTTATCAATTTTGTCTCCTACTGGCATTATCTGTACAATAACCTTCCTCCCTGAAATATAAGTGGCAAAGAAAACCTTTTATTTAGATGATTCTTTCAATTGCCCACTATCTTCTACAAAGTTTTGAACCTCATGAAATAAAACCCTTATTCTACTCTAAGTTAATAAACTTGAAATTTTTCACCCACTATTTCATTTTGTGGCATTTGAATGTTCCTTACTGAGCTAAGATAAACGATCCTTTAGGTTTTTATTTCCTTTTCTCCCACAATTACCATGGATGTATTTTACCCATTAATAGTGTTACAAAATGAATGTATCAATGGTGCTTACACAGATACACACATGAAGAAACACACTTTATGTACATAAAAACAAATGCTGCATGCTCAGGAGACCAGCAAGGAGATGGGGAATCTCCCAAACTTGCACAGCATCACCCAACTCACTGAAATACCAATCACTCACCTCACTGAAATACCTGCACAGCCACAGATGTTCTGTTCAAACATCTTCTCAATGTTAGGGAAAATGTGAGAGAAGAATGCTTAGTGTGCACCCCAAAGTTCACACACCAAAGCTCTGAAGACATGCCTTTATTTTCTCCCCAGCTCTAACTATCATGGTTTTACATTTCTAAGGAAACTTATTTAAAACTACACAAACTGGTTATTTTAACATTATTTAGATTTTCTGGAGGATGCGTCCAGCAGTGAGATGCTGCATGCTTTTCTCAGATGTCATCAATCTAACATTCACTCATTCCAATGGCATCATCACCCTGCTGAGAGCAATCCTCTGTTTTTCTGATTCACACAGAACAATCCAAGCCAGGTACACTTGAAGATATCATCAGAATAACTGACCTTCCACATCTGCAAGTTAAATGTAGAAACCTGACTCTCTGCCTTGCGTAACATAACTAACACTGCCCATCTAATTTCAGTATACCCTAAAACTCAAAGTAAACTCTCCCTCTTGAAAAATGGGCTTGAAACTACCTTTAATCTCATATTCCATGAGCACATTTGCTATTTGCAAAGCAAATGGGAGGAAAAAGAAGTGTGACATTAACAACACCATTACTAGCTCCACCGCATACAGCAGAAGACAAGTGGTGAGTCTGTTTCCTTAGGCCTAAGTTTAATGTAAACAATGTCACCATTTCACAGAGCTGAGAATGAACAAACACGCCAGAGTGCAACTTTTAGAAATGCAACTCACACACACCAGTTCCTGAACAACTACTGACTTGAAAAGTGCTCATAAAATCATCAGTTTAGGACATGCAGAAAGCAAGCGATGAAAGTATCCCTGTCAAACTAAGGCAGCATCATATAAACTCTGAACAGCAAACACAAATAGCAGAGATACCAGGAGGAAAAGAGGGCATTTAATCAAATCACATCAGCACAATGCACATGTGTCATGGTTTAAGCCCAGCCTGCAGCAGCTGAGCCCCGCTCATGCCCCCACACACCCTGTGTTTATTCCTGCTCCACAGAAGCGTGTCCAGAATGTTTCTGCAACTCACCCAACTGTGCTGCAGCTGTGAACAGAACCTGCTTTCAGCAGAAATGGTCAAAATATCACCCCACCTAACAAAAGCTTAATTTTTACCTTTTGTAGAGGAAAACTGAAGGCTGTTTATTGCACTTCTTATGTCACCTGAACAGCCCCTGCAAAGCAACTCCAGAGAAGTTCTATCAAGGGTGTAATTCTCTCTGTTCTACAAGGAAAAACAGCAATAGAAGAAACAGGAAAAACAGCAATATTCAAAGCAATACAAGAGCAGGAAAAGGAGTATTTAAACATGGCTCTGGGAACCCACCCCTGACACACACCACGAACAGACACATGAGGAACCACCATGTGCTCAAAATACGGAATACTGTGAACTTTAAAAAACTTAATTTGTTTAAGCATACTGTCACAATTTATATAACAATAATCAAGAGAAAAATGTACATAATTCTTTGCAAGGTGTCACTCAATATGATACTGCTTGTAATCTAAACAGTTCAGGAACAACACAAGATTTAGGTTCATGACCTCTTCTGGCCTTGCTGGATACATGAAAGATTATATCTCTTCCTATTATTTGTTTCATTTATGTAATTACTGTAATAACCACAGTAATTTTCAGAAGCAATTTTGTAGACTTGGACCACAGATCAAGTGAAACTAATATTAAAGACAAGGTATCTTTCCAGCTTGTTCCTTGCTTTCTGGTGCCCTGGGGAAAAAGCGTTTGTCTTTGGGCAGATGTGGGGTTCTGCTATCAAAGATCAAATACAGCAACAAAAATAACATATTTTTATGTGGTCCTAGCCCTGCCCAGAAGTTAAGAACTTTGAAAACTTACCATACTGGCTTCTGCTGCAGCTATTCGATTGAGAACTTTCATCATATTTGTTGGTGCAATAGGCTTGAAACTGTTGAATTCCATTAAAAAAAAATTAATTAGTTTCTAACCTCTCAGTTAGAAACTGTTATCTGTACCATGTTTAAATGAGGTAGAAGGTCTCACCTAATATTGCATATACACAACTCCTCTACAATTTCAGCGGGGAACAGGGACCTCTGGTTGCTGTCTCCACTGAAGTTATCTGAGATTATAAAGACCAGGGGGCACCTACTCCTGCGAACAAAACTCCTGCATAGCAGAACAACAAAACATGATTAATATCAAGCTGCAGCTTTGCAGGTTGCTAAAGCTCACAATTAACAACTCGTTTGCCACTGACCTGAGGATTTCATGCAGGCTGCCAGGATCTCTGTAGAATTGGTTAGGAATGTCCTGTCCAAAACAAAGAGCCGCTGTCATGGCATGCAGATGTAAATACTCTCCTCCACAGACTGATCTTCATGGCACACAACATTGCCACACATTTTTAACTCCTGGTTTGCTTGCTGTCAACTACATTTAAACACAGCTGACATTGGACAGAGGAGCAGCAGAGGGAAACAAACCCAAAGCACAGTGTGTCTCATTAAGGAAAAGGATCATCTACACAGAAATGTTTTCTTGCTGTCTCAGTTCCCTAAGACACAGCCTTGGGTGATGACACTGCCTGTGGACAGGAGTCTCACCCAGAGGACAAACAATGCAGGAAGCAGCTCCCTTAGGGAAGAGGGCAGGACCCATCTGAGGTGTGACAGGACGTGCACAAGAAGGTGACTGAATAAAGATAAATCTCAGAGAATCTACTTCCTAAATTCTACAGTACATCACATTACCCTGCCAGAATTTCTGTCTGGTTTGGTCTTGAAAGTTTACAGACAACTTGAGTACCAATTTCTAAAATTTCTCTTGGGAAAGGAATTGGAAAGTTCAGAAAGAAATTGCTATTGAAGCACACTTCTATGCAAGTACAAATAAAAGCCTTGTCCTGTACCTGCCCACATACCTCAGTTCACACCTGTGCCCTGAACAACACCACCTGTGTAAAACCAGGCAGAAAGTGCTAAATTTCAACTGCTCCTGCCTGTGTTCATTCTCAAGTGTACCCTACGCCCTCCTGCATCATTGAAGAACAGGAACAGTGGTGTGTTTTCCACTCTTCCTGTTTATACACATACATACTTCTAGAAATTAAATAATCCAGAAATGTGGGAATGACTTCTCAACATGGATCTACTTTTTGATACTCTGTTATGCATTTCTGTGCTCACACCAGACTCCCATTTCTGCCTCACGACTTGCTTCTGTGGCATAACTAACTACAGGCAGGACGTGGCTCTAGACTGCTGCAGAGACACAAACAGCAATGAAGATCTCACCTGCAGTAAAGCAGCCTAACTTTGGGAAACACCAATCCAGTATCTGAGGCTAGTCAGCAAGCCAATATTACAACAAAAGGTACTGTTTGAAACACAACATTGCACAAGTTTTCACTTACTTCAATAAGAATAAGCTTTTTATCATTTTCTGAGGACTCCCCAAGCATCTGAAGTTTGTTATACTTATTTGCTCTTAATAGAAAATCTTGAAAGAGAGCTGCTTGGGCCTGACTCGGAAACGTATGAAAATTTGAGTCTGAAAAAGAAAACTAATTAAAAATATGTATTCTATATTATGCCAAGTAAAATACAAATACCCACACGAGCTAATACCCACCCATGCTATTTTCTGACAGCAGCACTGAACAAGCCCTTTCACAAATATGTGACAAACACAGGAGAATTTTTAAAGGGGTGTAATTCAATTGAGAACCCAGACAGAGACACTTACCTGTTTTCATTTATTTGGTTCAGATTACATCCAGGCTATTACAGAGGTCGCTATATTGATTTGAATTGTCAATTATTTTGGATGAAACACTGTAAAAAAACCTAAATCCCCTTCCAGATAAAAGCCTCAGAAAGATTCTCAATAAACACTAAGGAATTGAGTTACATGGATGTGGATCTGATTTCATACGTGACAGACAGAAATGAAGCAAAAATACAAGACAGAAAACCCACAAAAGTAACTGGAAGGGGAAATAAAAGGTTAAAAAGGTAAACCCCCAAAACACTTACCGTGGCCAAACATGCTCCTCAAGTCTTCCTTTGTGAAGTCTAGAGAGAGTGGATTGGTCCATTCTTGCACCTGAAGGCCAAGATCTCTGGCTAGAATGTGCAGAGTTGCTGTTTTTCCACAGCCAGGAGGGCCAGTCAGCAGCAAGACAGAGCCACCCTGACACAGAGATATAAAACACAATCACAGATGTGACAAATTAAGACTGACCGCTGGCTAAGGATGAATACTGGTTGAGCTTTTCCTGTTTCTCTGGCAATGATCCTCCCTCCCAGTGAAACCCCAGCCTCACATCTTCTGCTGTTAATTCACCTGCTGAGTGCTCAGACAGAGAGAACCAGGCCAGGACTCTGAGACCCTTGCTCAGTTCCTACTGCCTCTGGTAAATAAACTGCCAGTACAGCAGACACTCACCTGAAGAACCAGCTCTGGAAAACACCAGGCAAGGCTGGCAATTTGTGTCTAAGAATGCCTCTTATCAATTGAAATTAAAAACATCCTCACCCATCCTTACACCAGCTCAGTGCAACTGGAGATGTGTCACGAGACTTAAAAATCAACCTGGCAGATCAAATGTAGCTTCAAGCACACACTGAATAGTTGTGATTTATGACTGGATGCCAGAAAACAGTATTTCTGAGCAAAATCAGAATCCACCTCTTAGGAGCTTAAGCCCAAAATAAATGTATGGCCTCTAACCCATGTTCTTAGAGTATTTCTTACAATGATACACAGTCACTATCTCCCTCAGCTGAGGTTTCTCTCTGAACCTGAAATTGCATCCATCGTTTGTATGGTTTGATGCCTCCAGTTACAATTTTAGCAAGTTTACCTGTTTTGGCTGCCTCTGAAATATGTGTGCTTTTAACCAGGTTTCAACTTCCTCAATTTTCTTCTTTTGCACAGCAAGGTCATTCTGAAACAAGGTTAAAATACGTGAAAGTTTTATATATTTATATATATATATATATATACACAACTACTCTTGGTTTCTAATGATGAAATTTAAAAATAGAATAAATGCTGGATAAAATATCAACAGACATGCTGGTGTGTGTTCCAGTTGTGTGTGCCCTGCAGAAGCACTGCCACAGTTAAGGATGACCATCCTGTTTCCTCAAACAATCAGTTTTCCATTCCTTGTAGTCAGGAAATAATGAGCTATTTATTATTCTTTAAGTGGTAACACTGCAAGCTTGTCTGTGTTAGGATACTCCATGGCTCCTGCTGGAGCTAGTCTTGTACTTTTTTTACTCTACTGCAGAGGGTTTTGTAACTTCTGCAAATCCCACATTGCTGGAGCTAGCCCTTTTTACTTTTTTTACTCTAATACTGCAGAGATTTTTGTAACTTCTGCAAATCCCACATTGCTGGAGCTAGCCCTTTTTACTTTTTCTACTCTAATACCGCAGAGGTTTTTCCAAGTTCTGCAAATCCCATATAGCTGTGTTTCCCCAGTGCTTGGAATACCAGATGTGTCTGGAACTCAGTAACAGGTCTGAGAGTTTACAAGTGGACTGACAGGAAACAACACCTCGTGAGCAGCTTCTGCTGCTCGGAAAGCCAGGGGAACGCGTGTCTGCCACAGAGAGAGCTCTCTGGGGTGTGTGAGGCAGTGCAGTGACCCGGGAGCCCTGTGCTCCATCAGAGGGGCTGTGGGGCAGCTTGGGGCAGAGGCACAGCCCGTCCCGCGGCGCGGCAGCTCTCACACCTGGCTCTCGGGCCGGTATCTCTCCACCCACGGCAGCTGCTCCGGGGCCGGGCCGCAGGGCGGATCCGCAGCTCCCGGCTTGGCTCTCTTCCTGCGCGGAGCCGCGGCTCGGCTCTTCTCTGCCGCGGGGCTCGGGGCTCTCTGCTGCTGCTGCTGCTGCCGCCGCTGCTGCTGCCCGCGGGCTCCGCCGGCGCCGCCCCTGCGCGGCCTCACGGCGGCGGCACACGGGCCCGCGCTCCCCAGGAAGCCGTCGAAGGGATGTGCCGGCCACTCTGCCACCTGCAGGAACACAAACCCCGGGCTAGGAACGCAGCGCCCTCCTGCCCTCAGCCCTGGAGAATGGCACATTTTCCGAGGCCGGGCTGGACACTGGGGCTGGGAGCAGCCTGGGACACTGGGAGGTGTCCCTGCCACGGCAGGGGTGGCACTGGGTGGGATTTGGTCCTTCCAGCTGCAGCTGCTCTGGGGTTCTGTGATTCGTCTGCACGAAAAAGAAAGCTGCATCATTATGCCAGGAGTATTCTGCAGCAAACTGGCAAATCGCAACAAGGTGAGAACTCCACAAACACACGTTCAACCTAATTAAAGATTAATGGAAAAGCAGCGTCAGCTTACTCAGACCATTTTTATATGATGGTAATGCTTACACTGTCTCTGTGTAGTCTTCAGTATGTGGCACTTTTCCCCCACTTAAAAAAAAAAAAAAATTATAATGCAAACATTGGTACATAAAGGTTATAAACATTTGGCAGAGGACAGTTACTGAGACAGCACAGTGAAATGAGGGAGTGTTTGCTGCCCTGGGCAGCTTGGGCTGAAGCAGAGCCCGTGGCAGGACAAGGAGCAGTGCTGGGCAGCAGCAGGGCTGGATTCTGGGTTGGAGGAACACCCTGCTGGGGCAGGGAAGGAGCTGCTGTGTCCCAGGAGGAGGAAAGGAAAACTGCTCCATCCCCCATGAGCAGGGAAGGAGCTGCTCCACGTTCCAAGGCAGAAAGGCAGCAGGGGAAGGAGGGAAGGAGCTGCTCCATGTTCCAGGGGCAGGGAAAGAGCTGCCCTGTGCTCCAGGGCAGGAAGGCAGCAGGGAAGCAATGCTCCGTGTTCCAGTGTTAGGGAAGGAGCTGCTCCATCTCCCAGGGGCAGGGAAGGATCTACTCAGTGTCTCAGGGGCAGGAGGGCAGCAGGGAGGGAGCTGCTCTGTGTCCTCGTGTTGGGGAGGAGCTGTCCCGTGTCCAGCCCCGCCTGGCAGTGCCGGGCACACGATCCCAGCACGAGTCAGGTGTTGGAAGGCCGGGGCTGTTTTCCTGCAGCCCTGCCAACCATTGTGCTGGGATTTTTCCTCTCCATCAGCGCAGCACAAGGAGGCCCCTGTGGGAAGGGAGGGTGACAGGCTGGGGACACAAACACAGAACAGGGGCCGCGGGAGCCATGTGCACATGGCAGTGACAGCGCAGACACTCGGCTCCTCCCCAGAGGGCCGTGGAACCCTGAACCAACAGAGCACAGTGCTGGCACACGGCGAGCCGGCTGCAGCAGAGGCTCTGCCTGCAAGGGACTCGCACAACCCCAGCAAGGCCCCGTCTGCAAAACCCCAGCGGGAAACGCGGGAGGGGCCTCACGCTGCTTCTGGGGTGAATAATGCTGAAACCAGCCTGACTCCTCCATGCCAAAGCTCCACATCCTCAGAGGGAGCTGAGGCTGTGGCAGAGCTGGACAAATCCCCAGAGAAAGGAGCAACCAAGCAACCCCACTGAGAGCTTCTGCAGCGCTGCTGAGCTGGCCCAGCCTGGCAGGGCAGCACTTCAGGCTGGAAAAGCCCCTGAAAATCCTGCTGGGGAAGATGAGACAGGAAAGCCTTACAAATATGATTGTCTGGCAAAGGATTTTGAGAATACGGAAACTGTAAGAGAGATTGAAATGAAAGCAAGCCAGGCAGCTGTGGTTATAGTGCCTGTGAACAATTCTGGCTAAGATCTCCTTGTCTGATTGTTATCAAATGTCTGTGTTTGGCAGCCCCAGTGCCACCTGCACAGCCCCGTCCCTCTGGCCAGCTCTGGGGCTGGCACCACACCCAGCTGCACTCTCTGAGGGGTTGGGAAGCTGGGGTGCGGGGTGCATTATGGCAGGTTTTGGGGGTCTCTCCTCCTCACAATGTGACCACCCTGGGCTGTGCTGGGGCCCAGACCCACACCCCAAATCCCCCCGGGGTTGAGACCCCAGGGAGCCTCTGTGAGGCAGGGAACATTGTCAGAGGTGGGAGCAGGAGCCTCTGCAGATTCAGGGAAATGAAAGGGAAAAGTCTGCTTGTCTCAGAGTACGTTACCTGGATGTTTCTGTGTGTGAGAGGCAGGTCGTGCCCTCACCTGGGGCTGCCCACTGCACAGACTGCTCCCAGAGGATCTGAGATTCCCCCCTGTGACTGGGACCGCGCCCAGATCCACGTCCTTTCCTGGAGATCTCTTTCTCAGATATGTCCGTACATCTCTCGCCGTGTCTTGCTGCTGCCCGCGGCACTGCTCACTGGCATTAACACCTCCCAGCACCGGTTCCGGTCTCCTCTCTGACAGTTTGGGAAGCCGGGGGTGTGGGGTGGTTTCCGGGAGGTTTTGGGGGTCCCTCCCGCACCCTGTGACTCAGACGGAGCTTCCCTGACAAGCTGTGTCTGTCCCTCGCTCCGTGCCCGGGACAGAGCGGCGGCGCCGGCACCGTCACTGCCACACTCACCGCCTAAGAAGCAATTTGCAGCCACCGCCCGCAACATCCCCGTGAAATTTAAAAATCAGAGCCCCTCTGGTTTCTACTGAGAGGGATTCGGTTTGGTGTCCCCCCCCACACGCAGTGACACCAAACCGAATCCCTCCCAGTAAAATCAGAACAACCCCCGCTGAAACACCACAAACACCGAGCCCACGGATGAACGACCCGCCCACCGAGCCTCCTTATTTATAAAGGACAAACATTCTTTAATAAATGACACCCACCTCCGCCGGCCGTCCTGGGCCGCTGCCGGACATCCTCGGCCGGGGGAGCCCCGGCTGGAGATCCAAGGCCAGGGGAGCGGGTGCCGCGGGACCCGGAGCGGCTCGGGGGCAGGAAGAGCCCCGTGTGACCCGTCTCGGTGTCCCGGCAGCGGCCGGCGCTGCGCTCCCGGCCCGGCGCGGCCGCCTCCCCTCACACCGTCGCACAGGGGTCCTTCCTCCCCGCCGGCTCTTAGCTGTCCGCGCCGCGCCGGGCGCGCGCGGTGACGCCATCGGCGCGCGCGGCGGCGGCGGAGGCCCCCTGCGCACGTGTCTCCCAGGCGACGGGCGGCGGCCATGAGGCGGCCCAACGTGCTCATCACCGGTGGGCACCGGGGGCACCGGGGGCACCGGGGGCACGGGCCCAGCGCGGCCCGGGGAGCTGCGGGCGTGGGCTCCCTGGGGTCCCAGCCCTCGCCCGGCCCGAGGGGATTCGGGGCGCGGGGCCCCATCAGAGCCTGGGGCGGTTCCGGTGTGAGGCAGCAGCCCGGCTGCTCCGGGGTGTGGGTGCAGCCCGGGGTGGCTTTGCAGCTCTCCTCCGTCATGAGGACGCGCGGCTGCTCCGTGTTATTTGGGTGCGGATTTCCTTGGGTCCCGCACGCTGGGAGTGACGTTCCTGCTCACAGCCCGAGTTCTCTCCCTGTTTTCCCGTTTCGCTCCCTTCGCCTGCTTCCCTTTGTCCCTTTTTGCCCCTTTTCAACCCATGAACTCTCCGATGTGGGCTGTCAGAAGGCTCCAGGTCGTGTGGCAGGGGCTCTCCGTGGAGACCTGCAGCTCTCCCCTTACCTTTGGCCGTGCTTTGTTCTGCAGGCACGCCCGGAGTTGGGAAAACCACGCTGGGAAAGGAGCTGGCCTCCAGAGCTGGCCTGAGCTACGTCAACGTGGGGGACCTGGCCAAGGAAGGTGCTGTGTGACAGCAGCCCCGAGCTGTGACATGGGGACACGCTGCTGGCCGGGGCCCTGCTGCTCTGCCTCGGGCACTGGGAGCCCTGCACACCTGTCTGGGGTGCCTGGGCTGGGCTGGGGGAGAGGAGAAGGCTCCAGGGAGATCCTGAAGGGGCTCCGGGAGAGCTACAGAGGGACTGGGGACAAAGGATGGAGGGACAGCAGCCAGGGAAGGGCAGGGCCGGCCGGGATCTTGGCAATGAGGAATTGTTCCCTGGCAGGGTGGGCAGGCCCTGGCACAGGGTGCCCAGAGCAGCTGGGGCTGCCCCTGCGTCCCTGGCACTGCCCGAGGCCAGGCTGGACACTGGGACAGGGGAAGGCGTCCCTGCCATGGCAGGAGTGACACTGGGTGGGCTCTGAGGTCCCTTCCAGCCCAAACCAACCTGTGGTGCTGTGCATTAAATGAATTTACTTCAGCAGGCATGTCTGTAGCAGCACGCTTGGTGCTAAGTAATAAATTACAAACTTATCCTTGTATGGATTTGTAAACAAAATGTGCCCTACACTGAACTCTGTCTTTTGCCTGCAATCTCCCGAGACAAAAATGTAATTTTTTTTACAGAATTGTGAATTATTGTGGTAAATTAATTGTAGCAGCTGCTGTGGCGCCCAGCAAATACCTGTGATTTCTCTGTGCTGCAGGAGAGCTGTATGAAGGCTTTGATGAGGAGTACGACTGCCCCATCCTGGATGAGGACAGGGTGAGTGCAGCCCCAGGGCCACCCCTCGTGCTCTCTGTGCAGTGCAGGGGAGCCCCTGTCCCCAGCCAGGGTCTCTGCACAAATCCCAAACAGCACAGGGCTGTTGGGAACTGCCTTGAGCCGTTTGATTTTCCAGCATCACTCTCAGCCCATGGCTACGGCAATGGAAGGTGCCAGCAGCTCACATCCCAGGCAGCAGACACAGAACTCAATGTCACAACTCACTTTATGAGTTTTGTGACCAATCACACAAAGCAAAAGCACACTGACAGTATTTATATCTGTACAGTGTATATTCTATATTGACAGTAGTTCTGTCCAACCACTACGAGCACAGGTACCTTTGGTTAAACAATGCTGGCTTATTTCAAATGCAATGCCTGCTTGTGAGCCTTCAAACACAATGCACACAGCTCCATTATTAAGCTTCAACCTTCCTAATATCTTGCTAGATAAACTTTTCTGCAGCTTAGGGAGTTATTCTAGGCAAGCTTTAATACACAGACCTGTTGCAGACATTTTTTCACAGAAATCCTTTCTTTCAGATTTCTGCCTCTTCTGGAAGGCAGAGGCCTCAGAAGAGAATGTAAACAATTGTTATCAGCTGCTGTGGAATGCAATGGGATGCACCTATTTGGATTGGTGATTGGTTCATGTTCCCATGTTTATAATTAAGGGCCAATCACGGGTGCAAGCTAGGGACAGAGTCCCTGGACACAACTTTGTTTAGATTCTTTCTTTCTATTCTTAGCTTAGCAGCAGCTCTGCAACTTCTCTCTTTATTCTATTTAGTATAGTCATAATGTATTATATATCATATATCAATAAATCCAGCCTTCTGATCAAGAAACAAGATTCTCGTCTCTCTCTCACCATGGAGACCTTCAACAGGTCCCTGTAATACAGACCATTGCTCTATTTGCCCTTGCTTTTCTACAGTTTAAATAATTTTTCTGCTGCCCAATCTCATGGCTGCTGCTTGGCTCCCATCACAGTTCTGCTGTCTCTGGGGCCTTTTGCAGCTTTCCCAAACCCTCTGATTCTGTGGGTTCCCGCAAGCCCCTCTCTCTGTCTCTCTGTGCAGTGCGGGTGCACCCCTGTCTCTCTCTCTCTCTGGGGCTGTGCGTTTCCAGGTGAGGCTGACCTCCCCCTGGCTGGGCGGTGCAGGTGAGGCTGAGCTCTCCCCCTCTCTGTGTGTGCAGGTGGTGGACGAGCTGGAGGCCAGGATGAGCGAGGGCGGGGTGATTGTGGATTACCACGGCTGTGACTTCTTCCCCGAGCGCTGGTTCCACGTCGTGTTCGTGCTGCGCACAGACAGCTCCTGCCTCTACGACAGGCTGCACAGCAGGTGTGGCACCTGCGGCCCTGCTCTGCCCCCAGAACCCCTCCTCAGCCTCCCTCTGTGCCTCACTCTGCCTCTTGCTGCTCTCTCTCCAGGGGCTACAGCGGCAAGAAGCTGCAAGACAACGTTCAGTGCGAAATTTTTCAGACTCTGTATGAGGAAGCTGTGTTGTCCTATAAAAAGGAAATTGTGCACCAGTTACCCAGCAACACTCCAGAGGACCTAGAGAGAAATTTGGATCAGATTATGCAATGGATTGAGCAATGGATGAAGGACAATAACTGACTTTTGGTGAAACAGTAACTGCTGGATCTCTTCTTGGGAGGGAGGGTTTAATCAATTATGTTTGTAGTTCTTGTATTGTAAATGAATGCGAGTTTTGTTGTAACTGGCTGGGGAGTAGAAGAAAGTTCAGAGTAGCCACGTTGTGAGGATGTGTAACAGCACCCTGAGAGGCATCAGGAGAACTGATACTGATAAAACCGATGCAACAGAAGTGACTGAAAGGATGAAAATGAGGCGGTTGGCCTCAGCAGCAGGAGCTGTGTTCAATAGCTGAGAATTCTTTAGACCTTACAATTGAAACCAAACCATGAATTCCCTGTGAGAAAACTGTAAAATCCTGGTAACAGGTGGCAGGTGAGGCAGATTTCCAGAGGGTGGAACAGTGTTCTGAAAGGAGTTGGTTTGATGCTCAGCTGTGGGATCAAACCTGCTGTGCTGCACTGTGGGTGTGTGAGGACAATGCAGAGTGAGAGGGTGCGGTGCAGGGTAAGGTGGTGGAGGGAAAAGAAGTGATGTGAGAGTTAATTTAAAATGTTTGCACGGAGTTTTGGCGATTCCTTCATGTGTAAGCAGACATCAGCTGTGCAAGCAGTGGTCTAGAGTGTTAACAAACTTCATTTTTCCTTTTTTTCTCTGTGTTCCCCATCCCCTGTCCCAGTGATGGAGGATGGCCCAGGAGCAGCATGCCGTGTCGGGACAGACCCCCAGGGATCCCCAGCATGGTCACAGATGCAGCGGGATCTGCTCCGAGTGCTGTTAAAGCCTGGGCCCCAGGGGGGCAGGGCTGCACAAGGAACAGGAAACCTGTCCTCACAGAAATGCTGCTTGGAACGAAAGCCTTGTCAAAGATTCTGTAGGAAGTGCTTCTTATAAACCCTTTATTTACACGAGTTTGGGTAGTAAAACAACTTCCTAAAAAAATTCTGTTGTGAAGAGAGTTGTCGTCACACATCTACAGCTTTGTTTTTTGTTCCAAATGTGCTGTTGGGCGTTTTGGGTTTTTTTTTTTGGTGACACTTGTGGAGCGATACTGCAACAGTAAAGTGATGATATAATGAACCAAAACGGTGAAAAACAGTGCGTTTCCTGGGAGAATCGGGCCAGGCATTGTGGCAGCTGGGGCAGAGGCTGCCTGGAGTGGAAAAGAGGCGAGGGGATTGTGCGGGGCGTCCGGGCAGTGTGAGAGCATTGGGGTGACCGCGCCTGCTCACCGCACCTCGCGTCCCCACGCGGGTCGGGGCCGTGCAGGGGGGGACGGGGATGAAAACCACGGAAAGTCAGCGAATGAAGTACGATAAATGATAAAAACCAGAAATGGGCAAACCCCTCCTTCCGAGCCGCGCCCGGAGCCGCCCCGGGGCGGGGCCGCTGCGGGAGCCGCCGGCAGCGCGCAGGTGGGTCGGGGTCCCCAGGTGTGTCCCCCAGGTGTGTCCCCCAGGTGTGTCCCCTCGGGAATGTGCCCTCGGGATGTCCCCCAGCTGTGTCCCCGGGCCGGGTTCTCCCCGCGGGGATTTCAGCAGCCCCGGCTCCCGCAGCCTCGCGTTTCCCTCCCTGCTGCTGTAAAAGCGGAGCTTTCCTGTTTTTCCAGATGAAATCTGGCCTTGCGGGAGGCGCTGTTCGCCGGTAGGTGACGGGCCCTCGGTCAGGAAAAAAAACCCAAACCAGTGGAAAACCTGAAAAAAAGCCAGGAGGAGAAGATGGAGGAAGCAGAAGAGGATGACATGACGCGTGGAGACTTGGGAAACGGACTGGGAAGAAGACCGGGTGGTGTTTATGAAGGGGAAAACTTACAAAATTCCTGTTCAGTTACATCTAGGAAGGGGTCTGGAAAGACTTGTAATTCCCTCTTGTCAGCAAAGGTAGCAGAAGAAAGTGATGCTGCAGCTATTCCTGCTCCAAAACGGAACAGCTTTTACGAGGGATCACTCAAAAAACCTGCCTCTAGTTCCACACGGCAGAATAGCTGTGGTAAGAGTAATTTGGAAGTTAATTATGCACCATACGAGAGGTTTTTCTTAGTGGAAGTGAGCCGTTCAGCTGCCTCACAAAGTGTCATCGAGTTTAATTCGAACCACTTGCCAAAATCCCTCAAGGGCTGGGGTCCTCCAGCTTCCTCCCAGAACACGAGCAGTACAATTGCTTCTCGGTGTTGAAGGCAGTGGCCATTCTTAGTGTAAAATGTCCAGTTTTAAGGTGTTTAACTCTGCATTTGAAAGCAACATTTATCAGAGAGCATCCTGTGGTGAGTGTACCGGCATGGGTTTGGCTGTGTCTGTGAAATTGGGTGGCACTGCTTGGATTCCTGCTTTAAGTCAGTTAAAATCTTCCTAAAGACAGTTCCTAAAGCTTATAGCTAAATGTTAAAAATCTTTTTTGCTCTTCAGTTGAAATTAGTGAATTGGCTTACGTTAGGGGTTAGGAAGTAGCTTTTAGAACCTGCGTTGGCATTCATCTTCCTTTTTTTGTGAAGGCAATGCTGCTGTAAAAACAATCAAATGTAGGCAGTGCTGTTCATAACAGTCTGGCTGCTTTTCTGTCAATCTTTAATATTGTGACTGAGGTATTTCTGTGTAACTTACTTATTTCTCTCCTTTAAACAATTCCCTGTCATCCTTTCCACAGTAAGCTGAGCTACCTCTGCCTCCTGAAAATTGCCCCTACTTCTAAATAGTGCTAGCTGTGTTGACAAGTTACAATCAGAAAAGATTCTAAACAACTAATTTTTTTTCATCATTATGACAATTTTGTTTGCTTTATTTTAAAGGAAGTTATAAGAGGTTTGCCTTTATGTCTCTTTACAGCAGACATTTTTCCCCCATTTCACTTCTTCAACTGTGAAGCAATGCATTTGAGGCTTGTAGTGATGTGTTTCTTGAATCTGTTTATTAGCTCCACAAGAAAAAAAGAAACCCACAACACCCACAACACAAATTCACCTTTGTATGTTACCCATTTTCAGGGTAAAATCCCAGCCTCTTTTTGCTTTAAATGTTACAATATTTTATCATTTATTATGTTCCATTGATCTTACAGAATCTAATACTGAAGTGTCAAATGAAGAACTGAAGCAGCAACTCCGGGAAGCTCTGGAGGTTGGTAAGAGTGCCCGCGGTGCTGCTCTCCAAATCTTCATTTCCCTTCCATGTAACAAGAGAATCTGGGCATGCTGGGAGAATTGGGTGTGCCCAGGTTCTTGGAATTACAGCAGGAGTTGGAAGCTTCATTAAATTTTATGTCAGGAAATTGTAGTGTGAGGTGTACTTTATATTCTGGGAGGTTTGTCTACAAAATATTTTTAAAGATGGAGAGAATATTGAAGGTACTGTTGTACTTTTCTAGCAGATGTTTATGGTTTTTATTAAGCTTTGGGGCTTGAAAATGTGTAGTGCAAACAATCTTTGGATTTCTAGTCTGCATGTTTCTTGAAAGGTTGTTAACAGCACATTTGGATTTTACTGTGGTTAAATGTGTCGAGGTGTTGGCATCACAGCCAGCTGACTTCAGCTGTAAAAAAACACATAGCACCTGCACTGTGTTCTCTGACCTCAGGTGAGCCCATGGAACAACATCATGCAGGTAAAACAGAGGTTTGTTTTTTGAGGAGGGAAAATTTACATTGGTTTCAGCTGAATCTTAATAAGATTACCTTGGCTTTTACTCAGCGTGTCTACTTTTCTTTACCTCAGGAACTTGAAATTCTGAAAGTTGAGCTTGAAGCATCTCAAAGACAGCTTGAAGGGAAAGATGAAGCCCTAAGAATCCTGCAGAGCATGGTAGGAGCTGTTCAGAAATCTCTTGGTGGCAACAAGGAAAACAGAGGAAATCTGCTGCTGCTCCTCATCAAAACCTCAAAAACCTTAAGGCCTTCCCAGGGCTGCAATTTACATCATTGAGTCTGCAGGTGTCTACAGACTTGCCTCTACAATTTACTACAACTAGTGTGTTATTTAATAAGACTTTAGTGTTGTAGCAATTCTTAAAATTTTAGCTTTGACAATCCTCGAGGATTTATCTACTAAAGATAAAATTAAGGCCTTTTTGCAGTCCCTTATGTTGAAGATTTAGGCAGTGCTTGGAATCCTGCTGCAAAGCATGAGTATTTCGAGTTGGCTGCTCCATCTGCTGCCCTAGGGGACAGTGTGCCTTAAATGTCAGGTCGTTCTTTTGTTCACCATTTGTAGTATTTTTATTCTCTTTGATAACAAATTCTGCTGAATCCAGTTCCTGGAATTTAGCCTACTTACAAAACCCATTTCTAGTTGTGTGGTTTCTAGCATCACATCTTTGTAGCCACTTAGGCCTGGATCAGAGCTTAGGTGTGTTGTAACCCAGTTGTTCAAGGTGTAATTTCCTGCACAAGCCCTGAAGAAGACACAATCTCAAGCTGAATGATGCTCCAGAGGTTCTGGGAATGAAACCCCAAAAGTTTGTTGTGCCAGTTAGACTTGAGATCAGAACCCTCTGAGGCTGACGAGGAGGCTGCTGGTGTTTGTGACTCTGCATTCTGCTGTTTGACTATGAGTGTGAAACTGAAAATTAACTCGGTTTAATCACAGTGTTGGACAGAGTTGCATTTTGGGTTCTGCTTTGGTTGTTTGTTGATTTTGCAGGCAGTATTTGATAAAGCCACGAGCCATACAAAAGCAATGCTTCAGAAAACTGAGGAAGAAAAGAGGACTCTAGAGAAGGTAAGTGTGGGTTTTTCCTTCACACATGGCTATTGAAAAGGGGTTATCAGACTGACTGTTTAAATCAGTGCATACCTGACATTAATTCCAGGGGTTTTATAAAAGGAATTCCTGTTCCTTCTCAGTAGAAAGGGAAATATTAATTTATCTCTTTGGATCTAGGCCTTTTCATGCTATAAAAACAACGAAACTGTAAAGCCACCAGAGCTCCTCGTGTGCTTTGAGCTGGTGTTGGTTGAGGGTTTCAGTCACTCAGGGTGAACTTGCACACATCCTCAGGGGTTCAGCTGAGGCTTCCCAGGGACGCTGAGGAATGGGTGCCCAGTTTGAGGAGGGAAGGAGGAGGGAGGTGTAGAGCTCCCGTGTTAAACGGAGCTCTTTGCTGTGTTCCTCCCACTGCTGCTCTGCTCCACGCCGTGGCAGTGCGACCGAGTGGGCTTCTCTCTGTTGGAGGCCTCTGGAAGCAGCAGTTCTGAACAGAGACTGCAGTCCCCAGGCCAGTGGTGCAGAAACTTTGATGTCTGCTACCGAATTTGTTATCTGTTATTTGGTCTCGGGTTGTCTCTAAGATTTCTGCCAAACCCAGCACCCCTGGCATCCTTCTGGGGGGAGCCCTGTGATGAGCTGCTGCAAGTTTGTTTTGTTTCCACAGGAAATAAATATTTTGCAATGGGAAATTGAATTTGATCAGGACAGATTTAAAAACATAGAGGACACCTGGGCGGAAAAATATGACAGGTATTTGGTTTACACTGTGTATCACTGGGGTTTTTGTTTGATTTTTAAAATTGCACTGAGTGCTCTGTCTCTTCTGTGTTTCAAACTTGCTTCCTCAGGTTCATTGTGTTTTCCCAATTCCCTTCCAAATTCTGGAGCA
This sequence comes from Ammospiza nelsoni, assembly GCF_027579445.1. Classification (NCBI taxonomy): domain Eukaryota; kingdom Metazoa; phylum Chordata; class Aves; order Passeriformes; family Passerellidae; genus Ammospiza; species Ammospiza nelsoni. The sequence continues at coordinate 653,545 of NC_080669.1, forward strand.
TTTTGATTTTTCACACTAGTCACATTTGTATTTTTCAATTAAAACTTCTGGATGTGTTGTCCTGATTTCTTTTATTTTTAGGTGTCTGTAGGCTGGCTTTGCTAGGCTGAGTGTTTTTTTATCATATGATGTTAGCCAGCTGGGGACTGATTATCCTTATTTACCCTAACCATAGATGAGGCAGAGAAAATAATGGTATGTTCATGCGTGTGGAAATATAATTTCCTGGTTAATCATTTCTTTATTGTCTGGCACTGTAGGTCTGGGCATGAGTACAGGTAAAATACAATGCCTGAGAGAGAGGCTGATCAAGAGATTCTTTGTTAAATAGGAGTCACTCTGGGTGGACAGCAGGTGTGGCTGGGCAACAGGAATGTGCCAGAGGCACTAAACCAATTATACATAACAGACCTTGAGGAATGGGACCAGCAGGCTCACTCACTCACATGTAGAAATTGTATCTCTGAAGTCTACCCATGAGAGTTGTTGTCATTATTTGCTATTATTGTTGCTGTTGTTTTTACAATTCAGAATATACTTTTATTTAAATATATTTCAGCTTCAAATCAAAGGATAAGCTACAAGTTTACAAACCATTCCAGGGACACGTTTGTCAAGGGATGCCTCTTGAGAGGTGCTCTGGCTTTCCTGGCTGAGTAGGTTGGAAATGTGGCTGTGCAGTTTGGAGCCACAGAACTGGTGTTGGCTGGTGGAAGACACAGACACAGCTTGAGAAAGCTGACAGCCAGGGGCTCAGCCTGCTTTGCACAGGATCTCATCTTTTTCTGATAGTTTTCTGACATCTGAGGCAGCAGGACAAAAAGAATGAGCATTTTCCTCTGGTTTTTTTCCCAAGTGAAATGATTCAGAGTAGGCTGCATTTACTGAGAGCTGAGGTGCACCAAATAAATTGTATTGCTTTGACATTTAGGATGTCGGATCGCCAGTGTTCTGCTCAGGAGGGAAATGCTGCAAGGAAAAATGCGTTATCAGTGTGTATTGTGTGTTCTCACGTTGAAACACCTGAAGGCACAGCTGTTCCTGAAAACAGGATTCAGACTACAGGAAGTTTACAGACCAGAGCTGTCGCTCCTCAAATATCACTTTTGTTCCTTCAAGGAAATAGGAAATTTCTAGCAAGTGTTTCAGGGGTTCATAATTACCAATTTCTTTGCATTTCTAATGGAAATGTGACACTCAAACTAATCTGTTGTTAAAGCTATGGGCACTGCCTACTTTACCTTATGAAGGTTTGGTATTTTTTTAAATTTATATCTAGTACTCAACTCCTTTCACTTTTGATTTTTTTAATTCTGTCTTTCAAGTAATCCTAATTTTAATTTTCAGAAATATTAGATACCATGTTTTAACAGGTTATTTTTTAAATTATTGAGTGCCCACTTAAAAACGTTTTTAAGATTATAATAAAGCCATTTTCTGACTTCTACAGGATATACTGTGAAAATGCAGCTCTTAAGGAAGCATTGAAACTGAGGACAGAAGAAATAAAAACACTTAAGGCTGAAAATGCAAGTAAGCCAGCAGCAGCTATTCCTCCGGATACACTGTTTTTTAGGAATAAATCAGGTTTTAGGTTTTGGGATGGAAGATTCCTGTGGGGATCAGTGTCTTGTTCTGGCAGCTGATCTTAGTGGGTGTGCAGAAGCCTGGAAATTAAACTGGAAAGCAGCCAGGGCAGCCACTGAATTAGAAGACCTAACTCCCTTTCCGTCATTTTTGCCTTCCAAAAAGCTTTGAAGTAGCTGAGTTAAATCGTCCCTTGCCCAGTGTTGTGCTGTTCTGGATGGGAGGCTGCCTGACTTTTGAGTGTTCAAGGAGACGGGCACTCAGTCCTGAGCAGAGCAATACAGGAAATGCTCTCTCTCTAAGTGGGCCGTTGCTTCTGGGAGAGCAGTTTCTCCTTCCACGCTCTCATCTTGTTCCCAAACTGATGCTTGAGCTGTAAAGCTGCTTCATTCCGGTGTAGTTGAACTCAGAAATTAACAAATTGGAGCAGGGGATATTTGTAATCTCTTTCTTTGTTTTATTTTGTAGTCCTGAACCAGCAGTGCTTGGAATTCCTTGCAATGCTAGATGTGAAACAACAGAAAGTTTTTCAGGAGAACATGTTGAACAAAAGTGACATCACTGATTTCACAGGTCTTGAAGTAAGTATTGCCTGTGTGTTTTTCCAAATAGCTGCTTCAGAGAGATGATTGTGTGTGAAAAACGCCAATCACTTGTTTTTAAAATTTTAAAAGTTTAATAGTAATAAAATGGTTAGAAAAATAGCAATATAATAGTTATAAAAAGAACCATATAATTAGAGTAATAATAATTTGGACAATTAGAATTAGGACAATATGAGACAATAGCAACAAAGATTTACGGATGTCTGGATACCTCTTTCTGGGTAAAATAAGCCCGAAAAAGGCCCCACGTTAACAGAGGATTAACCCTTAAAAGCAACAGCCTGTTGCATATTCATACACCTCATCCATGATGCATAAATTCCATTCAAACACAGGATTCTGTCTGGGCACTGTCAGCTGCTTCCTCTGAATCCTGATGGTGTCTCCAGGGCTGAGTGAGGCAGGAAGAAGTTCATTTCTCCTGATAATGGGGCAATAAATTCTCTTTCAGAGAAAGATTCAGGTGTCCTGTGGCTGCTATCTCACTGTGACTCTTTTCTTCAAAAAAGTATCCTACATAGCATAGGATAGTTTCTATTTTAGCCTCATGTTACAACCTAAAACTATATTTAACGCACTATTTAAGAAAATTAATACAGCATCACTTTCTAACACAACATATATAATATTCATTTGAATATTTGCGAAAAGCCAATCATAAAATATGCGTTTTTCACATTGTGTACAAAACAGATCGAGAAAAGTCATTGCTCATTACACATCCTTCTATTTTAACCCATTCTTAGCTAATTAGCACATGCCATTGCATGCCTGTTAATCAGTTTTCTTTTTCCTCGTCCACATTGCAAGGAAAGAGGAGGCAGGAGAAGGCATCAGGCTGTTTTTCACGAGTTGAGATGCTTATTTTTATTGTGCCTAGCACTTGACCGTGCCTGCTCGTGCTGTACGGCTCAGCAGTAGCCAGCGAGGGCTGCAGGGTGTGGCACACTCACCTGTCAGGTTTTACCTGAAAGCACAGCTCTCACTGTGAGTCATTCCCTTTCACCTCCCACACCTGCTCTTGGTTACAGGGGTTTCTGCTGGCCCCTCTGCGAAAACTGTGAATTTTATGGTTGGCTTTTCGCGAATATTCAAATGAATATTATATGTGTTGTGTTAGAAAGTTATCCTGTATTAATTCTCAAGTAGTTAAATATAGTTTTAGGTTGTAACATGATGTTACAACCTAAAATAGAAACTATGCTGTGTAGGATACTTTTTTTAAAGAAAGGACTCTCAGCAGCCACAGGACACCTCAATCTTTCAGAGAAAGAGAATTTATTGCCCCATTATCAGGAGAAACGAACTTATTCCGCCTTGCTCAGCCATTCTTAATCAGGAATCAGAGGTAGAAGCTGACAGTGCCCAGACAGAATCCTGTGTTTGAATGGAATTTATGCATCATGGATGAGGTGTATGAATATGCAACAGGCTGTTGCTTTTAAGGGTTAATCCTTTTTCAAGCTTATTTTGTGCAGAAAGAGGCACCCGGATTGTGTGTAACTCTTTGTTTCTGTTGTCTAATATTGTCCTAATCCAAACTGCCCCCAATTTTTATTACTCTAATTATACTGCTATTTTTCTAACCATTTTATTACTATTAAACTTGTAGCATTTTAAGAAGAAGTTATGGGCGTTTTTGGCAGCTCTGTGACCCCTGGCTTGCTCTGTGTTCCAGCTGGCAGTGCTGGGAGCCTGCGCCTGCAGCCCTGCCGAGGGGCAGCCCTGCCCCTGTGCCAGAGTGGCAGCTCTCGCTCGGAAGCAGCTGCTCCATCTCAAGCAAGAGGTGAGGAGGCCTGGCAGGGTGGGGACGGGGCGGGGGTGCTCCTGCACCAGTCCAAACAAAGCCAGAGACACCCGGGCACTGTTTACACGAACTCTCACAACCACAGTGCATCTCAAAATACTGTAAAGTTTGTTTGTGATGCTTCTAATGCCATAATGTTTGCTGGTAGAAAAAAATTTGTTTGTATCTACTCAGCTTTACTGTTTAAAAAAATCTTTTTTTCATTCTTTTTCTTTCTCCCCATATTTTTTTAATTTGAAAAAAGGGAACACACCCTAAGTGTGTGCCCTCCATGAATGTACACACTGTGCATGTGGACTGGCACTGAACCTTTCCCTTCCTTCCTGGCAGTGCATTTCACTCCTCCCTTGTTGGCATCAGCTCCCACAGCCCACTCACTCAGCTAGGGCGGCAAGCTGATCTTGCTGGAAAATACCTGTTTACCTCACACTTAAAGCAATTACATGAATTCCAGGCTCCTAATTTTTTTTTTCTATTTATTGAAATTGTGTGGGTTTAGAATTTTTCTTCTATTTTGTGTTTGACTCTGGAAATGTGGTAGCCATCCTTGTGGTCCTGCTGCAGAATTTCCAGCTGGCTAACTGGTTTTGAAAATAGGTGCTGGCCTGTCCCTTAAGATCCCTGATATGGGTTCCAATCTCCTGCCCCTTTTTCTCTTGGCCTGGATGTGATGGGTTTTATTATTTTCCTCCTTGAGGTCTTGTACATGTGCAGAGATAAATAAATACACAGAGATGATTGTGTAGGTGGCTGGGGGTGTGAACATTTGCAGACAATGAAGAGCAAGGACTTTAATACACATTTCAAAATACATTTCTTTACGTGTCAGGAAAACCCTTTGGTTCCTTGCTACTTCCTTGATTATATTAGCTTGCAAGCTGTCTGTGCCTTAATTTTAAACCTGCTTTTGCTTCCAGATTATCTAACACGCTTTAAATTTCCCCCGAACTAAAACCAGATGGAAAGCCTGAAGAAGAGTAAGGATGAAGCGTACATCATGGCAGATGCCTTCAGGATTGCGTTTGAGCAGCAGCTGATGCAGAGGCAGGAGCAGGCCCTGAGGCTGGCAGAAGTGATCAGTGTGAAGAAGGAGAGCAGATTTGCGAGCTGGAGACGCCTGCGGGGTGCTGGTAGCTGGGCAGCGTGTCTGTGTGTCTGTCTGTGTGTGGGAGGGATGGCAGAGCAGGGGCTGGGCAGGGCTCGGGCACTGCCCCCAGGAAAGTGACATCTGGTTTGTGTGCTACCAGCAACTGCTCTGGTGTTGGGGTTTTGTTTCAAGTTAGCTCCATGGCTGAGTTGGGGAAGGGGAAGAAATGCAAAAAAAAAAAAAAAAAAAAAAAGTATATTTGGAACTTTTTTTAGCTCCAAATAGGGTATTGAGCAACCTGGTCTAGTGGAAGATGTGGAACAAGATGAGCTTCAAGGTCTCTTCTAACCCAGGCCACTCCATTATTCACTAGAGTTCTACATAGATTTTTTTTTTTCTATTTTTCCTTAAACATTTTTGGCCTTTTATTATGCATCTGTATCAATATTAGTGTTCTTACACTAATGCAGAGCTACAAAGCCCTGTGTAAAAGAGGAAGAATTCCAATCGGTAAAGTAGGAATAATTCCAATAATCTTTTATTCTTTAAAAAAAAAAAGGATAAAGAGAAGTATGTAAGTGCTTACATCATGGTCAGAACCACTGCAGACTTTAGGAACAGCACAATATATTTGTTTTGACTGTTGGCCAGGAGGTGCCAGGCTTGGAAGTGTGGTGTGTCTCCCAGATCCCTTGGGCTTTCCTGGGGTGTAGCACTACAGCAGCATAACCTTGAGTAGCTGTCTGCCCTACACTGATACCATTGCTTTCAGGCTCTGTTAGCTGGCACATCTGTTCCTTAATTTTAATGTATTTTACTATTTCTGGAATTATCACAAACTTGTAAGTTTGTGGCCTGTGTCAGAGAATCTATTATTTAGGCTACTTATGGTTTAAAAACAAACTACCATGAATTATTCTTTAACTAGAGCATCAAAAGTGTATTTTCCATAGAGCAAAAGAATTCTCAATGTGCCCACGTTTAAGGTCTGTGTAGCCTTTGTGGGACAGCAGGAGCAGTGGGAACCTGCCGTGTCCCATGCAGTGGGGGAAGCTGCAGCTTGTATTGCTCTTTTTCATAGAATTGTTAAATTAAATTATTTTTAATTATTACATTATTTTCTATGGCTTCCAGATTTACAAGTGCTTTACCCCAGAGTTGTTTTTCCCTACCTGAGCAGTTCTGCAGCTGACACACCTGTGTTTTGCACAGAGCATGTCAAGTTGGAGGGCAGCAAGACCAACCTGGGGCGGAAGCTGTCCAGCCTGCTCTCGTCAGCAGGGGACTGCAGGAAGGTGGAGGAGCTGGACAGCGCCCACGAGATCCTGAGGATGTTGATTGATCTGGTCAGTACCCGTGTCGGTGTTCAGAAACACACAATCACAGAATGATTATATGCAGGTGCTTTTATTGAAGGGCTCTGGGTGTCAGGGGTACAGATCCAAATCTGACCTCACATGGTTTTGGACCAAATGTGTTTTTATATTTTATCATTATATAACTTACATATTAATTATTAAACTTACATTGTTCTATTGTATACATTGATTTCATCCAAGCATGGATTTATTGTGATCCCCTCAAACCTCTAACATAGTTTCTCATGATTCTTCAAACAATAATTATATCTAATCACATCAACAATTATATCATTCGTCATATACTGACTACACAGGTGCAGTTTCCCATGATCTAGCAAACACAAGACCTAACACTTCCCAAGGCCTACCTTTAACATTTTCCCAGGGCCTATCGCTGGCCGGGGGTCTCTGTACAAATCCCAGACAGGATGAGACTGCTGTGGAACTGCCTTGAGCTGTTTGATTTTCCAGCATCACTCTCAGCCCATGGCCACGGCAATGGAAGGTGCCAGCAGCTCACATCCCAGGCAGCAGACACAGAACTCAATGTCACAACTCACTTTATGAGTTTTGTGGACCAATCACACAAAGCAAAAGCACACTGACAGTATTTATATCTGTACAGTGTATACTCTATATTGACAGTAGTTCTGTCAACCACTACGAGCACAGGTACCTTTGGTTAAACAGTGCTGGCTTATTTCAAATGCAATACCTGCTTGTGAGCCTTCAAACACAATGCACACAGCTCCATTATTAAGCTTCAACCTTCCTAATATCTTGCTAGATAAACTTTTCTGTAGCTTAGGGAGTTATTCTAGACAAGCTTTAATACACAGACCATTGTTTTATTTGTCCTTGCTTTTCTACTTTTTAAATAATTTTTCTGCTGACCAATCTCATGGCTGCTGCTTAGCTCCAGTCACAGTTCTGCTGTCTCTGGGGCCTTTTGCAGCTTTCCCAAACCCTCTGATTTTGTGGCTTCCCACAGGGCCTACTAAGCCTAGTTTTCTTTCCAGCTCCCTGAATTTGCTGTGATTTTAAAGTCTTTTACTATCACCTAGTTCACCTCCAGGAGTGCGTGTGCTAGCTGGGTTCACAGTACCCCGAGCTGACCGTATCCTACTCTCCCTCCTCTCCGCAGGTGAACGACAAGGAGGAGGCCCTGGCACACCAGCGCAAGGTCAGCTACATGCTGGCCCGGGCAGCGGAGGCCGGGCCGGGGAAGGACACAGCGGGACAGTGTCGGAGCCCAGAAAAGCTTAGAAGGCTCAGAGCCCAGCACCCCTCAGCTGCCCCTGCCCCGAGCCATGCCCACGTGCCCCTCACGGGAGCAGCCGCCGCGCTGCCGAGGCCGAGCTCCTGGCCCTCGGGCATGGCCGAGGGGCTGCGGGCGCTCTCGCCATAGTGTGGCTTTGTGAAAAAGATTGTCATGGAAACACCAGGAGCTGTGTGTGATGGCGTCATGTGGGGCTGATGGCACAGCGTGATGGGCCCTGGGGGGAGAGGGGCGGCTTCAACGGCTCCATGGGGCAGGGTGTGCTGGGCCCTGGGTCTCCCCTGAGCCCAGCGTCCAGGGACGGAGTACAGTGATGTCACTGGGGGAGTGATGTCACCGGGACGGGCACAGATAGAGCCTGAAGGGAGCTGCTGGAGCAGCAGTGACATCACTGTGAGAGTCTGATGTCACCGGGATGGGCACAGGCAGGGCCTGAGGGTGGCTGAGGGAGCGGCAGTGATGGCACTGTGAGAGTCTGATGTCACCGGAATGGGCACAGGCAGGGCCTGAGGGTGGCTGAGGGAGCGGCAGTGACGGCACTGTGAGAGTCTGATGTCACCGGGATGGGCACAGGCAGGGCCTGAGGGTGGCTGACGGAGTGCGGTGACGGCACTGTGAGAGTCTGATGTCACCGGGATGGGCACAGGCAGGGCCTGAGGGTGGCTGAGGGAGCGGCAGTGACGGCACTGTGAGAGTCTGATGTCACCGGGATGGGCACAGGCAGGGCCTGAGGGTGGCTGATGGAGCGGCGGTGACGGCACCGCGGGGTCTGAGGGTGTGACATCACGAGACCCAGATGGGAACAGCGCCCCCTGCCGGGGGGCAGGGATCAAAGTGGGGGGTGTGACCTGCACGGGAGGCTCCGCCCCTCCCACAGGCCCCGCCCCAGGTCAGTCCCATCGGCTACTCCGGCCTCCTGCGCTGTCAATCACAACCACAACCCCGCCCGTTTCGGTGTGCCACGCCCTCTCATGCTGTCCGTCACCCCTGTGGCCCTGCCCCGGGCTGCGCCCCGCGCCGGCCGCGGCGGGAAGCTCACGCGCCGGGTGGGGATGGGCGCGGTGGCGGTGACGTCAGGCGCGGGTGTGGCCACGCAGGCGCGCTGCGCGCAGCGGAGGGTCGAGGCCGCCGCCCGGAGCCGCCGGCGGGGCCGGGGCGGGCCGTGAGGGGAGACGGCCCCGAACCGGCCGGGTGAGGTCGGGGCGACGCGGCTGTGGGAGTCTGACCTCTGACTGAGGTTACCTGGGTGGGTTGTTTTGCCCCCGGAGGTTTGTGGGTGTTAGTGGTGTTATTGCTTACTGCTGTTCTTATATACGGTATATCGAGTATAGTATATGTACAAAGAGTACTATGTAGGTTATATGGAGAATATATATGGTATATGAAGTAAAACAGACGAGATTATTTTATAGGTTTTATAGGATACATATGTGGTATATAGAGTGGAATGGACAATCGTACACCCTACACTTAGGCAGTGTAAATCATTTTGAGTCTGTGTGTCAATACGAGCAGAGAATGGTCCCTGACACCTTCTGGGGAGCACGGCCGAAGCCCCAGCCGGCTGGCAGAGCCCGAGCTGTCGGTGCTCTGTGGCCGGCGAGGTGTGGTGCGAACCTCGGCTGGTTAATAATGCAAAGCAGAGGAGCGGCTGGTGAGCGAGTCGTGGTTTCCGCCGAGCCCCGAGAGCTCTGCCGGGCCTGGTCCCGTTCTCCAGAGCCATTTTCTGTCCCGGCTGGCAGGTGCGGGTGGGTTGGGTCTTCCCGGCCCGTTCCTCCCGGCGGGGCTGGCTGCTGGTACTGCTGGTGCCGGGAATCAGAACCGGTCTGTTCTGCCTCCAGTGTGCTGTGCCCGCGTCTGGGCTTCACAGCGGAATAAAGAAAAATCTACTGGAGGGTCCAGGGGAGGCCACGGAGAGGATTTTCGTGCTGTGCAGCATCTGTGGGCTGGGCAGAGCCTGCGGGAGCTGGGCTGGGCAGGCTGCCCAAGGGAACGCTGCCAGGGATGCCATCGACGCCCCCCGACATCCGCAGGGGCTGCCGGAGCACGGGCCGGGCTCTGCTCGGTGCTGCCAGTGCCAGCAGCAGCAGCAGCGGCCATCGAAGAAAGGGCAGCGAGGGGCAGGGCAGCGGGAGGGAGAACTTGTGTGCGTGGAGGGACGGCAGAGCCCTGGAACAGCTGCCCAGGGAGGGCCTGGAGTGTCCCTGTGTGGAGCCATCCCAGCCCCAGCCGGGCACCTTCCTGTGGCATGCACCAGGGCACCCTGCCTGGCCAGGGCTGGGCTGGGAGCTCCAGAGGGACATTCCAGTCCTGTAATTCAGGGATTCTGGGTGGTGCGATTAATGCTGTTCTCAGTTCAGGGTTTTATGGGTGGATGTATGAACAAAAACCCTCCTAAGCTGAAGGTGATGTGGAATGGAGCTGAGGGTGGCAATGTCCACATTGCTGCTGCAGTTCTGTCCTTCTCAAGAGTCTGTGCTTAACTAACAGGATGGCATTCTTCAAACAAGACAATTTGTTGTGGTGTGTCCTGTAAGCTTGTCCTTATATGTCTGAAAACTTCTGCAGCTTTTTGTTCACCCCCTGATTCAGCTCCTAAATTTGCTGTGGCAGCAGCCACCTCAGCTTTTGGTTTGGACAATAGGTTGTTCTGCTCAGCAAGAATATTTTTTGTTTTTATTTAAAGTTTTCACGCAGTGTTTGTTCAGTTATACTGAACTTCTCCGTCGGGTTGATTGCTGATCTGTGGGCAGCTGTTCCCTTAAACTTTTTGTCTAAACTGTGAACCAGTTTAGAAAGTGTCTAGTGACTGTATTCAGGCCTATGTGTGGGTATATGGTGTCAGGGAGGGGTGAAAAGCTGGAAATTAATTTCCTTCAGTGCCCTTGATGCCTTTTCCTTGGTCTTAGAATTAAGAGTTAGAAACGGGTAAGGGATTAAAAGGTTTTTATTTTGGTATTTAATAAGGATTTTTATGTTGTAACCATTTGTCAAAATGGAATATACCAAAATGCATACATATGTTAGATGGTGTATACAATTTTACAGATTTTGTAAATCAGTATATTTAACGAAGATGTTTCAATGAGAGGTTTAAATAAATGGTGTGATTTTTTTTTTTATTTTAAAGTATTTTTTTTAGATAGCTCTAAGTTTACAGGATGTGTTTTAGAGGGGGGTTGGTTTCTCAAGATAGTGTAAGGTTTTCTGCCTTCTAACTGTTAGGCTTTTAGGAGTTGGGTCTCTTGGCATAGTAGAATACCAAGATTATGTTGAGATATTAGGCCTAAAGAGTTACAGGTATGTTTGTTAAAGGTACTGAGAACATATAAAAGGTATATTAAAAAAAGATAAAGTCATCATGGCATCACCCTTAGTGAGGGAGAAGGAGCACACTGTACTCCACGAGCATTTCACTGTGCATTTAGTGCTCAGTGCTTGTGTTTGTACTGGAGGTTTTGTTCTGCCCGTGGTAACTGCTGGGGTGCTAAGGTAGGAAAAACCATTCCAGTGCTCCCACAGTCCTTAGTTCAGCATTCTGCTCAGGCTAAATCTGATAATTAAACACAGTGATGGAGCTGAAGCAACGTAAGCAGCGAGCAAAGAGACAGGGGTTGTGGTGATCAGAATTGGGGTGGTGGTCATTGTGTGGTCATCCCTCTGGAGGGGACACCCCTGTGCCCCTGCTTGTGTTCCTTTGCCTCTTAACCCCAGCTTGGGCTGCTCTGATATGCTTGGTGTGAAATCCTCTGCAGTGGGCATTAGCTGCAGCAAACTGCACGTCTGGTGCTGCCCATATGTGTGAAAACTACGGAGAGTGGTTTTCAGGGGCGCTTAGACATGAAGAGGTAGCTTGTCTTCAGGCCTTGAATTGGCTGCTTGGTAATAATTAACCTATTCATTCTGTTTTGCAAGTTATCACCACTGAGAACTGCTCACTGCCTGCATTGACAGAGTGAATCTGGGGAAAAAGCCCCGACAATCCATCCTGTCAGCTGGCCACCCGGTGTCCCAGCAGCCTTGTGTTATCTTCTCCTTTAAAGAAGAGTGCGTTGAAAAGTCCCCAGTGGAATGTTGGCTTTGAGCTCTGGAACACCACGTGCCTGTTACGTTGGAAGGGATAAGTAATTCGTGCAGGGTTTAAAGGAAGTGTGGAAGGCTGTGGAGTGGTCAGCGCAGTCGCTGCGATACCGGGGTTTGCATTGCACGGTTAATAGTTAACAGTTGTAGTTAATTGCGGTGCAGCTACTGCCTCTGGTGCTTGGGTCTGTGTGCTGCTGTGCTGGGAGTGTGTCAGAACGTGTGCTGGGGATCTAGGATGAGCCTGCCTAGAGGCTTCTCTGCAGAAGTGACATGTCCAGTTAGCACTTTTTGGTAGTACCTTTTGTGCTTAGAGTATTATTTTCCCATTTTGAGACAGACTGCTGTTTTAACTTCACGTCTCCTCCTGCATAAATATTTAATCTATCTTCATCTGAAACCATCAAGTCTTTACCAGACAGTGATTTAAATATAATTTAAAACATGTTTTAAAAAATCTTTAAAATGGAGCTGGTGAGAGCCCAAAGTTGTGTGTCTCCTTGCACTATTATTGCCTCAGGTAAAGTTATACTTATAACATTTACTAAAAAAAATACTAATCTGTGAACCAGTTTAGAAAGTGTCTAGTGACTGTATTCAGAGCTCTAAAAAACCAATTCAGAAAACAAGGCTTTGTGTCTGCCTAAAAAACATATACAGTGGTGGTGCTCCTAGTTTCTTATAGTTAGAAAATATTGTAATTCTTGTGTTACAAGTATAAGTCTTTAAAGAATATGCTCAGAAAAAAATGCAGTTTGCTGAAGCATGTGGTTCCTCCAGACCCTTCACTCAGGGAAGCAAGTAGCCATTTAATAAAAATGTGTCACCAGAGCTTTTTCATAGCTTCTAATCCAGTAATGTTAACACTGGGACAGGCTGCAGGCAAATCCAGGCAGCAGAAAATAAAACTTGTAAGGCTTTTACAGTTCTTTGATGATGTAGATAGATGGAGTTGGGACAGAGAGGTGCACGAGGGACAAGGAGGTACTGCTGATCTACCCTGTCTTGGGTGTTTTGGTTTTGTTGTGGGTTTTAGGTTTTTTTGCTTGTAGGTCTGTTGTAGAAAGATGAAGACATATGAAAAGTTTGAGGAAAGAGCTATGAAATTAGTAATAATGCATTTGCTGGTTTTTCAAGGTTAAGTTAGTTATTCAAAATATTTTACTAACTCAAATAACCATTTTATTTTAAAAATAGATTTAACTAAACAAAGCAACATTGCTGGGTTAGACTGAGGTATGATAGTTTTGTGGGCTCTCTGTAGAAGTGGGTTAATCTGTATTAAATAGATGTAAATATTGGCGTGTGGTTTTAGTTCTACAGTTCTTTTCATTGAGTTCTTCCTATTTCTGGAGACTTTAGTGGGCCAACGCTGTACAGCATCAATGCATCCTTCTAATTAGCATTATAATCTAAAAACAGATAGTGTTGACATCTAATAATGCCCTTATGCTTAAATCACAATTTGTTTGTGCGTCTCTCAAGAGTGCAACACAGTGAATATTCCTGAGACCTTTTTAAGTAAAAGACAGAGGTAGATGAAATTATTACTTGCCTCTCGTCTGTATTTTTTTCCAGTGAGGAAGGTTTTTGTTATTTATAAGCTCCTGTTGTTATTGATATCTGTGATAAGTGGTGAGGTTGTATAATAAATACCTACAGAGGACACAAACCGGCATTACGCATCCTCTGATGCCTGGTTTTCTTGTAACCCTTCAATATTTCTTGTTTATGTGGTCTATCTGAGTATTGACTGCCCACAGATACGTGCTTTAGGGACAGGATCTGCACTTTGATGTCTCTCCGTGAATCACCAAAAGCTGTTAATCGTGTAAGGCTCTTAATTGAAATAACTTCCAGTTCATGTTGTTGCATCCCCCTTGCCGGGAGGTCGTGATTGTTACAGGAAGGAGCTGTGCTCAGCTGGGTGAGGAGAAGGGTCACCGAGTCTCTCCTTGCTGCTCTTCCAGCCCTCCAGACAGCAGTCAGAGACTTGTATTAGAGTGCAGCCTGAAGACTTTGGCTGTGACTAATTAATGGCCAGGGATATCCAAACAGTGATATAGTTGGGTTGTTCATTTTTTGTGAAATTTTTGTGACCACTTCTTCCAAAATTTTGAAACTTTAATATAAACTAATATTAAGTTTAAAAGTTTAATATGAGCTAAAATATAAAAATAGTAATACAAATTAGAGCAATAAGAATTTGGACAATCCAAGTTAGGACAATAAAAAACCCAAAGAATTATGAGTGTTCGGATGCTTTCCTCCTGAAAGCATTGGTCACTAACAATGGATTAACCCTTAAAAGCAAGAGGCTGTTGCATATTCATATATCTCATACATGATTCAAAAATTCTTTTCAAACAGAGGGTGCTTCCTGGTTATTGTCAGCTTTCCCCCCTCATCTTGTCAATCAGTCATCTCGGTCCCCACCAAGTCTGGTTCTTCCCAGTAAGGAGGCAGGAATTCTTCTCTTGGGGATTTTGGTGTTTTGTTGCTGTTATCTCTGTGCGAAGAATTTCTCGAGTTAGTTAGAAAAAGTATCTTACGTGGCATTGTTTCTATTTTAATATCATGTTATAGCCTAAGTTTGTATTTAACACACTACTGAAGAGGATTAATACAGTATAACTTCCTAACATAGCACATATAATACTCATGTTAATATTTGCGAAAAGCGAATCATATAATACACATTTTTCACATTTTTGGCTTACACATGGGCACAAAGTACTGTGCTACTGCATATTTGTTTCACCCTTCTTAACACTTTTGCAAGCCTCTCTTTGAACTACACATTACCTTAAAGTGTTCTTGTTCCATGCATATTAGTGTGGTAAATAATTGCGTCACATGTGGTGAACAGTTACACATTGACACAGATTAAAGCTCGTGATCTGGACTGTTCAGCGAGGGGAAACCTTAGAGCTTGGGGGGAAGTAAGGCACGGGACGTGGATCTGTGGCTGCAGGGTGGCGTGAGTGGTGTGAGAGGATTGAAGTGTGTTTGTTTGGGCTCTAAGCCTTCAGGGGGATGGCTGGGCATTACGAGGCGGCACCGGTTGCATTGGGGTAGGCTGTGAGGACAGCCAGTGCAGGGGCACTGATGAAAGCAGAAGGAAAACTGGACAGCTCTCCACCACCACGGTGGGGTTTACAGATATCAGACCAAATGGATCTCAGTCCCTTCAGTTTGCTCAGAGGAACTGTAAATATTGAGTTTTGATGGGTAGTTTCGCTGTATGGGTGTTCAGCCGTTGAAGAAGATGTGCAGTTGGCAGGCAATTCTGAGTGACCAAAAAGGCATAAAATTGAGTGGCTAGAAAGGTTCATTAAACAGATAAACCAGGGTGTTTTGCAGTGGGGAATGTGATTGATAAGTAAATAGCTCTCTGATGACCTGGTAAGTCTATAATAAGAGTTTCATGTTCTTGGGGGTCTCAGAAGCATAGTTGTTAGTGTGTTTTGAGTAGAACAGAAATTATGAGCTTCATTACCATGTTGGATTTTTAATTTTTATTATTATTTACACAGTTCAGTTGTGTTGAAAGGTAATAATGGCCTGTTTGTTTTTTGCCTGTGAGCTGTGTGGCATAAAATATTTAAGGGGTCAGACTAGAAGATCCTAATATTCCTTCTGGTTATAAACGTGCTGACATTGTAATGCCATAGCAGATGCTTTCAGATGCTTTGGTTTTTGTTTGTTTGTTTGGGTTTTTTTGTTTTTTTTTTTAAATAAAAAGCCTCAATTCTGCAGTTTGAAGTGAATTTGGGGGTGTATTGTTCATAATGCTGAGTACACTGAGCATATCCAGAATACTAGAGGCTGCAGCCCTGTTTGTGCTTAGGTTTTGTTTACATGGAGAGAGAACAAGGTATTAATAAAAATAAGAAACCACCTCATATGAGCTGCTGTCTAATATGAACACTTGGGCTTTTTAAACAAAAATTGCCTTGAATTAAATGCTGTGTTTTTCTCCATAGGTTTAAGAAGGCTAAAGCTTCCTAGAACTGAGACTAGAATGGACAGTTACTTTAAAGCTGCAGTCTGTGACTTGGACAAACTGCTTGATGAATTTGAGCAGAATACAGGTTGGTTTCTGCATTGCCTTTTTAGTGGGAGTACATGGTCAAATGACTGTTACCATGGAGTTTGAAAGTAGCATCTGCTAAGTAAAAGCTTGTATTGATGAATAGATGGGGTTGAGAGGAGGTAGTACACTGTGGAAAGAGAGGAGTCATAAACTTTGCTTTTGATCTCTTCTTGCTTAAAATAGATGAATATGAGTGCTTCAGAACCCCTCAAAATCCATACGACTCAAAGCTGTCTTCAGTCCTGGATTGCTTAGAGCATGCACACCCCACAGCAGAGCTGCCAGAGGATCCTGCTGGATGTCCTGCCCCAGAGGAGGGCTCTCCCTGCTCCCCAGCAGGCACAAGGGATGTGCTCAGCTTCTCACCACCCAAAGAGAGAGGTGTGGCTGGACCTGACCTCTTGTCCACTGTGGACAGCGGCTCCCTAAATGAGGCTGAGGCTCTGAGCCTGGGAAGGTGTAGCGTGCCCGTGTGTGATCTTGTCAGTGACACAGCAGATTTAATCCCCTCGGTGGCTGCTCCGGAAGGGGCTCAGGAGCTGCAGCCGGATGAGTTCCAGGGCAGCCAGGGGCCCGCTGGCTGTGGCGTGTCTTGTGTCCCCACCCCTGTTTGTGTGACTTCACCTGGCTGCAGCGGGGCTGCCAGCACACAGCAGAGGGATGGGGACTCGGTGTTACAAGATTCAGGGCATCTTACAACACAACAAATTAATGATTTAGCTTTAAAACCAGAAAGTTACGCTGCTGGAGCAGTCCTGGGTCTGCGTGACGATCAACACAGGACAGAACCTGTAAAGTGCAATGAAGTACTTGACCACCCTGGAAAAACTGCTGCCCTGGATCCTGAATGTGTCACTGTAACATCACAGAGTTGGAATGCACACAGTCCCAAAGATGAAAAACTGCCTTTTGAAACACAAGACGACAGTGCGTGCTCTGCAGCAAGCAAAGAAGCATATGGAGGAAATGCCGTAGGAAAAGTGGATCCAAACAATGGGAGTAATGCTGATTCCACGCCTTCAGAGCTGCCAAAGAGGCACCCCCTGCACAACAGCAGTGCAACAGTACCTGGAAATCATGTCTTGCCAGGCTCCTCGTGTCAAATAGGAGCTGAAGTAGAATTGGAAAAGAAAGGCACAGAAGAGAATGTAGATAAAGAACTTAATAGGGGTGAGATGCCAAGCAGTGTTTCCAGTTCATGTATGTCAGCTGAGGATGTCCAGACATCTCTGTCTTGTCTTTCCCTTCCTGTGTCCATGTGTGGTTCCTTAGTTGTATCAGAAGAAAAGGTTAATCCTCTACCTCAAAATGCAGTGGCGGAGGTTATTGGTGATACTGTAACTGTTCATGCTGGAGAGTCTAAAACTCATCTCCCTGGCAGGGAATCCTGTGAAAGTACTAGCTGGCATGAGCAAGAAGATGTAGCTGAAATAAGTGAAAGTATTGCAGAAGAAAGTGGAGATGGAGAGAAATACAGTACTGAGAATATAATTGATGATAGTGATTCTCAGCAAATCAAAGCTTTTGCTTCTGCTTTTCTAGAGCCTGGAGCTGAGCCATATGATGTTGGTGTAGACACTTTTTATGATGAGAGCATGAGCTCTGTTATGGCTGACTTTACTGTTGAGGACAATATTATTAAAAGTGATATTCTAATAAGCGATGCTGAGCTTGATGATTTCTTGTATGGACAAAGTCTGCAGTCCAGTGTGTTGAAGTCTTCAGACAATGATGGTAACTTGGTAGAAGCTGATGCAGATGGAGGGAGTTTAACAGATCTGAACAGCCTGGATTTCACAGAGGTCAATGAAGAGCTTATGCAGGCAAAACTGGAGGAGATAACAAGCATTAATAGTAACCTTAAAGCATCTGTTCCTGACAATGAAGTGGAAGCTGCAGCAGAGGTCACCATGTCTCAAAGTCAAGGCACGACTGAGAGTGGCAGTGGAGCTCTGGTTTCTGATATTTGTATTGAAGGTGCACGACCAAAGCAGTTGCTTGACCTTTCCCAGGGAGCTGCTGGTCAGAAACAACTGAATAGAACAAGTGTACTTGAAAGGGAAAGCCAGGAATGTGGTTCTGTTAGCCCAGAAGCTCCCCTCCCAGACACCAGTGTAAATGTTGGTAATACTGACCCTGGGGAAAGCAGCTCTGAGGCTGTAGGAAATCAAGCATCGGAAAGCGCTGAGCCACGTAAGGCACCCGCAGCTCTGTCCTGGAAGCAGCCCCTGTGGGTCCCAGACTCAGAGGCACCCAACTGCATGAACTGCCAGGCCAAGTTCACCTTCACAAAGAGACGACACCACTGCCGGGCCTGTGGGAAGGTGAGTCACTGGGAGAGGTCCTGTGCTGCCACAGGAAAAGGACGTTCTCATTTGGCCATAACCAAGATAGAGAAGGTAGAGAATGTTGACAGAAGTGTTCTGGGCTCAAAGTACTTTACTTGACAAAGACTAGGTTTTATTTTCCCTCCATAGGAACCTAAAGACTTTTGGAAAAGACTGATATTAATTAAGAAACACATGGCCTTTTTTGTGAAAATTGTTATTAAAGAGAAGTACAAAGTATATTCTTATCTGCCATTACTGGCTAGGTTGGTGTGTTTTGCATAGAGTAGGGAGATGAGATGATGGACTAATTCAGCATAGTTGTATTGAATCAACCCATTATTGGGCTTTTAACTTAACTGTTTATGTTCTAAAAAATTGAGGTGGTGATGATGAGAATCCAGTGGTGTTACTAGTTATTATAACTGTAGAGCACTGCCCCTGAACCTGAAGGGATTGCATTTTTTCAGGAGCTGTAGCAGCAGTACCAGTACAAAAGAATTTATGGTCTAAATCTGTCTTACAGTGTGTTTAGATGTATCACTTTCTAAGGAACTCATCTCAGGGTAAAAGTATGTGATTCACCAACAAAGTGAGTAATTGTAGAACTTTTTTTCAGCCTGAGGTCTTCTACAGAGAGTAAGTGATGCCAAAGGTGATCCTCAGTTCGGAATTCCCTTGTGATCTACTGTGGCTTGTACTAGTGCATAAATGGAAATGCTAGGAGTTCTAGTGACCACACCATTCAGTGTTGCTCTGTAAGGATGAGGAGACAGAGCAAAGACTGGTATTAGCACTAAATTTCTGCATCCCCAGTGTTAAGCACCACCTGGAAAGGCATGGTAGTTTTTCTTTCTACCTCTCTTCCAGCACTGTGTATTCAAAGGATGATGCTCATTTACTCAGCTGCAGCCACTGTGAACTAAAATATAAGTGTGAATTGAGGTGTCCAGGAAATGAAGAGCTCCTTGTGCTGACCTGGCAGCCATGGAACTTGCTCCCAGAATATCCTGGTGAGATTTGTGATGGTTTAAGCACAGTCCTTCAGAGTGGGTTCCATTTTAGTCATAAGACTGACTGACTTCAGGTTCCTGTTTTACATTTGCTGTGAAGTTCTCACACATTGTCTAGAGATGGGAGACCCTTCACTGCACAGTGCTGTTGACAGCTGTGAGTGTGTCGGCTGAGGGGCTCGTGGCAGAGCAGCAGTGTATTTAGGGAGCATCACAATGTCTCTTCATTAGGAGAGGGAGTGAAGCCAGCATGGGTTGTCTAAACCTTAGAGATATGGGAGTGCTGTGCAATTACAGCTTTTCTGAATGTGCAGCTTAACCTTCTGCCTCATAAGACTTTCTATCTTTTTAATAGCGACTTTTTTTGTCTTAAAAAATCCCAAAACGGACATTCCTTGTGAAGCTGTTGTTTGTTGTGTTTTCAGCCATTTGGGAACTAAGGGAAAACTGTTTAAAATTCACAGTTATCCTCTAGGGACTGTTCTACAAGACAGTTGTATGGATTCCCGTAGCTCTTTTTTATCCATGAAAATAGCAGCGCTGGTGGACTCTGGCATCTGTGGCAGAGGGAAGTGTGAAGTTAGTGGTCCCTGTTTTCTCTGCCCTCTGCAGCCCTCACAAGGCCAAACAGCTTTGCAGTTCCATTTTCACAAACACAAGGTGTTTGTCTCTTGCTGTGGTACCTTTTTTCTTCCTAGTTCAAGCAGAACCCACTTGCTTGCTCAACAGCCTGCTACTCACTTCCTTTCTCCTGTCCCTTAGTTTGCCTTTGCCTTTCTGGTGCATTAGGATTAGTCCTCCTGCTATCCCCTGCAGGTCCCAGTGTCACCAAGGGTATGAGGAGAACACTCCTTGCTGGGGATTGTGCTGCTTGGCACTTGAAGCCCTGAAGCGGATTATAACTGATTAGCAATTAATCCTCATCAATCACATTCCTGACATATGTACTGAGCATGCGTGTTTCCTGTTGAGGTAGATTACCTGTGGCACTAATCCAGAAGCAGCTGGAATAGCTTCTTTTTTTAGCTCATATTACACTGACCAATCACTGCTTTTGCAGTGAGTTTTCCTGCTTGGAGGAGTTAATTGTAATAACTTTCTTTTTTCCTATAACACTCCTGTTTGGGATTTCCCTCCCCTTTTCCTCCCGAGCCTTGATCCACTTTGTTTTTCTGGACTGGGAGCAATTAGGAATAGAGAACACCTTTAGGGGTTTCAAAAGACCTTTTGTAAAGGGTCCAGAGTCTGCATATAGCTAAAAATGGTGTGACTCGTTAAAAACTTGCAGATCATCCTTGAAAGAACATAAGGGGAAAGTGACAAAACCTCCAGATATTTATGGCAACTCTTGCAAAACACCAGCTATTCTAAAGACATAATTCTTTGAATGGGATTGTGTAGATCCCATTGTAGATTGTCCAGGCTGATGAGGCAACCTTCCCCCCTGTTTCTGCTCCAAAATAGGGAGGATATATAACTTGTTGGAAGAGCATATTCTGTTCTTCCAAAGCAGCGTTCTTTGCAAATACTTGTGTGAAGGGAGCTTGTCCCATGCAGGCAGCACTGCTTGTTCTTGCTGAGGGAGCAGGAGAGGCACTCAGCAGCCCCAGCACACGAGCCAGCCTGCCCCAGCAGCCTGCAGCAGGCAGCTCTGGGCTGTGCCAGGCTGGAGAGGCAGCCTCGAGTGCCTGCCAGACTGGTAACAGCTTCCTGAGAGCCGTGCTGAGCACACAGGGCTGCAGGGATGGTCCTGCAGCACCAGAGCAAGAGCCAGCTCTGCACCTCACTCCTTGGCCCTGGGACTGTGGGCTCATGTGAAATATTTACGGCACAATCAGAAGTAGGATTGAGAAGAATTTGGGATAGGTGGTGCAACCTGAAATCTTTTCATCCCTCCAGAGAAAAATTTTATTATAATTTCAGTTGAGTCCTGCATGTTGCTGCTTTCTGCTTGATGTGTATCAAGGGTTTTGTTTTTGTTGTTCTTGTTTTTCCTGAGGATTTCTTTGTCAGGGATTAAGATACAGGCTTGAATACAAGGCTGCAGATGGTTTAGGATGAAGGAAGTGTATTTTCCTATTTGCTGTGCAATATGTCTATAATATTTAATGCAATCCTTTTCTGATTCAGGTTTTTTGTGGTAGCTGTTGTAAACGAAAATGCAAACTGCATTACATGGAGAAGGAAGCAAGAGTCTGCAATGGCTGTTATGATGATATTAATAAAGGTAAAGAGGTTTTTTTGAGTATTTGCAGTAATCATTGAACTGTCTCTTTAACCCTTATTCTTTTTGGGGAGCTTGATTACTTTAATTGGTGTAGGTTTTCCTATTTCTGACATGGAGGGATAAAGATAATTGTTTCTTAATTGGATTCCAGTTCTTATTCTGAACTTTGAGGCTTGAGTTGGTTGTTTTTTATTAAAAAAACAAACAAACAAAAAAGTAGTTTTTAACTCCATAGGACTAAATAGAAGGTTACGGAAGAATACAATTTGAGTCATCTGTGACAGGAATCTAGGAGAAGTTACCCTCCCTCCACAGTAGCCCTGTGTGTGTTTAAAGGCCACATCCCTCCTTGTTCTCACATGTTTGCCCATTTTATGTTGCTTCCTGTCCTGGTGTTTTTAAAGTCACTTAACCAGGGCTGCAGTACATGACTCATCAGATAACCTTTTCTTAACTGGAAAGCTAACCATGGATGCTTATGAAAACATCAGGAGAAACAAGTGAGGTCCTGTTGATGAGTATGTAAATAACAAGTTGAAAACATGTCAGATTTTTAATAGGCACCTCAGTGGAGTTCAGATGTGACGCATGTTTGCCCCAAGGGTCAGGAGTCATAGTGGTGTAGCCACTGCAAGGAGAACAAGGGGAGGTCTCTTTGTCTCATGAGAAGTGAGGCAATTATGCAGGTAGAAAATCAGTCCAAATTTTCTTCCATACAACAGTATGACTGTTTATTTTTCATAGGTAGATCACAAACTTTACATTGCCTCCCTCAAAAAACCCCCACCCACCTACAGTACTGCTCTGCAAAAGAAATTTAATCAATTGTGCGATCTTAAAAACTAACCACATTATTTTAGCACAGGCATTTGAAAGGATGATGAGTCCAACTGGTCCTGTCCCCAATTCCAGTGTCTCCTCTGAGCATTCTTCTGCTGTTGCATCTGTAGAGGAGGCCCAGATACCTGGGGGTGCCAGCTCTCCTTCACCATCTGCACTGTTGCCTACCTCAGCACTTAAACAACCTGGTCCTGAAGGTACAGATCCTCAATGTAACACACATCTCACACTTTGAGAGTCTCTTTGGAAAGAGCTGCTTATCACATCTGGGATTTATTGTTGGTGTTTTTTGTGTGAAACAGGAACACTCTGAATGGAAACACTTTCACTTCCCAGTCTTGGTGCCAGGCCCCAGCTGGTTCTAAATCTCCATTTATGAAAAGCGGATGTTACTTTTTTCATTGCCTTCTCTGTTTACAATGTAAATCTTTTTGTGTAGCTGTTCATTCTATAATTTTTACATCTCTTGGGAGATCTCTGGCTTGTGTTGGACTGCCAGTCTTAAAGTGGAAACAAAAAGTAGCTGTTCAGGGAGAAGTTAGAAGGGAAGAGCAAAGCTTATTCTCTGTGTAAATACAAATGATTAGTGGCTAACTAGTGTCTTTGTTCCACTTTTATTAAACATTTGACCTTCTTCAAACAAAACACATTGTGAACAAAATGATAAATCAACTTTTTTTAGAGTGTATTCCATCTTTTATTTCATTCTTATGTCACTGTGGAGGGGTGATTGAGGAAGTAGCCTTCTGTAATACGAATTGATAGATTTCACTGTAGCAGGGCAGCTTCCTCTGCAGGTGAGAGTTTATATTGCCTGATTGGAGACTGGCCAGTGTTGCCCTGTACTCTGTTCCAGTGAACAGGCATTCTCTGTCCATGTGGTGGAGAGAAGGGACTTCATGTCCATCGCTCTCAGCTGGTGGCGCGTCTGTAACTCGCGATAATACAGAGTTGTTGTTCTTGTCTGTCGCAGGGCTGTGCCCCAGAGAGCAGAAGAGGGTTTGGTTTGCAGATGGTATTCTGCCAAACGGCGAGGTGGCAGACACAGCAAAGCTGTCCTCAGGAGCAAAGAGGTCACAGGAATCCAGCCCAGAGAGCACAGACCTGCCCGAGACGCCCACGGTAGGAGTCAGGAGGGTTCACCTGCACAAATTACCTATTGGGAGAGCTTTGCTGGCCAGGGATGGGCCCTTACACACCATGGCTTCTGAGTCACAACCTTTGGAACCTGAGACACTCCTTTGGGCAGCAGCTCTGAAGTCCTTGGATTGAAAAACATCGTAGTATTTTTCAATTTGAGTAAAACCGAGCAAGGTTTTCAAAGGGAAACCTTCTTTGGTTTGAGATGTCTGTGAACTTCAGAACTGGTGTGGCTGAAAATTTGCCAGAGCAGTTTTTTCAGTACGCAGTGTTTGATGAACCACTTTTGTGAAGGGCACCTCAGCCACAGTTCTTAAGGCTGTCATTAGCAACGTGCTTATAGTACAAGTTTGTGGTTGTTTGCTTTTATTCCAGTGGCCTGCTATATTATATTTTATATATACTATATAATCCGTCCGTTTATATTTATATATTCACTATTATAATCCATCAGTTTATATATATATTTATATATCAGTTTATATTTCTTATATATATATATATATATATATATATATGTATATATATGTATATATATATGTATATGATATAATCCATCAGTTTCCCTCTGGATCAGACTAACCAACTTGGTTAGTGCCCTGCAATTATAGGGCATTATGGGGTCTGACATTATAGGTTGCAACAAAATCTGTGTATTGCTTTTAGTGTGAGCTAATACTGAACCAAGAGGGGGATTGATTTTCTAATTTTGAGTCACATGCATACTAGTGAATGAACTGCACTTTTAAAAAAAAGTCCACAGAAGAGGTGTAAGTTTGCTGTGGAAAGACTTAGCAAGGTTCCTCAGGTGAAGCCTTTTTAAGATAAAACATAGCAAGCACTGAAGCACTGTCTCAATTAGTAACTTAAATTCCATGATTTTCACAGCACTCAAGACTTTTTACAATATATTGATAAAGCTAAAAAAAACCAGATCATTATTATTTGTATATGGAGGATCTGAGCACTTAACAGGTGTATAGCATTTAAATCAGCTTATACTCATGAAGAACTGTAGTAATCAAATAAAAAAAGAGAGTAAACAAAAGATACAGCCTGTCTCTCATTTTGGGGAAAGAGTAGGATATTTGCACTTGCAGAAGATGGGCAATGTCTAAAATTAAAAGCTGCATGGATAAAGTGAGTGGAAGACAATCAGTTGATGCTTCTCCTGTGCAGCCTCAGAAGCTCAGACAAAACCAGCACAGTGCAGCTCCAAAGCAAAGGCAACACAAAATCCTGGAAGTGCTGCTGCAGGGTATGTGAAGGGCAGAAAATGCCAAGTATGAAACACCCACAAGCAGATTCAGGGAAGAAGTCTGCTATTAGCCAATTTAGCCTTGTTTTTGTGGAGTCTTCCCTTTGGAGTTGTTGGCTTTTTTTTTTATTTTGTGGCAGCATGTTTGTTAAATGGAAGATTTGCTGGGAGCTGATGAGACACCAGAAGAACTGCTACAGGACAAGCTTAAAGTTGCTAGGTTTTTTCTTGTTGTATGGACAAAGTCTTCCCTCTGGTACAGGATGCAAGGCTAAAGAAAGATAATGTGCATCCCTGTTTTTTTGGAGGAGTCTTGGGGGATTGTTTTTTCCCTCTTTTTTTTTTTTTATGACAGCTGACATCCCAGTGTCTCTGTGTTCATGGTTGTCATACCTGACTTGCTGGGGGAGCAGTGTGGGTTGGACTCCAAACTAAAAATTAATCAGACTGAGCAAAGCTACATTCAGCTATTAGTAAATGGTAGAAGTAGAGTAGAAATGTTTGCAGTACACAACTGCTGAGCCAGTTTGTGTTACCAAACAAGTATATTAACTGTGCATCTTCACCCATATAAGTCCTAAACAAAAAAAAAAAGAGGAGGATCCAGGAGAGATTGGATGGCTTTCTTCTTATTAGGAGAAAATGTATTCCCAACTTTTGTGATAGATTTCTTTCTCTTTTTGCTTCTAGAATACTAGTAATGAAGATTTAGCTGGTTATGAGACAACGTAGATTTTTTTTTTTTTTTTTTTTTTTTTTTTTTTTTTTTTTTTTTTTGTTATTTCTTCCTCACAGGCTGCAAACCCAGAGGAAGATGACCTGGTAACTGATGTGAATCAAAAACTGAGGGAAGATAAGATGACAAGGATGGAGGAATTACATCCTTCTGTACCTTCAGAGGGTGCAGAGCAGGCCACGCCTGGCCACAGTGAGGTGGTACCTAGTGGCAGATCTGTCACTCCAGGCACTGGAGAGTGTTCCCCTGCAGCAGCAGAGGAGAGCAGTCCTAGTTCAGAGGGTCAGAGCACACAGGCTGTGCCTGTCTCTGCTTCAAGCTGCAGAGCACTCTGTGGGGTGGAGAACCGGGTGCAACGAGACATCAGCCTTCTTCCTGATGGTGATCAGCTGCCTCCACTTCTGCTTGCACTGGGTGAAAAAGGGAAAGGTAAAAGCTGCTAACTTCTTGAGAAAATTGTTGCTATTTCCTCATAGCATCCTAGAATTGCTTGGGTTTGGAAGGGACAGTAAAGTTCATCCAGTGCCACCCCCTATCACCCACACCTTCCGCTATCCCAGATTTGTAAATACAGACTCATTCATAAGTACAGACTCAAAAAATTGTATTTTAATATAATTCTCATGTAATTTATTTGTTGCATACTGGATTGTTGGGTAATGACTGTGCACTTTTAACAAGATCAGTATGTTATGAGAAGAACGCGTAACCACTGAATTGCATGACAGTGGTGGCTGTGCTTATCAGAGGTGCCTGGCAGAATCAGGGTATGGATGAGGAGTCAGCAGTCAGGGATTTCCAAAGTCAGGGCAGCCCTGGTTTGCACCTTTCTTACAAGCTGCTGCTGCAGTTCTCTGTGTTCCTTGAATCTCAGGGTAAGCTGTTCCCTGGTTGGTCTGTAGCTATTCAAATCTTGGGAATAACCATGGGAGTAGGAGGATGGGATGACTCTCTCATACAGTGAACTGATTCTTGGTTTGGGTCATTGGCTGGTATTTTGAACTAAATCATGTGTCAATTTATTTAGGTCTTCTGGTGGAGGAACATCCATTTCACCAAAAGGTCGCCTTGCTGCTTGGGGAAGGAGGTCCTAATCCATTGACTTTTATTCTAAATGCAAACTTGCTTGTCAATGTGAGGCTAATGACATGTAAGCATTGCACATTTTCTTTTCCATTCAATCAAGCCTTTTATTTCTGTCTGTAAAACAGCATTACTGTGGTATCTTATCTTTTTAAAGATTCCTCAGAAAAGTGCTGGTGCTTCTCAACAAATGGACTGCATGGTTTGGGTCAGGCAGAAATTGTCATTCTGTTGCAGCGTTTGCCAGATGAAGATGTTTTCCCTAGTGAAATATTCAAATTATTTCTTGACATCTATAAAGATGCAATGAAAGGTGTGTCATTTTAATGTCTAACTTTTTCTTGTGTAGAATATTCTTGCTGATCTTTAAAACTTAAAGTTGATAGAAATTTTTTCTTGAATTATTTGTCTAATGATTCTGTTGAAAGAGCTTGCAGTGTTAGACTAGAGTTCTAAATAAAAGAAACAAATGAATGTGTTTGTTTCATATACTTTTGTAAACATCCTGTTTGCAGGTTTTTTTGTTGTTTAGTCATATTGTGGTGGAGATTCTAGGTATGAGCCCTGAGTTTGTAGTTTTTAGGATACCTGCACTTCATTTGTAGAAGTACAGTCCTCATAAATGTAAATATTTTTGGTCTGTTGATCAAAACTCATCCACTGATGTGTTTAGGACTTTAGGCACTTGTTTGGAGGAGCTTAGCTCCATAGTCAGGTTCATTTGGTGATGAAGTACAGGCTCATGTTCTGTGGGTTTAGATAGCTGACAGGCTTCAGGAAGATGTGAGGGGCAGGGTGGGCTGGCAGGTCTGTCAGAGCTCACTGCTTAGAGCAGTTCTCTTGGCACGGAGGGGTGAGTGACCCAGCTCTGTAAACACTCTCCATTCTTCTTTCTACAGGAAAGTTCATAAAAAATATGGAAAACGTTACTTTTACAGAAAGCTTTCTCAGCAGCAAAGAGCATGGTGGATTCCTGTTTGTTTCACCAACTTTTCAGGAACTTGATGATCACATTCTACCAGATAACCCTTTTCTTTGTGGCATTCTTATCCATAAGCTGGAAATACCCTGGGCAAAAGTGTTTCCAATACGTTTGATGCTGAGATTGGGAGCAGAATATGGGGGTAAGTTTTAACAGTGACAGTAGCTGCATAAACTGTAAAGTTCCTTTTGGAAAATACAAGTAGTTTTTAGACAAGCAAGCTGATTTTAAATAATCTTTGCAGTATTTTATATTACACTTGTATAAGCCCAACATGTGGAGCCACCTGGGAGTGTTCATTGTCCTGATAGACTTCTTTGATTTTTTTTTCTCTTAGCAGATGAGAAAGCTAAGAAACCAAAACTGGCAGTAAAATACAAAGATTTTTTTTTGGTTGTAGGAGAAAGGTTTGAAGGGATGATCACAAGCCCAGTTTGCAATTCTGATAAAATGGTTATTTAAATTAAATTATTTAAGTATATTGGCAAAATATTACTGCTTCATTAACCAAATAAAGGTATTGATTACTTAAAAGGATAACTTATTAATACATTGGAAACTTTTTGGCGTGTAAAAAGGCTGTAGCCCACCACTGTAGAAGCTGCAAGTCCATAAATGTGAGAAATGAATTTGTAAGGGATTCTCCAAACCTGACTGAAAGCTCACACAGTCTGTGTGCAAACTCTGAGATAAGGTGTGCTGACTTAGGAAGGCCATGGAATAGAGATGGCATTGTTGAGAGAGAGATTGAACTAGAAACAAGTTTCAAAGGATGGCCTTGCAAAAAGACCAGATATTTTGGAGAATCAGAACTGTGAAAGATGCATTGTAGCAAAACCACATGGGGTAAAATAATAGGTGGTTGATGTTAGAAGTATTAGTAGCACTGTGTGGCTACAGCTAATAGGCTGAAAAACATTTATAAGGTATTGTAACCTAGAAATAAGTGAGTTTCTGATAGAACGGCGTTGAGTTTTACATCTCTTACGACTCACCCTTCAATGACACTGATATGGGTGGGATACAATTCTTTAAAATGCCTCTCATTGCCCCGTCTGTGTAAAGGTGGGAATTGTCTAGCACATAAACATGGACCTGTCACCTGTTCATGGACTTCTGGAGCCCACAGTGGACCTCTACCAGCCAGATCCTGTCTGCGTGGTGACAGAGGTGGCGGCTGCTTTGTTGTTGTCCTTTCTCTTACCAATCCACTTGCCCTGCTTGGCTTTTTTAACCACTTTTGTCAGATACAACCATGAGGGGAGAACGACACTGTGGCTGAAAATTACAGAGGGGCTCTGCTTCCTTTGGCTGGTCAGATATTGAGGTTTAGAGACAGCTTATAGGTGAAAAAAGCTATAGAACTACTTGGAATGGCAAGTTGTAGAGTTGTTGTTAGGTAAATGTGACCTTTTTCTTCCTAGCCTATCCAACTCCCATGGTAAGTGTCAGGCACCGGGAGCCGCTCTTCAGAGACATTGGACACACGATTATGAACCTGCTTGTTGTGAGTAGATGCTTCATTACCTGCCCTTCCTGTTGTCACCAAAATATCCTCCAAACAAATGCTGAATCTTGAAAGCAGAGCTAACATTTCTGTTCTTCGTACTTGACTTAAAATTCGTGAGGGAGTTAAAGAAGCAGTTTTTTCACCTTGTATTGTTATGCATTAATTCTGGTAGTGAAAAAAGGTTTTTAATGAGTGAGGGAGATGTTGGCATTTGCACTGATGCTGGTAGTCATCATTCAGGTGCATTTCTTTCTTCTGAGCATCATCGTGGTGCAGGGATTCTGGTCTTAAATATGACAGTTTTAAATGTGAAGAAACACTTGACAGGCAGATGCTGTGGACTAACTGCAGTACTAATTGCTTTGTCAGACAAACCTTATCTTGCCACAGTTATTCAGCTTGACTGTCTTTTGTGAAGGACTTTTGGCAAAACCACAGGTCTGAAATTCATGCCATTTCCTGTGGAAGCTTTCCCTCTGTTACCCAAACGATTTGATTTTAGATTGCAGTAAGCCTATGTTCCTGAGCAGTAACCTTCCTCTTCTGATACTTACACAGAACTTCCAGCCCTTCCATCCCAGCATTCAGGGCAGGGCCATGGAAAGCAGAACAGGTCTCATTTGGGCAATCACTGCATCCTCTCCTGGGTCTGGAGACCATCTTAGCTGAGATGACACTGCAGTCTTTGCCCCTTTTTCCTTTTTGCCAGCACAGGTGTGCAGATCACAGCTGGAGGAGGTGCCCCATCAAAGAACAGCAGGTTTCCTCCTCCTGTATGAGCCTCCCACTGAAATCCACAAGCCACCACCAGCCTCACTGGTGCTGTGCAGGTGCCACTGTGTAGCTGCCCCCGAGGCTTTGGGCAGCCTTCCTGCAGTGCTGCTGGATGGGGTTTCTGTAGAGCTCCTCTCCAGGTGGATCAGAGTTACCTGGGTTCCCCTTGGTGGCTGTGTCAGCCTGAAGCAGCAGGGGCAGTGTGTGCTCCTTGCAGGAGTCTCAGTCACTGCATGGCTGCAGAATGTTCTCTGGGCGGTGCCTTGGCACCCGTGATGCAGATGCAGAGCCTGTCCCCACACAAGAGGCTGAGGCGAAGGGCACCTGTGATTTACATCCTTAGTGCTGGATGCTGTCCCATGGAAACCTTGGTGCACTGAGATGTTTTGTAAATACCCTTCTTGCTGCAGCTGTGCTGATGGAGGAAGGCACTGATTGCCTGGCTCAGCTGGTGAAAAGGGCCTCTTTAATACTTTTTTTTTCTAGCTGAAGTAGTAAAAGCAAACGAGACCATTTCATACCTAATGTTGTTGTTCTGGAAATAAACAGAATTTTGCAGAAGTGGCTGAGGTGATAGGAGATTACTTCTGTCACAGAAAGGGATAAGAAATGTTGCACTATTCAGTCTGTAAATCAAATTAGAGCTGTAGGGCCCAGGCTGTGAGCCTGCAAACAAACTCATCTAGGTGGAGGCTTCCACGCTTCACTTTTCTATCAGAGAAGGGAGGGAGGGTGTTGAAGTTTTTCTTTCCTTAAATCACTGGCATTCTAATGTGAATGAAGTAGCCATAGAGTAAATAACCCATTGGTTAACAGAGCTAATTTGTCAGTGCTTTGAATTTATTAATACATTCACTGAGATACCTGTCACATACACCTGGTGGGCAAAAAGGGATCCCTAAGTCTTCAGCCTAAAGGGATCCCTAAGTCTTCAGCCACTCTAAATACTACTGTTTTTTGGAAGTCCTACAGATGCATTTAGAGTACCTTCATCTAAGTGATGAAGGTAAGGAAAAGGTAATAAAACAATACTTAATTGTCTGCTAACATAAATACTTTGTCTGTTATAGGACTTCAGAAATTACCAGTATACTTTGCATACCATAGACAACCTGTTTGTCCATGTGGAAATGGGTAGAAGCTGTATTAAAATACCTCTGAGGAAGCACAGTGAGGTGAGTACCTCCATCTTAGCTTTCTAATCCAAACTGCTTTAGTCTTCCATTTTTTGTACAACACCAGTCACACCTCTGCCATCAGATGTTGGAAAAAACCCTCCCTCAGAACTTTATAGTGGCCTAAATGTGTGATGGGAAGGGCATGTAATTACCTGAGCACACACTTCCTTCTGTGATACACTGGAAGGTGGATAATGAGGAGTAGAGATTTAGGATAGCTGTTAAGTACTGAAAGATCTGCAGTTTCTTCAAAATCCTTCAGCATGTATTTTTAAACATTCCCTGTTGCAGATTTCCCGATTATGATGTTTTGGTTTAGTAATTAAAAAAAAAAAAAAACAAACCCAAACAAGCAGCAACCAAAAACTACTCTTGGTGAGATTTTTCAGTGTAATGACAAACTTTGTGTTGACAGGTGATGAGAGTGATCAATTCCTCTAATGAACATGTAATTAGCATTGGAGCCAGTTTCAATACCGAGGCAGACTCTCACCTGGTGTGTGTGCAGAACAAGCAGGGCCTCTATCACACACAGGCCATCAGTGCCACGGGACAGCCCAGGGAAGGTAAGAGGTCTGGGGGACAAAAATCACATTTCTAGAGCAGCAATGGAAGTTCAGTGTTAGGCTGCATGGAAAATGCATCTCTGGTGTCACATTAAATTGTGTTTAATGTCAGTTATGACTGACTGGAGTGACACGAAGTGGTGCTGACTTCCATCCTACTTTGTCTAGTTACAGGTGCAAGTTTTGTGGTGTTTAATGGAGCCTTAAAATCATCTTCAGGACTTTTAGCTAAATCCAGTATAGTTGAAGGTAAGAATTTTGTTCTGTTCTCCTCTTAAGAGACTTAAAAAGAAAAAAAAATAAATAGCAGCAGCCTTGTGCAAAGTCTTTATGTCTCAGTAAACTAAACATTTCAGGTTTCTAAATCTTGTATGAAACTTATTGCAAAGAAGTGGTGCCTAAAATTACATGACAGTTCACCTACTTGTTTTAAAACATTCAAATTTAAACTGTTTAGTCAGTGCAGGTCTTTCCTTTATGGAACTATTTTCATTGCCCTATTGCTGAAATGTACATATTGGCATATATATGCAAAAACAATCAAAAATTAACTTAAAAATGATCTTTCAGTTTGAGTTCTGTTGACAAAATAGGTTTTCTTCCTCTTTCATGTAACATTTAGTGCTGTAGGTGGGGCGTGCAGTACTTTTGTGCATTTGTTAATTAGCTGTAGGAGATGGTTGGTCTGAGTAGAACTTAAGCCAAGATTCTATAAGAAGCTGAGCTGCTTTTCCTGTGGATAATGTGGAATTTTAACTGGTTTTCTTCTAGATGGGCTGATGGTACAAATAACACAAGAAACCATGGAAGGCCTACGTCAGGCATTAAGAGACAAGAAGGACTTCAGGATAACCTGTGGACAAGTGGATACAGGGGACGTGAAGGAATACGTAGATATTTGCTGGGTAGAAAATGAAGAGAAAACAAACAAAGGGTAAATGTACTGCCAAAGCCAGACATATGAGAGAGCTCTTCCTCCCAATGTTCAAATACCTCCCTTTAGTTTCTTAAAATTAATCTGAAGTATTCTTGTGACAGAAAGTGCTTGACACCAAGGATGGTTTATAGTGTCTTAAACCTGCAAGATGAGGTTTCTATTAATGCTGTTAGTTCCCTGTTTAGGACATTTCCTTTTGTACCATCTGTATTTTCATAGTGCAAGTCCTGTATTGTACTTTGTTGTTAAGGTGTTCAAATAGCCTTAAAGGATGGGTAAATACCATTGCATAGAAGTTACTGTATCTAAACTGTAAGTGTTGTTTAAATTGCTAATCACACTATTGTTTTCCATAGAATTTTGAGCCCAGTTGATGGAGAATCAATGGAAGGAACTCAGAGTGAGAAAGCACCACAGTACAGAGACTTCGAAAGAGAGGGAAAAGTTATGAAGTGCACTGAAGTTAGTGAATTACATAGTTGTTGAGCCTTTTTTATTACTTATGGAATATTTAAGTGGTAATGTGATGGTACTAAGTGAAGCTGTTAAAATGAGCTGATTTTATGTGTAGCCGTGCTGCCAGGCAGAATGTTCTCTGCAGCTCTTGGTGAGTTTACACACTTGTAATTTTTTGTCCTCTGTTGCCAGTGACGACTCTGCAAATGCCTAATGCAGGCATTCCCATGGTTCCTGAAGTATTTTGGTTGTGTGGATGAAATACTCGGGTGCTTTTGCAGCAGACAAGCACCAAAGCTTGCCCTGTTTGGTGTTATGTGATCCTGAAATACTCCTTTTCCTAACTTTGGGATGTACCAGGCTGCTGACTGCCCCTCCCTTTCTCTGATCTCAGGTTTACCATTTTGCAAAGGATCGTGAACCCTCCAGTGCTGTTCCCCACCAGTTTGCAAGAGAGATTGCCATTGCCTGCAGCACTGCTCTTTGCCCTCACCTTAAAACCTTGAAAAATAATGGGATGAATAAGATAGGACTCAGAGTTTCCATCGACTCAGACATGGTAAGCTTTCAACTTCTATTGCACACACTCCATTCCCACTGAAGTACCTTCCCTTGGAAACACCTTGGATCTCTCCATGAAGCTTTAGAGTTTTGCCCTACCCAAGATCCTGAGGATGACATCTGGGACAGAAGCTGTCTTAGTCATTAATTTCTCACTTCATGGTAGATGAAATACTCTTTTACTGTGATGCAGCATGTTTTGCATATAATGTTAATACAAGAAGTGTGAATTAATATCAGTATGTTTCCCTCCTAGGTTGAGTACTTAGCAGGATCTGGAGGGCACCTTCTCCCACAGAACTACCTGAATGACTTGGACAGTGCTCTGATTCCTGTGATTCACAGTGGAATGTCAGATCCTACAGCTCTGCCACTGAAAATGGAATTAGTGTTTTTCATTATAGAACACCTGTCTTGATGAGGCTGATTACATGCATATACTGATTTGCTAGATCTGAACACCAAAGTTGTAATGCTACAAACACTAAAAATGTTAAAGTTTCTAATCCTTTTATGTTTTAATAGCTTTTCAAACTGTTTTTTTTTTTTTTTTTAAAAAAACCCCTCAGATCCTCCCTGCTTCCTCTGCCACAAAAGAGTCAGTTTGTGTCATGGAGTTCTGCAAGCTGACCCTTAATACAGGTGCAGCAGAGTGCAGGTTTTGTTACTGTCACGCAGCTGCAGCACTTGGTAGGTGTCGTGTGACTCCAAGTCATAGATAGGATCTTGCCTCTCACCCTCACACCAGTGTGTAGCTCAAACTGCTGGGGCTCCGTGTGATCTCTGCAAGAGCTGAGCACTGGGGCAGGGCTGGCCCAAAACTGTTTCCTTTCCACAGGAGAAGGGTTCAGAGCCCAGAGCTGCTGTAGCTGCCTGGAGCCCGCCGTGTGGAATGAATACTGTGTGGATAAACACCTCACTGAGGTCCTTAACCTGGGGATGTGATGCTGGTGCTTCAGGAACATATGCTCTCAATTAATGTTTTATAGAGCAACTGGTTTCTTTCTTGTATTTATAAGGATTTATCTAACTTAAATTGATGCTATTTTTATAAAAAGTGCTTTTTTCTTTACTCTGTTCAGAATTCCATACACAATTTGACCTTTCAAGGATTAGGAAAAAAATGGATTACTCTTGATGTAATCTACATGTAGCAATAAGTCAGACAAGAATTCTGCAGTATTTTTTCTGCTCCTGTCCACTGCTTTTGCCACATTTTAGTAGCCACCTTTGCTTTCAGGGAGAACAGATGTATTAAGTCTGAATTTTCACAAACAGGTTGATTCTAGTGGAAGGTGTCCCTGCCTGTGGCAGGTGGGGTTGGGACTCTTTAAGGTCCCTTCCAACCCAAACCGTTCTGGGATTTTTAGTATACCTGAGGTTCTTGCATAGGATGTATTTTTTATACTGGGTCATTTAGATCTATTTATGTATTTGTGATGCATGTGGTTTGTACTGAGGTTCATCAAACTGCGGTTGGGGTTTGGTAGCAGCCACACAACTGCTTGTCGAGAACAGAACCAAAACTAAATATATACAAGATCTACATTGTTTTCAGTAAAAATGCTGGTACAATTTTATAATGAGAGTATTAAAACTTGGATGCCTTCTTAATGCTAATAGGGGATATTTTATGTTTTTGTATCAAAAACAATTTGTAATTTAACCTAATCTGCTCTGCTGTTATCTGTGGTTTAACACTCCAGTCCTGGAAGGGTTCAGGCATTGAGATCTTACCCTGGATGGAGCTGAGCTGCTTTTCAGCCTCTGTGCTGACTTCTCCTGAGAAACTGCCGTTAGGGAGAAGGGCTGAACCCACGCACAGTATGAACAAAACTGTCCTTGTTGAAAACAAGCTGCACCCAGGCCCTCGAGGGAGCCCCAGCAAGAGGCTCAGCAGTGTTTTGGGTCTGTGACAGGGCCAGGGCGCCTGAAGGAACAGCTGCCTCTTGGCACTTAACCTCTACCAGCTCCTTTTCAGTAATGATCAATAAAGTTAACTACAATGCTTGCAACCTTCTGTCTTCTTATTCGTAATGAAACAAACAAAGATTTGGAATGTGCGTGTCCTGTCTCTGCAGCTTCCTGGGACTCCTGCTGTTGCCCCAAAAATGGGATTCATTGCTCAGCGTGCCTGTGACACCCTGCAGAGAGAGACCCCCATGGGGCTGGGCAGGCCTGGGTGCCCCCGGGCTGTCCCAGCAGAGCCCTGCCCTCTCCGTGCCATCCCTGCCGTTCCTCACACGCACAC
This sequence comes from Ammospiza nelsoni, assembly GCF_027579445.1. Classification (NCBI taxonomy): domain Eukaryota; kingdom Metazoa; phylum Chordata; class Aves; order Passeriformes; family Passerellidae; genus Ammospiza; species Ammospiza nelsoni. The sequence continues at coordinate 689,286 of NC_080669.1, forward strand.
AGAGCCGGGGCTGCCCCGGCCCTGCCCCGGTGCCCGCAGTGCCCCGATTGCCGCGCAGGCTGGGGCAGGGCTGTGCTGGGACAGCCCGAGGGGCGCCCGGGGCGGCTGAGCCCAGCCGGGCCTGTGTGACCGCAGCGCTGAGGGTGGCACTGCCCTGGGCAGGGGCAGCTGCGGCACACGGGGCCCCGAGCCTTTCCTGAGGCTGCCGGGCTGCAGGGACCTACACCGACATCCTGATTTCACAGAGAACCACAGAATTCATCAATTGGAAAATCCCCCCAGGCTGTCCCAGCTGTGCCCCATCCCCACCCTGTCCCCAGCGCAGAGCTCTGAGTGCCGCCTGCAGGGCTGGGCACTCCAAACGCCCCTGGGCAGTGCCAAGGCAGTTCCTGAGCCCCCTTTCCATGGGGAAATTCCTGCTGTGCCCACCCTGAGCTGCCCTGGCCCAGCTGAGCACGGCATCCTCCCGACTTGACTCCAGCGTTCGGAGCCCCTCGTGTTCGTGTCCCGGCTGCCGCCGCCGCCTGTCCCCGCCTCAGGCCTGTGCTGCCGCTGAGGGTGCAGAGGCACAGCGGCACACCGTCCCTGCTCGGGATCGCTGTGACACGGTCCCCACCGAGCCCCGGCCCGGCTCCGCCCGGAGCGACGGCGGCGGGACCCAACCCCCGGCGGGGCGGGCCCGGGCCGGGCCATGGCGAGCGGGGCGCGGGGTGAGCGCCGGGGCCGGGCTGGGACTGTCAGGGCCGGGGCCGGGCCGGGGCTGTCAGGGCCGGGGCCGGGCCGGGGCTGTCAGGGCCGTGTCGGGGCCGGGGGCCGGGGCTGTGAGGGCCGGGCTGGGGCGGGGGCCGGGCCGGGGCTGTCTCGGGACTGTGTGGCTGAGGGCTGCCCTCCGTGTCCCCGCAGGCGCCTGGAGCGAGTGGCCCGTGGATCACTTCCTGCGCACCGGGCACATCGCGGCCAGGGACGGCGCCGCCGTGCGCTGGTTCCACGCCGCCAACAGCCGGGCCCGGGCCGCGGAGGCCGCGCGAAGTGAGTGAGGCACAGGCCCCTTCCTCCTCCCCTTCCTCCTCCTCTTCCTCCTCTTCCTGCTGCCCTCCCCTCCCTTCTCCAGGTTCCCCGCGGCTGTGAAATCCCTCCAGGGCTGGGCGCTCCGAACGCCCCCTGGGCAGTTCCAATCCCTGAGCCCCCTTTCCATGGGGAAATTCCTGCTGTGCCCACCCTGGCTGAGCCTGAGGCCGTCCCCTCTGCTCCTGTTTCCTGGGCTAAAATCCCAAATCCCCCCTTTCTCATCTCAGGGAAAGGTTGCGCAGAGCCAGAAGGGCCCTGGTGCACCAGCCTGGGTGGCAGTGAATTGTGTGTAAATTTATGTGAATATTTGACAAACACATATTTGCGTAAATGTATATATGACATCCTTTATCCTGAATACAGTCGCTAGCTCTTTTCTTTGTATTTCAGCCGTCACTGTGTGTATTGGGTTCTCTGCAGAGCGGGTAGCACTGCCCAGATTCATTACCTAAAGCTGTTTTCAAGAGCCTGAGCGCTCCTGAGACTCCTCTTTGCCTGTCGTGTGTGTGAGCTAACGTTTTCCTTGTCGGTTTTGGCAATGAGTCAAGGGGAATGCTCATTCTCTGCCAGTATTAAATCCTGCACTCATCTTTCCTCTCTCAGGAACCCTATTTACAGAGGAAAAGATATGAAATTTAACAGGAGTGGATCCACATGATGGGCGTCCATTTATCTGTTCTCGTGAAGAAAAAACCCCCACGTCATTGCTTGGCCAAATGCCCCCTCAGACATCAATTTTCACTTGGTTGAAGGCTTGCAAAGGGTTTAGTGAGTGGGAGCCCCCCAGAATGGCATCTCTTGTGTCTCAGAGAGCAGCTCCCGTTAGGGTGAGGGTGCAGGGCTGCTGTGGACACACCTGCTGGGTCACTGTTGCCCTGAAGCGCTGGAAGCTGAGGTGGAATTTCTCAACCCCCAGGCGATGTGCACATGGTGGAGGTGGATGTTATCCTCCGGGGAGGGGACAGGGACCCCATCCTGGCCCATCCCCCGGACACCGACAGCGACATCACCCTGCAGGAGTGGCTGGCACAGATGGGCAGCACCAACAAAGGCATCAAGCTCGACTTTAAGAGGTACCACAACAAAAAGATTGTTGTGTTGTTTGCGTTCTTACCCGTTAACAATTCTACAGCTGGTTGTCAACCAAACTCCTCCTTATCGTGCCGTTTAGCATTCTGAAGTGTGACCGTGTTCACAGGGGTGTTATGCTGAGGGAAGAGACGAGGATCTGACTCCATATTTCAGAAGGCTTGATTTATTATTTTATGATATATATTACATTAAAACTATACTAAAAGAATAGAAGAAAAGGTTTCATCAGAAGGCTGGCTAAGCTAAGAATAGGAAGGAATGAATAACAAAGGCAGCTGTCCCAGACTCTCTGTCCGAGCCAGCTGACTGTGATTGGCCATTAATTACAAACAACCACATGAGCCCAATCACAGATGCACCTGTTGCATCCCACAGCAGCAGATAATCAATGTTTACATTTTGTTACTGAGGCCTCTCAGCTTCTCAGGAGGAAAAATCCTAAGGAAAGGATTTTCATAAAAAGATGTCTGCGACACTGAAGCATAATCCATGTGGAAACTTAGTCCATAATTCTGAAAGCATGGCAAGAACAAAACCTTTAAAAGTGTTTTGAAGTACAAGTAGTGATGTTTTTTAACTCAGTGAATTAGGTGCTGTGAGCAGAACTTTCCCATCGGGCAGGTGAAATGCTGGTGCCTCTCTGGAAGGCTCCTTCTCTGCTAACTAAACCCTTGCTAACTAAACATCCAGAGGTTCAGTCAGAGTTTGAACCATTAGCTGTTTCATTTCTCGAAGGGCAAGCACACCTGAAAGCCCCAGGAGATTGCCTTGGAAGGGTTTGAAATGAGCTGTGATCTCCAGACATGCACCCTTCAGCTCCTGACTCGTGCTTTGTCTCAGTTTCCATGTGCTCAGTCTGTTTTGGCAGAAATTACAAAGAGCTTCATCAGTGCTTAAGTACTCCATAGAAATGCAGAAACCCCCCACGAGATAGTTGTAAAATGCGATTTATGCCTATGGTTCTGTGTTACACAGTCATGGTTTTCATTTGAAAGTTCACGGAAGTAAAAAACGTGGGCAGGATAAATCCTTTTATTGTTACAGGATCTCTGTGAGAAGGGGAAAAACAGCAGTAGGCATTTGTTTGGGCTTATTTCTAGTGTGTTTGGGTGAAGTTTCTCCTCCATTTTAATTATTGTTTAAATGAATTCTAAACTATTTTCCTTTCATTTTTTTTCCACAAGGAGTTTACAGCCAAGTGGAGTGATTCAAGGAAACTTTTAAAAGTACATGGCATTATAAAAGAATTATTGTATGAAAACATTTAGAAGTACATCACACAGTGCAGATAGAGTCAAATTAGTGATAGTAGAATTTGATGTTCCTTTGCATAATAGTTAATTGGATGCCAATGCTGAAGTTTTGGAGATTATTTCAATGATGCTTTAAACATGTACTTTTTTTTATATCTCTGCTCTATCAGCCTGACTGACCACATAATTGCATTTTCTGCTGGCTTTGGCTACTGAAATTAATGTATTCTGCAAAAGGTCTTCAGTGTCCCACCTCAGAAATGCCAATGTCATTTCACAGAAAGTCAGCTGTAAGTCTGAGTTTTCTAAATGCTGTGCAACAAAACCAGTGCTCTGGGGTTTATGGTTTTTTGGGAGTGGATTTTTTTGTTGTTGTCGTTTTGATTTGGTTCTTTCTTCTCTTTTTTCTTTTTTCCCCTGTGTTGCCATTTTGCTTTGTGCTTTTTTCTCACTGCATTACCTTACACTTTGCAGTACTAGGGAGGCATTCCTGTGGCCCTGACAGTCCCTTGCATGTGTGAGGATATCAGCTGTTCTGGCCCCAGGCTGTGTGAGAAATGCTGCAGCCCACACCTTAACACCATCACTGGCTTTTCTCCTGGAGAGCCTGAGCTCGTCTCAGTGAGTGGAACTCCTGCCCCTGTGCAGCCTTCCCAACACCACAAAAGGCAAAATACACCAAGTGACTTTACAGAGGAAAGACAAGGCAAGCAGCTCAGGGGACTGAACTCACCTAATTACAAAACTCTGATCATAGTGATTTTAAATACCTCGATGTTGCACAGTGCATTACTTAGTGGGCTGTGACAGAAAGAAGATTTTTCTTGGTGCTCATTTCTTTTCCCCACTGCTCCCCATCTCCTTTCCTTCCACGGTGCTTTGAAAGTTTTGGTAGGCTGGGGGTAGGAAGAAGCTAGCTGTGCTTTTTCTTGGGGCTGCACAGGACAGCAGGAATATGTGAGCATGGGTTTTGTTAAACACTCACAGGGTGTCTGCACTGTTTCCCTAAGTGATGCCAGCTCATATTAACAATTCAGTAATTATCTGTCAGATGATCACTGGACAGGCAGGCTTCTGTGGGCTGCCACTTAGGAGCTGTGGGACAAACCACAACCAAGCATTAAATGTTCCAGTGGGTGCCTTTTCTCCCTTTTAGTTGCCTTAAATTTGTCTGCGTTGCGCTTTTAATTCTCCTAGTACAGGTGCATCACCTTGCATGGATCTGAAGGCAGCTTTGAGTCTGGATCTGCCTAGTGATGAAATCTTTGCCACTTTGAGCGTGGTTAAGGTGGGGAGAGATGGCTTTCACTCTTTGGGCTGGGTTTACAGCATTTGTGGCAGATGCAGCACAGGCGTTAGAGACTGCAGTGGCTTCCTTTGTTAAAACCCTTCTCGGGCCTGAGATGAAGAGGTGACAAGGTCGGGGGGGTCAGGGTGAGGCAGGAGGTGCCGGCAGCAGGGTTGGCACTCAGGGGATGGCAGCGGGCGCTGGGCGCGCCCTGCCCGGCGCGGTGACACCGCGGTGACGCTGCGGTGACACCGCCACCCCGACCCTGCCCTGTGTCCCCACAGCCTGGCCGCCGTGGGACCCTCCCTGGAGCTGCTGGGGCAGGTGGGGCAGTGCCTGGACAGACCCGTGTGGCTCAACGGGGACGTCCTGCCGGGGCCCTGCGGGAGCCGCGCGCCGCTGGACGCCCGCGCCTTCCTGGGCGCCGTCACCTCCTCGTGCCCCGATGCCACCCTGTCCCTGGGCTGGACCACGGGCTGCCACCGAGGCCAAGGTAAGGGCAGGGCTCCTGTGCTTCCCGTGCTGCAGCTGGCAGCAGCCCCAGGCCGTGCCCTGGCTGGGAACTGCGGTGGTTGTGGGACCCTGTCCTGTGCTGCGGTGCGGGATGGAGCGCTGTGCAGTGGCAGCACAGATGGGTGAAATCCACACCTTTTTGTTCCTAAAATAAGCTGGTTTGTGCTTCAGCTCCTTCTCACCTGCTGAGCACTTCTGAGGGACAAGCTTCTTAGCCTCTGTTTCAGGGAGGGCTGGGCCTGAATCTTGGGAGCATTGATCTGTGGTCAGAGCCCTGGCATGCGTCCTGAGGAAAAACAGGTCAGCTGAAAATGTGGAATTTTATCTCTGCTTTTTTTTGATCACTGAAGTCAAATTGTGGGTCAGCCTTATCCCTAACATTTCATTTCTCTTGGCAAGTTGAATTTTTGGAGTAAACTTTCCAATTTTCATTAATATAGGGTCTTTTTTACAGGCTTCCTCTTGCAATTCTCATTATGAGAAGCAGAGTCCCCTCCAATATTATCTGGGGTCACCGTGTCAGGATTATACACTACCCCCATTGCTACTTACTCATTAGCAAGATTTAGTATTTTGTTGTATGATATACTGCAGTGTTGTTGAAATGTTCAGTGCTTTCTCCCAGGTGTTTTCAGTGCAGGAAGAAATTGCTGAAAAATGCATTGGAAATACTGGGCAACCTGTGAAAACAAATTTCATTTTATCTCCAGTCCAAATTTCAGTTTATGGAAATACTAAGCGAGGTTCTACTGTAAAACTTAAGAAAACCAGCTCATTTGAGTGATTTCACCTAGAAGTTGCTGCTTGCCGCAGAAAACTTTTTTTAATATTTGGTGCGTTTTTACTCTTTCTAGTCAGTACATTCCATCTGAGTAATCGAGGAAAAAGGTTGTTAACTTGTTACAGGATGTTCATAGCCTGTAGAAACAAAAGAATAGGTAAATATAAATTGAAATAGCTCCAGTCCTTATAGAAATCCCAGCAAAGGCACTTTCAGTGTTTTAGATTGCTTGATTGTAGCATTTTTAGGCACAGAATATTTCTCTCCATGTGTGTTGATTTGTGTACATCTTCATTCCCAATGGATTAACTTAATTTTTGTCCTAATTTTTTCTTAATGTTTTTATTTTTAAAGGGTCCCTGACAATGTTAAACTAGGCCACATTGAAGTCAGTGACAGCAGAATTTTTTAGAGAAAGGGCAAAGATATGTTAAAAACACCACGTTCTGTAGCTGTATGTAAAGTAAGTAAGCGTGTACGTAAAGTATGGGAAATAAAGGTTTGCGTAGTAAGTTCGTTTTCCACGTGGGTATTGCATTCGTTGCATTTTTCCTCTGGGACATTTGCTGCCCAGAGCCGTGCAGCAGTTACAGGGCGGAACTGTGCGGTTCTCGGGGACGCTGGATGTGCAGGTTTTGTGTCTCCAGGGGACCCTGGGGGACCCGGGGCTGTGTGTGTCCCCAGGCTCTGCGGGCTCTGAATGTGTGTGTCCCCAGGGTCAGCGTGAGCCCTCAGTGCCCTCGCTGTGTGTCCCCAGGCTACGAGTGGCCCGTGGTGCAGGAGATGTGGCGCCTGTGCCAGGCGCTGTCCCAGCCGGTGACGTTCGCGGTCAGGGCTGCGCTGGTGCCCGGCTCCGTCCCGCAGCTGCAGTGGCTGCTGCAGCAGTGCCACAGGTGAGTGCTGCTCCCCCTGCGTGCCAGCCCCTGCGCCCTGGCCCGTCCTGGCCAGCCCTGTGTCACACACAGCCCGGTGCCATTGGCAATGTGGGCGTTCTCCTTCTCCCAGTGCTTCATTTCCCACCGGCCGCAAAGCGTTGGAGTCCTCAGACAGACGTGGTCGCTATTAATTTCTCTAAAGCAGTTAAATCCCAGAAGGTTATTTTTTATTACCTACCATGAGGACTTTTAAATGGTGCGTAGGTGTGGAACCCCGTTCTGCTACAAACATCCCCTGAGATAAATATAGTTAAACAGACTAAATAGTCTGACGTTGCAATTGGGAATTCATCCAATCCAAAGACTTTGTATGGCATTCGCTATTTATATTTTTTGTAGCATTTTTGAGAAAGGTCAAAGATGATTTCTAGATTGCAAGTCAGGTGTTTCCCTCCAAGCTAATTAATTTTGGTGAGGCACTTGAAATTTATTCAGTGGTTTTCATACAGGAATTACATTTTCCTTTAAAAATCATTCCTACCAACCCCTAACCATTTCATTATAAAAATTATTCACATGTAATAGAATGAGAATAAAACCAGCTTCCCGCATATTGCCATTTACTCTTCTTTTTCAACTGCTGTGCCTACCCAGAGTTTAATAAAACTGTTCCAACTAAGGTCAAAGCCCAAGACAAAAAACTTAAGGGAATCTCCAAAAACTTTCTAATTATTCAGAAAAAACAGGGTGGACAAATTAAAGGCTGATATTCTTTTTTATGCTGAAGACTCCAGACAGAAATTAGAATTAAGTTGTTAAAACTGGGAAATTGATTTTAAAAAGTTATTGCACTAAGAATGTATCTTCTGAATTGTGTTAGTCTCAGATATCATTGGATACAAACATTATTCCAAGTGAAATACTGGGATTTTCTCTTTTACCTACTCATAAAACTCAGGGGGGTTCTTCAGCGGCATGACTAGAAGACAGAAATTCCTGAGCCAGTTTAGCTCACATACAACTGATTATTAATTTATACATTTTTAAAATTATTACAGTTTTATTAAACAAAAGGGAAAAATGAAGTATATGTCATGTGGAGGATGTGGAAATGATGCTTTAACTGAATAATCTTTGGGGGATTTCAGTGTTTTTTGAGAAGTTCTGTGCAGTTACTGAGAATTGGGTTAGGTGGTATCTCTACACATTGCTGATGTGACAAAGCACAACAATCACCTGCGTCTGGGATTGCATCATATTTCCTGTTTTGAGGCTCAGCTTGTGACTATTGATTAATTTATCAAACCTTAAATGCTCAGTTTTGTCGCTGGATATTTACCTGAGGTTTTTTATTTAAATCCCTCTGAGATTTGGCAGAACAATCACAGATAAATTGTCTGGGGGTGCAGTTGTTTGTATTTAATTACATTTCTAAAGTTATGATGCTGTAATCCTGAGTATTTTTAGGAGCCTATTACTGCAGTGTCTTTCTGGTGTACATGCTTTATCTTAACATACTCTTTTTCTCTCGGTTTTGTTTGTTTTCTCCCTCTTTCTGGACATAGGTACAGCCTCACTGTTTGGACAGGAAAGGAGGATGTGTATTCTGTAGAAGACTTGCTTCTCATCCGAGAAAATTTTGATAAAAGTAGGGTTTATTATGACATTTTTGAGCCACAAAATTCTGAATTCAAAAAAGCCATTGGAATAGAACAGTAGATGCAAAGCAGGCAATGCCTGACCCTATAGTGCTTTACATTGTAAACCCCTTTAAAAGTGAGGATATTTTTATTCAAAGAGATGCAATTTCCTTTAAAAGTGAGGATATTTTTATTCAAAGAAATGCAGTTTCCCTGCCAGAGGGCTGGGTTGGGCACGCCTGTGGTTACTGGCGGAGTTTTGGTTTGGCACTGTGTGGAAAGGCCTCTCAATCAGAAACGCAGTGCCTTCCACATTGTCCCTGCTCGTGGCGTGGGACCCTGGTGCCACGCTCCAGGAGGGGGGGTGGCACTGCCAGCTGCTCTGCCCGTGGCCGCTGTGCCCAGGCAGTGCCAGGGCAGTGCCGTGGCCAGCGAGCAGCCCTGGCTGGGGCTGAGCTGGGCTGGCTGTGGCAGCAGGGACAGCGCTGTCCCCTCGCTGGGCTGCAGGGCCATTGCCCAGGGCTGCCGTGGGGACATTCCCCAGGGCTGCAGGGCTCTCAGGCCCTCAGGTGGGTGAGGCAGCTCGGCCCTCGCTGGGCCCTGCAGCTCTCAGGATTGCCCACAGTGGAAATTTCTCCAATAAAAGCTGAAGCCCTGCTAACCATCTGCAGGAAGAGCCTGACCTGGTTCATTAAAGCCATTTATTCCCTCTTTTGCTGCTGCAATTCCCCAAAATTCACATGGACTGAGACACTGGCCCTGTGGGATTGGCTTCTGGCAAACACCACAAACGGTAGCAGAAATACCAAAGGTTGCTTCCACAATCACAGAGGACATCTTAGCTTCTGAGTAACAGCTAATGCCCTGAGAAGCATTGCTCCTTCAACTTCTTGTCCTCCTTTTCCTGTTCCCCTCACATGGCTCCTGTGCGAATTTTCTTAACTCATCTGTTAGCCTAACAGATACTGTACACAATATTTTACAGGCTGTTAGTACTGAAGTAAATTACAGCCATTTTTACTGCTCTTACATGGCATTGGTACAGCTGTGATAGAAAAGTTAGTTACATTTCTTAATCCTACATTTTGAATTATCGTGATCTCACACTAAAATTCAAGACTCCCATTTGTAACCGACTACTCCTTTGAGAGATTTATCTAATAGTTGTTTTATTGAGGGGTAGAGCTTTCTTCATTTTGGTCACCTACTAAGGTGTGCTTGACCAAAACTTAGGAAAAGATTGTTCCACATAAGGAAGAAAACTACTTGATTATACTTGAGATAACTGAACAGAGTACTTGATTTAATTTAATCACCCATAAAGTGAGTGGCAGTAACCACCAAAGGGTCAGGCCTGGATGTGTGATTTCTACAGTGAGTTTGGAGAAGCGATTCATTCTTCAGTTGTGGTTTGTTGCAGGCAGTTGCATTCATTGATTTGCAGGATTCCATCTCTCAGTGGTAGGCCTCTTAGGGACCACAGGCACACATTTTTCTGCTGCTTAGAAATCCTCCCACTGACCAGTTCCCACCTGAAGTACTGGGATTTGTTACAACTCATTAAACTATTAAGTAAAAAGCACCAGCAACTGCCAGAAGTATTTTTAAAGAAGAAGTATATCTGAGCAATACCTGTGGATGTCAGTAAACAGGATAATCATATAAAATTAAAGAAGACATCATCTGGATTACCAGGAAATGGCTGTGTGGTGAATTTGATTATTCTGTATGGATTATTCTATGTATATGAATTTCTGTAAGTAATTTTACCTATGAATCTTTGCTAGTCCCCCGTGAAGTTGTTTATGTCAGTCTAGTCTGACTTGCACATAAATAAATAAATTTGATTTTATTTCTCTGTGTTTATTCAAATGCTCTCCTAAAATAAAATGTGTTGCTGTGGGGCTGGCAGGGAGACATTAATGTGGTTTTAAAATCTATGTACAGGTCAGGTTTATTTTTAAAAACCAAGATGTTTTTGAGAGAAGGCAGGCTGTAACTCACTCTGCCTGTGAAACTCGCATGAAAGTGTTCAAAATTGTTGATGCTTTTGGGGAAAAATACTGGAATTTACTGCAGTTCCTCAGCGTGCCTCTGTGTCTGGGTTTCAGGAACTTGAGAATAAATAGCCTCGTGTACATTTCTAGAAAATATCTCTGATGTTCAGCATAGGATCCCAGCATGATTTTTAACTATCTGGACATAATTTTTGGGACAAAATGCCTGGATTAACAGGAGCTCTGCAGCTGCCTGCGTCATCAGTCCAGGAGACGCCTGGCTCAGGTAACGGGTGCTGCTGAGAAACAGGAATTTTGCATATTTATACATATACATATATATGTGTGTATATATATCTGTATGTTGGGAAGCTTTTTCACAGAAAAGGTCAACTTGTGTGCAGGAGTAAAAGAAGCATTGTGTTTCCAAGAGGGTTGACAGCCGGGTGTTTTATGGGAATATTTAGTGATGACAACTGGAATTTTATCCTTTTGACACTGAAACACCCCCCCCCCCAAGCTTTCTTAAGGTGTTTCATTATGAAACCTGATTTCCTTGAAGTTAGTGCAGTGGCAGTAGTACTTTACAGTGAAAATGTAAGAAAATTTGTAAATCCCTTGCTTTAGTTGGGAAAGTAATTAGTTCTGCTGTATATGGCACGCAGAGAGATAAAGGTCTTACATGGGATTGATGAGGAGCAAAAAGAGAATTTAGTGTCTACTTAGTTTACTGTTTTTCTTGTATAGCTGCATCAAATTATGGCAATATTCTTTTGAAAGTGCTGTGTAGTTGTAAAAGACAAAGATCACAGCAGAGCAATTACTCCCTAAAAGCAAAACCAAATTAAATGTGCAGGGAAAGATATTTTGAAGCCTATATTTTGAACATTGCACCTTAAACACAACCTGCTAGTTTACGACATTTTTGTGTAGTGACTCGCTGCTCTCAAATCTCTTAAACAAAAATAATGGGAGTTCTTATATAACCACTGCTTTTTGTGAAGCCTCCACTATTTGTTTTGAAGTTCCTTCCATTGTATGGTTCCACAGCATTTTCTGCAGAGAACACGAAGGCGAGAAGGGAGGAACCCGAAGCGTTTCCGCGCTGCCCAGGGCGGCAGGTGGGTTTGCAACGCTGCGGGCCCCGGGCGTGCGCGGCCGTGGCTCCGGGCGGGGCCGCCGCCGGCACCTGCGGGGCCGCAGCACAGCCCGGGCAGCCAAGGACACGGAAAGGGCTCGTTTGTCAGCCAGGCTTTAGCATCGGGCTCCCGGGTCGGGCTGACCGCGCTTGGCTGCAAACAACATCGGCGCGGCTGGGAAATGTCACGGGTTCGGGCTTCAAAGGCAACACAAGCGCATCTCCGCTCCGCAAGTGCAGCCGCAGGAAGCTTCCGGCAGCTGGAGAGAGCCTCGCTCGCACCGCGCTCTGGACAAATTTAGCTGTATTGGATTAAATCGAAGTTACTGTTCCCATTTTCTTGTACAGAGGCAGCCTGAGAAACACTTCTGAATGAGTACCTTTTGCAATGACTCATCATTTCCTGAGTAGTGAATAAAAGCATGTGCTTATTTCCATGTTCTCTCTGAGGGGGAAAAATAACTTTTATTTATTCAGCATAACAACAGCAAGAGAACAAAGCTTTTTCCTTTGAAGGTCACTTGTAACAGTAACACAAGCAATAATATCAACACTTCACACTACTTTGCATCACAATTAATCACACAATACTGGTAATACTACCAAAAAACTTCCCTTTTCAAGACACTTGCCACTTCCCTCCATTGTCTGAGCATTTAATAGAAAAATTACGGTTTTATTTAAGGGAGCCATAGTCCCATATACATAATTAATTTTAAAATCAAAACAGCAGAAATTGGGCTTTATACCCTTATCAAAGCTACCGGTTGGCATACCTGGTGATAGGCAATTTCTTCTAAGAAATAATTTTTATTTTTTAAAGATCCATTTTCCCTTTCAAATATTTAACTTCACTATGAGATGGACAGTTGAGAACTTGGCATTTCCTTTTGTATTATCATAAAAACATTAGGAAAGTGTAATCAGTGTAGGGACTAATTTGTACTCAGTTAATACTGACATATGTTGTTCCATATAATTTCTGTATCTTAAAAATATGTCCACATAATCCTTTTTTGTACCTGGTGTACAGAGGGCCTGATCCAGGAAAACTTCCGGAAGGAAAAGGCAGAACATGAATGGAAACAAATACTCCCAAAAAGTAATTTACAGAGAGTATATGTTGATAATCCCCTTTAAATGGTTTAATGTTTAGAATCCCCATTAAATTGTTTTATGGTGATGATCCCCATTAAATATTTGTATGTTTGTGATCCCCTTCTAATTGTTTTATGTCTCCGATCCTCCTTAAATTGGTTTGTGTTTAAGATCCCCTTACCACTGTTTTTTGGTTAAGATCCCCGTTACATTGTCTCCTACTAAGTGCAAAGCTAAATAACATTACAGGCTTCTTTTATGCAATGTCAGATTTGGTGAACTTTGACTGAAGCTGCAACATACCCACTGAGTATTTTCAGGAAATAAATACCTAATTTCCGTATATTGAATTTCACATTACACAGACACAATTTCAACACAACCAATTTCTGTAAATTACAACAAAACAGAACACATTCACTTTTTCTCAAAATTTAGAAGATGAGATCTAAATGCAATACCAGAATCCCAGCATCTATGGGATGCACACAAAGACAAGGGAGATACTTGGAATCACAAGACACTAAAGGAAAGAAAGATTTTTAGATAGAGATACTTAAAAATACACAGTAGCTCAGAGGTTGCAGAGGACTGCTTTCCACTTGTGGGAAATTCAGCCCTCTGTTTCAGATTAGGCAGATTGTGGGTTTCCATCTCCCAGGTGAGTTTGATAATTAGACTCACAGGATCACAGAGTGTTTTGGGTTGGAAACCATCTGAAATAAAAGCCCATCTCACTGCAAGGCCCCTGCCATGGCAGGGACACCTTCCACTAGCCCAGGTGGCTCCAAGCCCCTGGAACACTCCCAGGGATGGGGCAGCCACAGCTTCTCTGGGGAAGCTGTGCCAGGGCCTCACGGTCCCTGAATCTGTGGGGTTTTCTGTGTTGGGTCTGTCTGAGCAGGAGGACAGAGCTCCTCCCTGCTCCCCAGAGAGGGTGCGTGTGCAGTGCCCTGCCCGTGCAGACACGCCGGCTGTGTCCCGGTGTCCGTGCCCGGTGAGGAGCGCTGCCACTGGGGCACACGGCCCCAGCCTGCCGGGCAGGTCTCCTTCTGGGGGCTCCACAACTGCGGGAGGCTACAGAGCCGGTTCCAGGTGCAGGCTCTGCCCCCCGCACCCTCGCTTCTCCCAAATAAAAGCGCTTTTTCTCGCTTTCCTGAATAAAAGAAATCCCTCTGGAGCGGATTCCAGAGGCTGCGGCCGCGGTGCCCGCGGTGCCCGGGACAGCCTGAGCGGGGCTGGCGTGCGGCACACGCCGGGCAGGGCGGTCACTCGCCCTGCTGGCTCCCGGCAGCGCTGCCACCGCCGGCTCCGGGGCCAGCCGGGCTCCGGGGCGCGCTGCCAGTCCCGCGACACCGGTGTCACCAGCTGCGACGTTCTGCGAGGCTGCCGCGGCCAGGAGGCACGGTGCGCCTGCCGCCACCCGCCCCGCGGCACGCCGCGGTCCCGGGGGGCTGTGTGCGTATATACAACCTGGACGCGGGCACTCCGGGTCCGGCATCGCAGCCAAACGCTCCGGGGGCCCACACTCCGTGTGCAGCGCCTCTCCGGGTGCTGCAAGGGCGTGTGCTTGGGGAAAGCCTGGAGGGGTAGCATTTACAACCTGCAATGAGAACTGCAACACTTAAGGACTGCTGTGGGTTGTCTGTCACAGGCAAGCCGAAAACTTTACAAAACCAGCAAAATAAACACTGCTTACATTGCAGAGGACAGCCTCATTAGATGTCTTTTCATTTAGTTTCTGGGCTGTACCACTACTCCTGAGGCAGACATTACTTTACATGACAGACCTGCTCTATTTTGTGATACATACCATTACAGTTAAGGACTGCAGTGAATATTTACATATCATTAAGATCCCCTTTGCTCTCCTGTTAAAGATTCAGTGACTGCTGAATCTGGTCAGACTGTGATCTGCTCATAGGGCCTCCTCCGCATCAGATTTGTCTCTTTGGTCCCCTTAGGGAAAGCAGATCCTGGGGGGGCTGAGTGAGTTTGTCCATAGGAAATCATTCCAGACACTGTGTTTATGACAGTGAGCTCTGGGACCGGGGGGCGGGGGCTCACATTCAGTGGAGGCAGAAAACCTGGCCTCGTTGGATCCAGCACTGAGGCTCCTGAGGCCTCTTCCTCTAGAGCAGCCTGATTTCTGCCTCTTGGGGAAAGAGGAGGCATCTCTAGACCTCTTCTTGGACTCGGTAACAAAGTCTGGTACGTAGGAAGAATCTCTCTATTTCCTTTTGGTGACTTACTACCTTTGGTATCAGCAGCAGGAATTAGACTGTTGGTTAACTGAGAACCGGAGATGTTGTAATTTGCTTCTCCACTTCCTTTCTTGATAATACTGCCAAGGTTTGAAAGTAAGCTGATTTGTCCCAAACTGGCATCCATGCCCATGGGAATCTCACTGGGGTTGTGTTTCTCTTCAACAAAAGGAGGCTGATAGTTTATTGCATCACGTAGTGCTTTCCTTGACATGGTTTGATCAGAGGCTCTCAGTACCTGAGCAGTGTCCTTCCTGTCTCTACTTTCATGACTGGAGGCGACACTCTTGCATAAGTCAAGGCCACCGACTTTACAGGAGAGCTCTTCCATGGGACTGATATTCTGGAGTTCTTGTGGAGAAGCAAGTTTCCTCTGCTGGAACACTGCTGGGCAGCACTTTAGCCACGGATCACACTGCAGCACCTGTGTCAGCTTGAACCGTGCTGGTGCGGAGCTGGATTTGGTCATCAGTGGCACTCTTTCAGAGGAGCTGTCCCCCTGCTGCCCACCATACAGCTCTTTAAAGCTGAATGGGTCTTCTGGACCCTCATCTGGTTCTATCTCTGACGGGGAGGTGCAGTCGGCTGGAGAAGCGCATTCCTCGAGGTCTGGAGGAGGCACGTTCAGGTACTGTTTTGTCTTCTGCCTGCCCGAGGCGGACTTGTCGGTGGTGATGATGATGACCTCTTTGCCTCGCGCCTTGCAGGCCTTCAGCAGCAGCTCCAGGGTGTCTCTGTCGGCAGCGTTGATGGCGTACACCAGCGCGGAGCAGTTGGAGTGGTCCGGCAGGCTGGGGTCAGCGCCGCTCAGCAGCAGCAGCGACACCACCTCGGGGCCTGCCTTCTCCAGGCAGGCGTGCATCAGCGCCGTCTTGCCCGACTTGTCCTGGATGTTGGGGTCAGCCTTGTTGTCCAGCAGGTACTTGACCATCCTGGCCTTGCTGGCGCTCTGCAGGTCGGCGTGCGGGGTCATGCAGGCCACCATGAGCGGGGTCTCGCCGCGGCTGTTGCTCTCGTTGACGTAGGCGCCGCCGTCGATGAGCAGCCGCGTCAGCCGCAGCCGCCGCTGGTACACGGCCTTGATCAGCGAGTAGCCCTCGGGCGGCACGTCCGCTGCCTCCATGGCCCTGCTCTGCCCTCGGCACCTGCCCTGCCCTCGCAGCCTCGCTGGGCTGCCTCAGAAAGCGCACGGTCCCCGGGGAAGGAGGAGGAAATGGGGACAAAATAACAGAGGGTTTAACTGCGCTAATTGCGCCTGGAAACGCCCTTGTATTTTGTGAAAAAAATATGAAAGGAAGAAAAG
Source organism: Ammospiza nelsoni (assembly GCF_027579445.1). Classification (NCBI taxonomy): domain Eukaryota; kingdom Metazoa; phylum Chordata; class Aves; order Passeriformes; family Passerellidae; genus Ammospiza; species Ammospiza nelsoni. The sequence goes on from NC_080669.1 coordinate 705,596, forward strand.
AAGAAAGGTTTTCCCACCCTTTAGACTTACAACAAATGTGTTGAAAACTTAAAAAAACCCTTCAATATAATTACAGTGTTTATATAAGATTAAAGCATGACTGTCACCTTCTTACTTTTTGACTGTCCTTCACACAGTCCTCTGCCTGAGTAGACAGTATCAGCTCTACAACAAAAGAAACATGTGACATCAAAGAGAATCAGGAGGTTTCACACAAAAAATTAGGAGTTTCAATAACATTAAGCATAAATAACATACATAGCAATATACATTTGTAAATAACAATATACAGTCATATGAGAATGTATACCTCCAGACATGCAAACTAAACTTCTTTGTCTTGTATGTGCTTGTTTACCTGTGTCTAGGAAAAACCTTTAGAGAGAAAAAAAAAATCAGTCTTTAATAATTGGCAGAGCAATATTACTCCAATACAAGATTAGATATGCATTAAATTATTACATGAATTTATTTAAAATGTCTTTCTAGAGAAATAAAAATGTTTAACTGGTTTAACTGTAAAGGCAATTAATTAATCATTTTTATTCACCACTGAAAACACTAGTAATGGTGATTTACTGAAAAGCAGTAATTTAATTCTGTTTTACTGTGAATACCAAAATCGAAGGATGATCTCAATATACTTTGTTCCAAAAGTCCAACAAGCTAAAAAAATGAGAGTCAGATTTACTCCCTGGAAATCTGGGGAGGAAATCTGACTTTGACTGGTGGCTTGTTTTTTTCACCCCTCTATCTTGATAAAACATTTTTAAAAGGTAATTGCATTGAAATTACTTTAGGGATTCACTCCATTATAATAAAAGTACAGGACTCAGTACTGTCTATTTCAGCTTTCATTGAAGTGCAAATCATTATTATGATTTTCATGTGTACTTTTGACAAGTAATGTATTCATTATTATTGTAAAGTCTTTTATAAATGTATCAAATCAATTTGTGCTTTTAGATTTCCAGAAGGAAACTGCAGAGAAATACCTGGTAGATAACACACATGTTGGAATTCTGGTTGTGTTCTCCCCTAGGTTTTGACCTACCTGGAAGTTGTTGGTGATTTTACATTTCTTTCCTATTTATCTAAAGCTCCTCTGATACTTAACTGCTCACCTTACTTAAGTGACCACATATAGCTTTTATTACATAAGCCTTTCCATCTGTAGAAATCCCTTGTATGACCAAAAGAACATTAAATATTGAACAGGCATGGAGAGAGAATAATGCTACCTGAAGTGGTGCAGCAGGTCAGGGCTGAAGGTGAGGCTGCCTCTGTGGCATCTCCTCTAACCCCTCCTGTTGCTGAAATTCGCTGTTTCTGCCGACTTCACCAGGTCTGAGGTGGGGAAGGCTGACCTAAGACAATAGCTGAAGTTGGAAAGTTACAGTAAATGGGGTTGGCAGGTATGAGCTTGCCTGGAGAAAGCCTGAAATGTTTCTGTGCAGAGAAAAGTGAAGAGAAGATTCATGAAATGGGGAAGAGAACACACAAATTCTTCAGAATCAGATACTCTACCATCAAAAGAAAGTGTTACAGGTTCACAACTGGAACAACACAATGCAGAACACACTCCTGAGGGCTGGGTGACAGCCACAGCTTCATCTGTTAATCATATCACACCTGGACTGGCTACAACCTGCTCCAAAAACCCCACAGCTGGCTTTTTGGAAGCGAAAGACCGCTGGCCAAGCAGATTCCCTAAACTAGTAATTCATTGGATAATTCATTGCAGACTGGGACTATACAGCATTCCTAAATTTAATTAACTGCCATGTCAGAGGCACTCCATGAGTTCCTGAGCTATCCGGACTGACACAGGTGCCTCTCACCTGTGGAGGTAAACTTTGAAAGCAGCTTCAAGCTTTAAAGCAGTTTGAGGAATGAGGAACTTAGGGAACTCAGAGTGTGACACTGAATCATGAGCTTCTCTGTCAAATCACCCACAAATTCCTCTTACTCTTCTGCAAATAATATTTCTGCACTGTGCTGTTTAGAAAGAGCTTAGCTTTGTTTTCAAACAGCAATATTGTCCTGGAAAGTACTCTGAGACAAAACAGCACCAGGCACCTCATAGTATGAAAACCTGGTTCTGAATCTAATAGTCTAATCACAGCACTGAGGGGGAAAGAGCCCATCGACTCTTTCCCCCTCATAACAAATAAACAAATGAAGGCAACAGTGTCATGAATGCGTGATAGGAATGAAGGAGTCCTTGCAAACTATTCCTCACCTGTTTAATGTGAGAGCCAGATTTCCCTCACTGCTCTCCGAGCCTCAGCACCCTTACTGTTAAACAAGCTCTCACAGTTGTGTTTAGAGAGTCTAGAATCATTCCAGTGAAATTGTCATTGATTCTCATCTCGGAAAAAAGCTTTCACACTCAAAGACCATGAGGACTTCGGTATTTTTATGATTCTTCATATACACATTAAACCTGGCAAATTCAGTCAGGGCAGCAAAAACTTGTTTTGCTACTTTAAATTTACCACGTACGAGTTACTTTTGACTTACAAAAATTCCCATTCCAACGCTGCCAAAACTGCTCCGCCACCAGCACCCCAAAGTTTCCACCACAACTCGCAACCCGACGGCTCTAAAGGGCTCCCCGAACGGAGCCGGGAAAGAGCAGGGACCGCAAACTTCTCGGCAGCGACAAGCACACACAGCAGCAACACGCAGACACCACGAGCACGAGAAGAAGGCTGCGAGAATTAGTTTAAATACTTTACCGCGCTGTCGGCGGCGAGGCGGCAGCGCCGTTCCCTGAACGCTCGGCTCCGCTGCGGGCGGGCGGACGGGACGGAGCCGCCGCTCCTGGCGCTCCCGGCGGCGCCAGCGACACCGGGACACTCGGCAGCGCCGGGACACCGAGCACCGCCCCCGGCACCGCCCTCGGCCTCGGCGGGGCTGCGCTGCCCCTCCACAGCCGCTGCCCCGCGCAGCCCCCACCCCCGGGCCCACCCCCGCGGGCCCGCCCTGTGTCCCACGGCCGCTGCCCAGCCCCAGAGCCGGCCCCACAGCCCCTCACACCCGGCTGCTCCCCAGCCCCAGAGCCGGCCCCACAGCCCCTCACACCCGGCTGTGCCCCCTCACACCCGGCTGCTCCCCAGCCCCAGAGCCGGCCCCACAGCCCCTCACACCCGGCTGTGCCCCCTCACACCCGGCTGCTCCCCAGCCCCAGAGCCGGCCCCACAGCCCCTCACACCCGGCTGTGCCCCCTCACACCCGGCTGCTCCCCAGCCCCAGAGCCGGCCCCACAGCCCCTCACACCCGGCTGTGCCCCCTCACACCCGGCTGCTCCCCAGCCCCAGAGCCGGCCCCACAGCCCCTCACACCCGGCTGTGCCCCCTCACACCCGGCTGCTCCCCAGCCCCAGAGCCGGCCCCACAGCCCCTCACACCCGGCTGTGCCCCCTCACACCCGGCTGCTCCCCAGCCCCAGAGCCGGCCCCACAGCCCCTCACACCCGGCTGTGCCCCCTCACACCCGGCTGCTCCCCAGCCCCAGAGCCGGCCCCACAGCCCCTCACACCCGGCTGTGCCCCCTCACACCCGGCTGCTCCCCAGCCCCAGAGCCGGCCCCACAGCCCCTCACACCCGGCTGTGCCCCCTCACACCCGGCTGCTCCCCAGCCCCAGAGCCGGCCCCACAGCCCCTCACACCCGGCTGTGCCCCCTCACACCCGGCTGCTCCCCAGCCCCAGAGTCGGCCCCACAGCCCCTCACACCCGGCTGTGCCCCCTCACACCCGGCTGCTCCCCAGCCCCAGAGTCGGACCCACAGCCCCTCACACCCGGCTGTGCTCCCTCACACCCTCAGCACCCCACGCCTGCCCGCACCTGCTGCCCCTCAGCCCCCCCACATCCACACCTGAACAGCCCGGACACCCCAGATACCCCTCTCACCCCAAATATCCTTCACACCCCAGATACCCCTCTCACCCCTCTCACCCCTCAGACGCCTTGAAACCTCTCCCATGCCAAATATCCTTCACAACCCCCACACCACTCTCACCCCTCACCTTCCTCGTCCCCCACACACCCCTCAGATCTGTCAGACGCCACACACCCCTCACACCCCTCAGACCCCACACATCCCTCAGACCCCATACACCCCTCACACCCCTCAGACCCCATACACCCCACACCACCCCTCACACCCCTCAGACCCACACATCCGTCACACCCCATACACCGCTCAGATCTGTCAGATGCCACACACCCCTCACACCCCTCAGACCCCACACACCCCTCACACCCCTCAGACCCCAAACCACCCCTCACACCCCTCAGACCCCACACACCCCTCACACCCCTCAGACCCCACACACCCCTCACACCCCTCAGACCCCACACACCTCTCACACCCCTCAGACCCCACACACCCGTCAGCCCTGTCAGACCCTACACACCCCACACCACCCTGCTCTTGCCCACCCCTCACCCCTCCTGTCACTCCCCACACCCTCACACGTGCACCCCCCGTCCTCTCACATCATCCCACATCCCACAGCCCCACACACCCTGTCACCCCACACCTCCTGACCCCCGGCCTGGTCCCCTGTCCGCCCCCAGCCCGCAGCACCTCCAGGGATCGCCCTGGCGTGGGTGGCTGCTCCGGACAGAGGCAGCACCAAAGGGTCCCTGGCCGTGCTTTGTGATCTGCTGTCGGTGCAGCCAATGGAGGAACGACACACTGAACTACCTCCTCACCATCACACTGCTTCCAGCCACCCAGGCAGGATTTAACAGGGCTGAGAGGAAGCTGAGCCCAAGGAGAAGCTTCCCTCAGGTGTGACCAAGTTTGGCTTTGAAGTAATTCCTGGTTAGTTTCACAGGCTAGAATCCTGTGAAATTTCAAAGCACAAAGACACTTCTTGGTTTCCAGGCAAGCTTAGGACGCCTCCACAACAACACAGTCTGGCTGAGGCTGGAGGGGATCTCTGGAGGTCATCCAGTCCAAGACTGCTGATCGCCCAGGAACACCCTGCCACCATTTGTTTAATGCCTCCAAGGGCAGAGACTCCACGGCCTTCCTGGGCAGCCTGTGCTGGTGCTCAACAACCCTCACGGGCTTCCCTGGGTTCAGAGCCTTAGCTCTGTGCCTGTTGGGTCTTTCCCTGTCACGCAGCACTGCTGGAAGGATGTAGCTCTGTGTGTGTGCATTCTCCTCTGGTGTACGGCAGTGAGACCCCTTCTGGGCATTGCTTCTTCCAGGCTATCCAGGAGCAGCTGCCTGAGCCTCTTTGCTTCTGACAGAGAGCCTGTGGGCATCTTCTGGGACACAGAGCAAGGATGCTCTCTGCAGAAATCCAGGCGGGCCCTGTCCACGCTTTCCTTACTCATGGCAGGAGGTCTGCAGATCGCCCAAGCACGGCTGCCCTGGAGCAGCCAGCCTGACCCTTGCCATCCCTGTGCTGCGCTCTGCTCTCTGCAGTTGCTGTGTGCCTCTGGTGGTGCTCACGGTGTGTTCTCCCACGCATCCGTGCGCCACAGGCCCTGCTGATGGTCCCCAGAGGCTCCAGGGGGATTTCCTTGGAGGGCACCTGGCAGAGCGTCCTTGCTGCTCACATGGGCTGTGTGAGACCCCATGACAGCTCCCTCGCCGAGCTGTGCGAGCACAGGTGAGTGCAGCAGGGCAGGTGAGGGTGAGCTGGCAGCCACAGGAGCCACCACGGCCAGACAACAAGCAGCTAGCCACAGCACCCAGCTGCACAGCACTGAGCTCAGCATCACAGGGAGAGAAGGTTCCAGGAGCAGTGTGAAGGGGATTTGTGCCTTGCTATTTTTTAAAAGTGCACGTCAGGATCAATGAGAAGCCGTCATGACTAAGAGCTGGATAAATGGTATGAATAAGCCACTAAGACAAACAACATTCCAAGGGCAGGTTCCTCAGTTGCTCTTTAACCTTCTCTTTCAAAAACTGAGTTGGGAGAATGTCCACAGATGTTTTGGGGCTTTTTCTGCCCGTGGTAGGATTCTAACAATTGTTGTTTTCTTTTCTCCCCTACCTCATCCACATTCTTCATACTCAGTCTTTGCCATGCAGCCTCAGAAAAGCTTGTGTACTGAGCACCCACTCTTGAGGAGTTTACTGCTCTTCACAGTCCTGTTGTTGGGTTAGTTCTGTGAGATGGAGAGGCACTGTACACTTGTGTATATACCAGCACTCCTGCTGCTGAAACAGTACCACTTCTGTAGTTCTTGCAGCTCTAAATGTCCCCTGTCTTATTCTTCTTTCCATCCTTGCCTGCTTTGTGCTGTTGAGCTTGATAGCCAACATGAATCATTGACCAAAAAAACCCCCAAAAACCCCTGTGTATCAAACCAGCTCTTGGAAGAACACTTTTATGAAGATAATTAGATTTTTTTCCTATAAACATCACCATGGATACTCTTGGTTGGATAGAAAAACAACTGTGGAATCAAGAAGTTCCTGCTAAAAATGAAGGAGACTGGAAAGCCAGAGCAGGCAACACATCCATGAAGCACAAATTTTATTATAAAACACAGAAGATGTTTGCATATGCACATGGCATATTTGTTTATCATACTTCTTGATAACCCTCTCCTGTATTTCACCAACAGTTGGGCTACCTGGATATGTACCAGGAGAAAGTTCCATGGTTGCAGAATTCTAATAACAATTTTAATTAACTAAAAATGTTTGTCACAAACAGATATTTTTAGGTTGCTCAAAGAATCACTGGAAAAGGTATTGCCAAATCAGGTTTAACATAAAAGTGAAGGTGCAGCACAGTTCATTGACATGTTTCACTCTCCTACTCATAGTTCAAGCGCAGCTGAAAGCCCTGGCTTGGCACCTGGCAGTCAAGGCACACCTGTGGGGCCCAAGCGTCATCAGCCACAGTCGGGCCTTTCCTGTGTCTTGGGGATCCTGGCAATCAGCCAGGTCAGCTGCTCCACTTTGTTCACAGGAAGATAAAAGAAAGGAAAGGAATGGAAATAGTTAAATTCGATCTGACATCCTCACCCCCTGCCCTAGTTTTGGATTTTGCTTCCCATGAGAAATTGTAAACACTCTATAGTGTCTGTTTGGTACTGGCCAGCCTCAGCCTACACCAGCAAGAACTCATTCAAGGGAAGGAGCCATGATTGCTTACATATGTAATTACTTATATATTATTTCATTGCCCTGTAAATTGCTGAACCTGATATGATGTAACATAAGCCATTCTAGTAATTCAGTTAGTTTATTAGGTATTAGTGCATAGAATTATTTTCAAAATGGTGAATGAATGGAAAAATATAGAAGCCAAATTAACTTGGTTTAGTTGGGATGACTGAAAAAAACCCCAGAACCTGAAACCATTTTTATTATATACTAATTTGGTATATCATAAAAATAAATGCATTAAATACTTAAATACATTCTAAACCATTGGGTACAGAGGCAGATGTTTATTGTAGTAGAACTGTTTGCTGAGAGGAACGTGCTCATGTTGTAAACAACAGTGTTCTTAAAAATATATCAAAAATGTAACAGGCACAGCTGCTTGCTTGTTCAAATTCTTGAAAGGGGATTATGGTAGTGATGTAGAGACATCATTTGAGAGGTCTAAGAGAGAAGTTGAGTGCTATGTTTTGTGCTTCAAAAATAATGACCAAAACCAAACAGAAGGAATTAGGAGTCTATGAAGTGTCTCACAAAAGCCCCATGTGTGCGGTGTAAAATCTAGAGAAGAGCCTTGTTATGTTATTGCTTTGTTTCCCAGGCAATTTGGAGGCACACGTGGCACTGCACTGTCCCTGCTCCGTGGGCCCGCCAGGCTCTGGTGTGACCCTCTGCCTCCAGGCAGATCATGCCAGTGCCCAGGTATCTCCTGGTTTCCATCAAGCATGCTTTGATTAGCTATTTAGGACGTGGAGCTTTCTGCCTGGATAAATAATCTCTCTGAAGTGTTTGGTGGTTTATTGCCAAGTACTTCGATTAAAAAACTGAGTGTGTGTGGGAACTGCACTTGTGACACTTGCAGGAATAATTGTGGCTGGTGACGGAAGCAGGGCTCCCTCTAACAGCTTTAGAGAATATATTGCAATAAATGTCTTGTTCCACAGGCACCAGCCTTTGCAAGGCTGCACAATTCAAGTGCTACCTTCCTGTCTGCTATAAATCAGCAGGCTCAGGGGATAACTATCTTTTGCCAGCTCCCACAGTCTGTGAACATCCTTAGAGCAGAACCTTTCTCATGCATACGTTTATAAATGGTTGTTTAGATTGCAGCAGAACGTCGGCCGTACTTCTATGTCTGGAGCAGTTTCTAAAAGAATCTGAATTGCATACTACGAAAAAAAATATAGTGAACTGTGCAGAAAAAAAGGCGAAACTGGTCTGCAACAAAAGGAACAGAATTTACATGATTCCATTGGAAAGATAACCATAATTTCATGAGAGCCACTGAGAATCAACACTAAAGAAATCAATTTTGACTGGCCTGAAATAGCAATATGCACAAAAATACTCAGTGAGTAAAGAACTCCAGTCAAATGCATTGCCTTTTACCATGATAAACAACTGAACAGACACGAGAAAAAAAGGATTTAAAATTAATTAGAAAAAAAAAATTTCTAAACTTAGATATGTTATATTAATGAGGTTTTCCACCTAGGACCGCTGATGGGACCAGATCTAAATTTTAATCTTTTTAAGCAAAACCCAACAAGAGGAGGTATAGTGATTAAAAGTGCTCTTGTGAAAATGAAGCTCTTTTTCCAGCTGTTTTCACAAGAAATAATTTCCAGGAGCTTTTTTGGACATGTTCAATGAGCTCCTGATACAGAACTGAAAAGACTAAACGCTTCTAAAGTGCTCCTTAGTACAACTGAACAAGCTTTAGTGCAATTCAGTGGCCCAATCCATTTTAAGTTATTGAGGTGAAGCAGGGATCTCCAGAGAAGGGCTGGTAATCCAGCCACTGGGACAGCTGTCCAAAACCAATGTGAGTATTCCCAGCAGGGTTTTGTGTGGAAAACTGCATTTGGAGGAAGCATGAATGTCAAAATATTCTGTTTTTATGCAAGTGTCCATCTCAATTAAATCAATTACATAATTTATAAATGATTTTGTGGCTTTGAATAATGGCTTGCTTACTGAAGAAGATTCTGCTTGGTGTTAGGAACTTGTTAAACTGAACTATTCAAGGAAGGAAAAGAGATTGATTTAGGGCTCCATGGGTAATGGTATATCATTCATTTCTTGCCCTCTCAGGTTGTCTTTATTCTGCATTTACTTTTCCTTTTTTTTTTCCACAGCAGACCTCACTTAACAAAATATTTATTTTCATGCCTACAGCTTTGTTTGCTTAGGCAAATATAAGGCCCAATTTAAAAAAAAACCACTTCACCACCACTTAACCAGAAATAAGCACTTAAATACTTAAGAGACATCTATTTGAAATACCTAGGTCTCTTCATCAACTCAATTCTCTGTATTTCTGTAAATTTTCAATGCAGCATCCAATGGGACAACTGAAGAGATAAGGAACAGAATGGTGAGGATTACAGCTCAGGGACTGAAGAGGATATAGAAATGCTGTAGCTAAACCATCAAATGATAAAAAGAGCGAAACAAGATATATGAGAAAAGATAATCTACTTTAACCCATGCAATTTTATTGGAGATGAACAGACAACTTTTGCAATGTAAGCCATTGTCTAAGTCACTCGAAAAAAAGTCCTGAAAATGTAATCAGAATAGACCTCTGCTTAAAAGCTCATCTATTCTTTTTCCAACCATGTCAATTAATCTAACAAAAGGCTTCTTTATATGAATTTTGCTTTGAGATTAGAGAAAGGAGACACAACGATCTGCAGAAAGCAGAGGGTAGAGTAACCCAGGATCACCCCAAAGCCAGCCGAAAACAAGTGAAGGCAGGGAAAAGAGCAGGTTTGCCACATGCAGTCCCAGAAGCGACGGAAGCAGAAGAGCATGGGGCTGGGCACAGCGACGGCCCCTGGGCACGGGAGGCTCTGGCATGGGACTCTCGCTCCCGGGTGTACAGCCGGCACCTCTGGAGAGCAGCTCCGGATGAGGATTTCTGTGGAGCTGACAAAGGCAGCCACACAAACGCCCAAATCCTGAAAATCCCTCTCTAATGACATTCTTTGTCACAGCATCTTCAAGGTGCTAAACCCCGCAGCACTCTTAAAGTATTTTCTTAGTAATTATAGCTACAGGGCAAACTAACACCATAAACCATGAATCCTTCTAAGAAACATCAATTTCCTCTTCTCAGCTCTCTTTCTCCTCTTCCACTTTTCTGTTTCAGGACCTGGCTCTTCAGATTTTTCAGCCAGCCTTACCCTAACTTGGTTGGCTTTATTCCTACAGCCCTCCAGGGCAAGCAGAAACAGCTAATGCACACCTGAATAACAAGGGAGGCATCTCCCAGTTTTGTACTTTACCAGGCTTTGTTGCCTCATCTGTCACCAAAAATTTTCTATCCTGATTAAAGAACAATCCTTCCCTCCAAGTCAGCTGCTATCTCTGCCTGCTCCCACCGTCTTCTGCTAGCAACACTTTTTAAGTCAGGCTAAGTTTGGGTTTAGGTTTAAGTCCCCAGCAAATTAGCTGTTGTCAGATGAAGTCAACACAATTGTCTGTTCCCCATTAAGATGTCAAGTCAAGTGCTACCAGTGCTCTCCTCAGATAACCTGAATAAGGTAATCATTGCCATTCTCCCCTTCCTGTTTTTCCCCTGCTCTTCTGTATAAATACTAATAGTATTTTATTTGCTAAATTAGCTAACTTATTTTTCAGAGTGTACCTTTCTTTTCCACGGATTGCTGTCCACGATAGGGATTTGTTGTTGGTATGTTCCCAGCTCTGACCTTGAATACACCATGGCTCTAAGACTACTGAAAACATCAGCTTTCTACAGCCAAATGGAAATCGCTGTCCACTGTCAGATAAGAGATAATGAGTAATAGAAAAGCAATAAAAACATTTATGTTTGTTTTTGACTTTTTATGCAAACCCTCTGGTTTTAGCTATCTTGTTAAATCTAGTATTATCTTTGAAAATTAAGATTTTAATATGTTTGGAACAGTTTGTTCCTGGTAAAGCATGAATGAGGGGGATTAAATTATACCTGTATAGACTTTTCTTGGTGATTGGTAATTACACTGTCACTCATGATGCTGTTCATTGCACTTAGCTGCATGCAACTGGGTAAAAACATGACATTTCCCCCTGTACTGGACATAATGAGAATCTATGGCTTTTCAAGGAATCATTCATCAATGAGGTGGAGTAAACAAAACATGGGGAAGACGCGTTTGGAACACAGGTTTTTTTCTCTTCAAGCCACAGTATGAGGGACTTATTTTTACCCTGGGCAAGTAACAGGGGCCAGGTAAGCACCCTCACAATACACCGAGAGCAAACAGTCTGCATGTGCTTGCTGAGCACGCAGGCTCCCACCCTTCTGCCCACCCACCCTGAGAGAGCAAGCCTTTCACCTTGCTGTGGGTACAGAGTGGTGCCTGGGCTGTCCGTCTGTGGGGTGAACATGATTTTGGGTTCAGCTTCACTGCAGTCAAATGCATCCTCCTAGCTCTCGACGGGGCTCTGTATATTGAAAAGCTCTGGTACAAAGGGTGCTGTCCCAATGCAGTGCTTCTGCTGAAAATCACACCAAACAAAAACGGATCTTTGTGGCAGAGAGCCACACTAAATGAACAGCATTATGTTCTGAAAAGTTTCAAGTAGGAGACAGAAGTTCGCATTTCCACGAAACGTCAATTAACTTAATTTGTTGTTGTATCTGACAAAGGACATGGTTAAATCTGGAGAGGACTGAGTGAGTCCACAAAGAATCAAGAGTAACCACTTATGTTCTCAGCAGGCTTGTTTTTGCACCCAAGGTAAAAGTTCTTTGAAATGATGCTACAAAACATCCTGGCCTCAGTGAACCCTATCTCTGCACTTAGGCACAAAGTTTCTAATGTATGTTGGCCTCAGCCAACATTGCATGAAGTCTTTTCTCCCACTTTTAATAAATGTCAGCTGTCCTAAACACAGTACTTTGCAAACTGTCAGAGCTTTTAACACTGACCTATAACAGGTATGTTTTAAACACTTTCGGGAGGTTATTCTCTTGCCAGGGTCACTGTGACTCGTATTTAAAAAAAAACAAATGACATCTCCCTGGCAGCAGTCTCTTTCCTCCCCTTCAACAATGTGCTGTCAATTTCAAACTCTGGAGACTACTTGCTGCATTATGTAAGCATAAACATGTTTTTATCGATTGATGTAACATCAGCACACGGAACAAGAAGATCAATACAGGGAAGTGCTTACAGTTTCAAAGGAAACACAGAGAAAACTGAGACAACTCAGAGCAGGGGCTGCAACAAATAGGTTTTTTATCAGCTAGGTGTTGTAGTAAAGTGCCATGGGAAATTCAAGGGGTGCTCACAGCTGATATTCTAAGGGAACGTCACTGTATATTATACCAGTTTATTTAATACTTTTAGTATTTTTGTATTTAACTATATCTAATATTTAAAGATGAAAGAGAACTACTCCACTATTGCTCATACTCCACATTTGTCACATAGATTATTCAAAATCACACTGATAAACACACTGTATCTTTACTGTTAATGCTTGACAGGAACACAGGAACACAGATTTTTAAATCAATGTATATTTTCTTTCACTTTGAAGGGGCTGGAGTCAAACTGACAGTGACTTTTTCTGAGAGCAGCAAAGCTTTCACACAACTGTGAACCCAGGGAAGTATTAAAGCCTCTTTACCAGATTTTGCTGGGTTTGTGTGGCCAGGTGTGGGGAGCAGGGAGGCTGCAGGGGTGGCTGCTGTGAGAAGCTGCTGAAGCTTCTTTCCCCGTGTCCCATGGGGCCAATGCCACTGGCTCCAGGGCAGAGCCAAGGCTGAGCCCACCTGTGGCACTGGCCCCTTTGGGACAAGAGTTAAGGTGGTGGGGAAAACCCTGCGGGGAACAACAGCTGGGGCAAGAGGTGCTGGGAGGGGAGAGGAGAAGAGCCCTGCAGGGCATGTCAGGCAGGAGCAGCTCAGGCTCCCCTCAGCCCACACTGCAGCAGCAGATGCAGCAAGGAGGCTGTGAGCCCGTGGGCAGCCCCTGCTGCAGAGGCTCCTGGCAGCACCTGTGGCCCCACAGGTAAAGGAGCCCACCTGGAGCAGGTTCGGCAGCAGGACTGGTGATCCTGTGGGACACACCCTGGAGTGACAGTATAAGGAAGAAATGTTTCTAAAATCATGGAATATTCAGGGGAGTTAGAAAGGAAGGACAGGCCTGGTAGGCCCTGGGAAAATGTTAGGCTGCACCTGTATAATCATTTAATGACTGTGATAAATGATATGATTGTTAGATGTGATGACTGTTTCTTAACTGGATATAATTATTGTTTAATCATAACAAAAATAAACAGAAATTATGTTGGGGGGGGACTTGATGGAAATTACAGAATCCATGCTCAGATGAAATCAATGCATACAATAGAACAATATAAGCTGAATAATTAATATATAGTTATGTAATGATAAGGGTATAAAAACGTGTTCATCTCAAACCCACATCGGAGTCAGATTTGGGTCTGTACCCCTGACACCCAGAGCTCTTCAATAAAAGCACCTGCCTATAATCATTCTGTGATTGTGTGCTCCTGAACACTAACAACAGGTCCTGGATCAGTGCACCCCTCAACTGCTGCATGAGACTTCCTGATCCCCCTTCCCCTGCTGGGCTTGCTTACCTTTACCCCTACACCAATAAGGCTGTTATCAATGTATACAGCACCCCAGTCAAACTTGGGAGGATTGGTGCTTTCTCAGTGCAGCATGTTTTCAACAAGGAGAGAGATACTAAAACTCCTTGATTCAGCAAAAAAGCTCTAACACAGTCTAATGCCTTTCCTTATCTGTGGAATTGTCAGGGATGCTGCTGTGGATTGTAGGATCAGTGCAAGGTCTCCTGCAACCTTTGTCACGGAATTGCTCAAACCCCCTTCTGCAGGGAGTACCTTCAAAGTGTGGGGTTTGGTTTTTGGAACCATTCACTACTGAGGTATTTTACCATCAGGCGTGATTTTCTTCAAAATTTTAATTTTAAATCTTTACACTCAGTACAGTTTCATGGTTTAAAATACCTGCCCTTACACAGAAGTACAAAATGCCTCCCTTATTGTGCCATGACAGTTTTTTCATACACTTCAAATTTGTACTGGATCCCATTCTCTTCTTGGATATCAGCAGGGACACCTGGGTACCTAGGGAGAGAGGAGAAGAAAAAGCAAAAGCCAACAAGCAGGTAAGAATATCATCACGATTCACCTGTAATTTATCCAATCAACCAGAAAAGCAAGTTATTTGGAAAAAAAAATGAAAACATTGTTTTTTAGAACAGGTACACCATTTTCAGGACTCATATTAACTACTATCCATGATTTATATGCACGTCTTTTAGACCAAGAAGGCATACTCTGACACAAAACAACACCACCCCTATTTTTGGCTTAAAGAAATACCCAACATTTTTTATTAAAGCCTCCAATATGTTATTGAAAATGTCAGCCAAGGAAGACAAGATTATGGAACATTTTGGTCTTTTTCCTTGCCTTGCTTTTCCTAAGTTGGTTTAGAGGAAATGCTAAGGACAAGGCTTTTTACAAGTTTGCAAGAGATTACTAAACAGGCGACTGCTACCACAGAAAGAGTTCCTCTATATTCCAGGTTTTCTAAGCCACTTCTTATTAATAGATGCTTTCAAAAATCTTTTCATCTCCCCGCAAAAGAAGAAGGATTTTGTATGAGTAATACTGACTTTGAGGGAGAGATAATTTTAAATTTATTTGCTAAGGTTTGGCATCGTCAGGTTTCCACTTCAGTGAGGAAATTACCTGTTATTTTACAAAATCATGTTCTAACACCAATGTTCATTTCAGTACATTGGCCAAAAACAACGTATAGCTAGGAACAGCCGAGAGGGAGCGCTGGGGTCAGATCTCAGGACACTCAAATGAGCACAGAGTAGTTCACAATATATTGGAGCTGGAGAAGATGACTCATCCTCCCCACCCACCTTGTCTGTCCTGCATCCCTCTTCCCTGCCCCTGCCTATCCTCCCCCAGAGCTGTGCTAATCCATTCCTGCGCCCCCCGAGGAGAGGTTCACTCCTCGTACTTTCTATTTCTTCCATTGCTGCTCTGTAACCAGCTGAGAGCCAAAACAGGAGCAGCAGGAGGAAAACAGGTCTGGTCCTTCTGGTTTTGAGGCAAAAATTCAGGGGTCTGAATTTTTGCTGCTCCTCAGTGCCTGTTGGGTGTAATCTTGTTGGAGAGAACATAAAAGCACAACAGCAATATGACAAAGATAATCTAGAAGAAACCACAGAGAATGGCAGAAATGGTAAGTTTTTGTACACCTTTTCCTACTGCATTTATTAGGAAGAAGGAATTTTCTCAAGAGGGAAGGAATAACCTTAGAAATACATAAACTCAAGCCGCTACGCCTAAGTCCATTTAATTTGTCTTTGGCAATTTTATAAAAGACATTCAGAGGCCGAATACAATTTACTAACAACATACTGAGAGTTACAAAGCTTAGTAAATATTTGAGTAATTCTAAACCAGGAAACAATAGGAAAAAGCTATTTTTGCAGCAAACTGACATAGACAATTCTTTACTGTGAAGATCATAGGAAAGGTGAAAGACACAGCAAGTTCCAAGAGAACCAGTGTAGAGTGTGGTGCCATTCCAGGTTGTAAGTGAAGTATGATTCTGGGGAAAAATTCACCTCAAACTCAAACCAACATGGCCTTTAATATGACCCTTAAAACATTCAAATTAGATTACTCTGAGGACAAGCCTGGTACTCATTTTGGTACTTACTCTGTTAGAAGCTTGTAGTCTTTATGGTCAATTTCTGGAAAAAATGTGTCACTTTCAAACTCTTTCAAGATTCTTGTCACAAACAATCGATGATGAATTGGCTTCTCCATTGCTGCCTTTAGAAACAACACAAACTCAGTCACAATTTTATGTATCACAGGCTTTTAGCAAAGCCGCGAAAATTACACTCTGAATCTCCTCTTTTAGACTCTGCTGAAGAGCACTTTCTAAAGGGGTAATTTCACCCTGTGTCAGTTCCACCTGGTAAGTGGCAGCAATACCCTATTCTCAGAGCCTGGGGTATCTGACAGAAGTTAAGAACAAAATTTGAACAGCCCTGTGAGAAGAAAGGAACAGTAGGCCCAGTAGCAACAAGCAATTTCTGAAACACACCTCTTTGGGAGACAGGAAAGTTTAAGTGGTGAGAGATGCCCACACCACAAGGTAATTTGTTATGATGCTTAATATCACTGCTAGGGATTTGTGCTGTATTTTTTGGAATTCCAGATATCAATCTACCCCTTGGTTTAACTCCAAAGTTGAATCTGTTGCTCTTCTCTGGAAATGCTGCAGCACCTCAAGGCCTTTCTTGCTGTGAGGGGCTTAAAACTGATCATAGCATTCAAGGAGCAGCATCTCTGGATATTTCCAGAGATATGTATATTTCCAAGGTCCTTGGATGAAAATGTTCTAAGAGAATGTTTGTTAGGTGAGGCTTTCACCAACAAATTCAGAAGTTAGGAATATATATTTTGTTTTGAGATTGAAAATGGCAACTCTTCCAGACCTTGTGGGCATTACAATAACCCATGAAAAGCTACTCTAGGGCTGGTTACAATACATTTTTGAAAAGCTTGTAGCTGTTCCTCTCTTTCGCTTACACTGGCAACGAGCAGGGCTTTTTGTGGAAGGTGACTCACCATGCAGCAGGCTATTAGCTACTACTTCAACAAGCACAGGAACCAAGTAATAACAAATGGAATCCAATAAAATTAATTAACCACCGCTGAGAGGCTAATTTGTAGAAAAGCTGCTTTACTAGAGAACAGTTAGAAATGAAAGAGGTAAGTCACAGCACACAAGCCTCGAACAGCACTGAACTGGTGTCCATCCAGTACACATATACTAGTATTTTTCTTTGTTTAGGGATAGGGAGGTAAGAAGAGTCACACTTGCAAAATGACAGAATAATAATCTGTTTCACAAATAAAAACAGGTGTTCTGTAAACAGAGACACTTCTGCTTTGTAGTAGAAGAACAAATCAACTTCCTATCCAACCCTGTGGGGGATTCAGCTCTATCAAGAACTCTCTACCACCACAACAGGCCAGGGAGGAGCACAGGGAGGGACCGACCACAGGCAGTGCAAAGAAAGTTAAATTATCACAGCTTAACTGTAATTTAGAAGGCATTTTAAATTAAAAACCTGGAATTTCACAACGTGTTTTTGAAAAAGTGTAACTGAGAAATTTATATAAGATAAAGACACAATCTATGAATTAAATCACTATAATAGATCACTAAACACAAATAACCAAGAAATAAGATGTAGATTTTGATTTGAATTTCAGAACGTTAATATTTCATTCAACAAAACCAGCTGAAAAGCCAATATTCTCACATAATCACCCTCAGGCCAGACCCTGCCCCATGGACCTGTCCCACCACCCTGAGCCCTGCCACCCCAGTTACTGCCCATGGGGACAGCTCCTGTTCCCTTGGGAACACCTGGTCCCCCCTGTTCTCCAGAGACAACTTCAGAGAAATAAATTCTGTGTCAAACACGAAACTTTCCACAGGTGGAGCCTCCAAAGGAGCCTGTTCAGGGAGGCCTGGATTCTGACACTGCCTCAGTGAAATACTGCTGAGGACATGGCAGGGTGGCAAAGGAGTTTTGTCATAGTTCTGTCCGTTCCACAAGGAATAAAACAGGTCCTCACTGATATTCAATTCCGTCTTGCCCTGTCCAGCCCACTCCATCGGTTTCACCATTTTTTTGGGACCAAATAGAAATTAGAGGAGGCACAGAGCTGAGCTGGTGGAATGCTGATATACTCACTCAACATCATAAAACCATACCATACACATAAAGAAATTGACACTCGCATCTGTTGGTTTTTGTGGATTTGTATGTGTGTGTTTTTGTTGTTGTGGTTTTGTTTGGTTTTCTTAACATCCTATTTAATATTTAAGGATGTGATGGACTTACAAGTCTTACTCCCAGCAAAACCTCAATGTTGTTTTTGACCCACACAGTTTAAATGTAGTTACAAGAGACTGATACAATTCATACTGAGTGGACTCAGAGTAATCTAGTCCAGTGGAAGATGTCCACGTCCATGACAAGAGGTTTGGAATGACAAGGGCCTTTAAACCCTTTCCAGCCTAAACCCTTCTGTGGGCCTCGGCCCTCCCCAGGGTGTGCAGAGAGCACTATTTTTCAGAGTCGAGGCCAAGACCTGAGCCTCTCTAGAGACAGTATCTCCACACTGGTGCAGCAGCGTCTTGACTCAGAACAGAAACCTGGTTTTGAAATCACAGGATTGTAGAATCTCCAAGGTTGGAAGAGACTTCCAAGACCACTGAGCCCAACTGCTACTGATTCTTCCAACTCTCCCCACTCACCATGCTTGAGGTGTAGGTGGGAGCAGCTTTGATATCCACGAATGAAACATCTTGGGGATGAAGCAGAGCCAGAAGCTGTGCTCCAGTACATCTGGTGAGCTCTAACAGCTGTGGGGGACTCCAGGGCCAGCACCACAAGCCCCCAGCACACAAGAAGCACTCACAAGCCAGCACACAGCCCTCCAAACATGAAGTGCTCACACAAGATCACAGAGCGCCTTCCACGAGGTGTAACAGCTTCACAACTGCTGTAACCTACTGCTGGGCTCCTCCTTCCTCATCCAGGCAAACAACAGCAACCCCAGCTCCTCCTGGAGCTCAGGAGATCCACAACAGTGCACAGGGGATCCAGATAGCATTGCACTAATATCCAAGCAAATTTACCACGTAAGCCTGTGCTGTCAGAAGGCCAAAAGCTTCCCTGGGGGCATTGCTACTGCCCTGCAGCTACATTAGGAGATAATAAACCTGATGAGGGATCAGCGTCCAGTCAAATTCAAGAAGATGACACCCACATGAGTTTTCCTGAACCATCACTGAACTGATAGAGCTGTTTTCAATCTTTCCTGATCTCACTTGCCAATACCAACACTCCACCCAGCCTCTCCCTGTCCCCACTGCTCCCCCTTTCCCTGCTGCAGAGGTCAGGTCAGTTTCCACACTGTGTGAGCCCAGCGTCAGTGTGACCTACATGAGGGCTTGGATGGCCACCACAGCTCACAGAGGGCCTGAGGCAGCTGATGCCAATCCTCTCATGCCCTGGAGAGAACCGTGCCCTTGAGAACCTAGGAGCAGTGGGAGAGATGGCCAGAACCAACAGAGGGATGCTCTGTGTCCTTGCAAGTGTTCACAGCTTTGGCCCTCACTCTCCTGCGGTCTGAGGAGGAAAAGGATGTGAACAGCAGCAAACCCCTGCCTCCATCCCACTCCTGACAGGCAGCATCCTGTCCCAAAACGCCATCCTGGAGCACATGCTGTAGTACCTTGGCTTGCCTCAGTTCCTAAAGGCTGGGCAGGGCACTGCAGGGCACTGCAGGGCACTGCAGCCACCTGCACCTGAGACTGAGTGGACACCCGTGTCCCAAAGGGGCACTCAGACAGCCGGGCAGCTGAGGCCCCTTGGCCCAGCCCCATGCATGAGGGCAGGTCGGGCTGGTGCTCCAGCACGGGGTCTGGGCCAAGCAGAGGCCACTGCAGCCCAGACATCCTCAACAGCCCAGGGCACCGCCAGGGGTATGGCAAACAGAAACCAGCAGGCCCTGGAAGGTCATGGCACACTCCCTGCTCACACCATCCACAGAAACAGGCCTGCAGCATTGTTCCCAGAGCTTGGCTACAACAGCTCTGATGGGGTGGAGCTCCCCAAGGCAAACTGACTGACTGATGATACTGTGCTATGGCTAGGAGCTGTGTTAAAAAGCTCCACAGGACAAAAAGCCATTGTCTGAAATAACGATGTGGGACCTGGAGGCGCTGTCTGGCAATGGCAAAGCTGACACCCTCACATCCTGTGCATTCTGTGTCAGCTGCAGTGCTGTCCTTCTCCTCCTCGGGCACGCACAGCAGCCCTGACAGGCTGTCAGAGCACACGGCTGCCTGTGGTTCCACTCCACAGCGATCCCGATGGAAAACCACTGTGCCCCAAGGAGTTAGCAACCCACAGAACAATTACCCTGCTCACACCATGCTCCTTGCACACAACATGACAGGGTCACACAGAAAACCATTAACAGAGAGCCTGGAGGCAGATCCCACTGGGAACTTGTAAATCTGCCACCTGCAAGAGCTTCCCCTGGTCTAAAGGGGCAGCAAGGAACCCCCATGGGAACATTCTTCCTGTTTGACGGTAGAAAGCATAAACAGACTTGGTTTTCTCCTGTAAGAGAGTCCTGTCACAGCCTGAATAATCAAAATGGGGTGGGTCTTTCTATGGACAAGAACAGACTGTATTAATGAACAAAAGCAGGTCTCAACCTTTGAGCCGCACAAACTAGTGAAATCAAAGTAACGCTTTAAAACCAAATACCTACAACTACTGAACAAAATTATTCTCTTTAATTACCAATTGCTATTTTATTTCCCACACATTTCTACACAGTATAATGAAAATATTCCTGTAAAATCCTTTGTGCATCTTTAATACAGGCACTAAAAATATTACTTGTAGTGAGCCTTCCCTTCTTCACGCTGGACATTCCCATCTCTCTCAATGCTTGTCCAGGTCCAGCATAGCCAGGTCTCCTATTACTTGGCACATTCCCTTGTACTGATCAGTACAAACAGTACTTTCCAATTTATTCTTGATCAAAACTGCCAATTTATAATGTGAGTATTGGTGAGTCATGGTCTAAAAAAAGGCATTATTTTCTCCCGAATATCAGAAGCCTCCAGGACAGATGCTCTTGGAAGAAGCAGCAGAAGCAAAAAGTCTTGACAGCTGAGCCTGTGGCAGGGAAGGGGCCAATGCTGCTGCTCACAGCTGGCTGTGGCTCTGCCCTCTGTGAGGAGAAGCCCTCTCCAGAAACCCTCTGCATGGCACAGGCACTGTCACGGCAGAGAGCCAAGGACATTTCTCCTGTAGGATAACATCTGATTATAGGCTGAATGCATCTGCACAGGGAACACACGGACTTCACCACGAGGAACAACAGTGCTATTTCACCTCATCTTCTTACAATCTTAGCAATCCCTAGCTACTTCATTCCTTTACTGTCAAAGATGCATTTCCTCAGACACAGAGGCTCACGCAAAGCACACAAGGCAAGAAGTACCAGAAAAATGCATTTTCCTACCCTGTACACAGGGCACAGCATCAGCCCTGACTCCCCACCAGGTGCATTATGGCACTGTCACCACACATCTCACGTCTGAGTGCCCAGCAACAACTGCAGTCTATCTCCCAGCATGCCTGTAATGACTACAGGGCAGCAGCACTGTTCCTTTTACTGTTAAACAGAATTTGCTTTACAATTCTTGACCCAGGGAGTGGGAGCAGCAGGAACACTGCTGGATGGGAAAGCAGAGTGAGTGCGACCTTTTGTTGTGTGGTTATCTCCTGTTATTGCAACACCATGACCTGTCAGCTCTCTCTAAATCCTATTTTCTTCTCCATTTACATGTACAAAGTGTCATACTCTGGGCTAAACACGCTGGAGCACTTTTCCTTTTTTCTTCTTTTCATACCCTTTGCAGGGTCAGTCAGCAATCTCAGTAAAATAAACACAAAAACACGGGCTCAGTAAAATAAACATAATAATATGGGCTTTTTTCTGAAGAATCCAGCAATTTAGGTATTTATGAAAAGCTCTCAAAAGCACAATAACAGTGTGACACTTGCCCACTGGCAAGAGCAATGTTCAGCTTCTAGACAGGTATTCTGAGCCTGAGAGTTGAGATCCTACTCTCTGAGACCTGTTCTGTCGCAATGTCTGCAGTTTGCTGGGAATGTGAAGGGAAAGCACCCCCTAAAGCAGCAGTAACAGGAACTTCATCCTCATCCCACCACAGAAAATAAGTAATTTAGGAGGAGGCTAAATGTACCTTGTACACTGAAGTGCCTCCCACGATCCAAACCATGTCTACTTTACTTTTCAGCTCTGGTGAATCCAAAAGAGCTAGAGCATCATCCAGACTTTTGGAAAGATAATGTGCTCCTTTTGGGGCTTCCCTAGAAAAAGCAAAGCTCTGTTACTAAATAAATCAAGGACAATTGATCATGATCATCAATACACTCTAGACACAAAATGTGCTTTGCTGAATTAACAAATAACCACATGCAGCACGTCAGTTAATTATTTTGAAGTGCCTGTTATTGCTGAATTATGTTTGAAGTCTCATCTGACTGTAGGATTGCTCAACAGATCACAGCATAACTGTAATTTAGAAGGCATTCTAAATAAAGAATCTGGAATTTCACAGCATATTTCTGAAAAAGTGTGACTGAGAAATTTACATATCTGTAAGATAAAGACAATCTATAAATTAAACACAGATCATTCAATACAGATAATCAAGAAATAAAATGTAGATTTTGAGCTGAATTTCAGAACGTTAATATTTCATTCAACAAAACCAGCTGAAAAGCCAATATTCTCACATAACCACCTGCAAATCAACCTACATCCTCCAAAGCAATAAAGCACTACAAATGGACATTTGTGTTTAAAAATATTTGTGTGACTGTGGGTGATGCATTCAAGAAGTGAGTTCTGAAAAAGGACAGTTCATCTCATCCACAAATCCTAATAAAAATGAACTTCAAAAAATGAACTCTGGGCCACCAGTATATGCAGGGACTAGAGAAATACAGTTAAACACTGAGTCAGAAATACTACTGAAAATTGTCAAATGGTTTGTGAGTAGAGTGAAAAGCAGTACTCATGAAGCAAAGTAATGACAATTACCTTGTGAATGAATTTTTAAATATTCAAAATTAAGAGTAAGGTAGTCATAACACTCAGAACCAACAGCAGAAATGCTTTCTAAACAGGTATCAAAAATGCTACATTTGGGACTACTGTATGGTGTAGCACTACAGACATTTTTTGGTGCAGGTTTTTATTTGTTTTACAGGGCCCTTATTTATCATACTTACTTGAGCTCCCTGCTGAGCACAATATTAATCCTGTCTTTTAAAGGACGGTTCTTCTCAGGGATGGAGAACCACGTCTTTTTACCCATTATCACTGCATTCTGTTTACCTGAGCAGGAGAGAATGGATTTGAATTGTTTAGAGACACTGATGGACTTCCCCTGCCTTTCCAAGCCCCTCTGCAGCAGTTAGCAAAAGCACAAGCTCAGGCCCCAGTTCTCAAATGAGAACTGATTTATAAAGCCACAACAATTTCCAGCAGAAGAACCACTCAAATTAAACCCAAAGTCAAAGTGCTACAGGTGATCAATCACACCCTAATATTCACACATAAATATGATTTCTGACCAAACCCAAACATTCATAACCTGATTACCTCTCATATGTAAAACTGCTAAGGAAAGAAATGTTTCTCTTCATGAGGAAAAGGAGTTATCAGACAAAAAAACCACAATGCCAACATGGTCACTCTTTCCATGTTATTTCCAGGATGAGACACAACAGAGGCAAAGGTGACATCCCTGGTGTGAAGATTTATGGCAGCACAATCCATTGAGAAGTCTGGTTATGAAGCACTTT
Source organism: Ammospiza nelsoni (assembly GCF_027579445.1). Classification (NCBI taxonomy): domain Eukaryota; kingdom Metazoa; phylum Chordata; class Aves; order Passeriformes; family Passerellidae; genus Ammospiza; species Ammospiza nelsoni. The sequence goes on from NC_080669.1 coordinate 729,292, forward strand.
ACCTGCCCAGCATCTGAGATCACAGCTTATCAAAAGATCTGCAGGCAGGACAGAGCAAAATGTTTCTTTGTAATTATATTTCAAACATCTTTTTTCTTGATCACAGCTTATTTCTGCCAGGTAAGATGCAACTTGCAGACATCTAAAAAGACTGACAACTGTCAGTTGTGTTCTGCCCTTTTTTAGTACGCACAGGGTTGCAAAGGGTTGAACCAGGTCTTCTAAACATACGTAAAGTTTTTCACTCAGTACTGTTTCAAAATGAGATCACGCATTCCTTGTGGATTATGGAACATTCAAATCAGACAATTTGAGTAAGTATCTTAATCAAAACAGACTTTCAAGGCAGAAAATGGAGTATGGCACGTAATCAAAATATAGGAATATACGAACCTGACCAAAAGTGAGTTTTTACCAAACAAGTGAATTTTAACAGCATTAAAAAACCCCTAAACAAACCATGAAAAAGTGACCGTGTTGACAAACAACTGAAGTATTTCTGCTCTGTGGTTTGGACTTTATGGTGCATGGATTTGGCTCAGCACTCAGAAAACTCAGCAAAATTAGACACAAGGGTCAGAGGGGTGGGTCCAATGGCCAAGGCTGAGCCACAGCAAACCAGCGAGATAAGCTAATGCGGACTGAAAAAAAACCAAACCACCTGTGCTAATTAAGCAGCTTGTGAAAACCTTCCCATTTTAACTTGGAGTTTCATGTAAAGGTTTGTTGGATAAACTTTAGATGAAGTTTTCTATTCTTCTGGTGAAAGAAGGGACTTGAAAATTGCTCCCTAAGAGGACCAATCTGCAACTCCTCTGAAATACCTGCTTCATCCTCTTTCCTCACCTAGCCCGGGCGATTGGAAGGGTTGAAATACAGGTGGGACTTGTGAGGGCAGGCAGGGCAGAGGGCCGAGGCAGGGAAAGGCCGGAGCCGAGCTCGGGGCATCACACGCCCCACACCTTACCTTCCACACAGGCCGTGCTCGTCATTCTCTGGAAGTACTTGTACTCATTCCTGCCGGGGAAGCACGGACTGCGTTACAACGTGCCTTAAGAATAAGTTCTCTAATTTATATATATTTCTTTTCTGCAAGTTCTTTAATTTCAATGAAAAATCCCCCCGTGATGGATGTGTTGCTGGAGGCCGGGGAGAGGCGGTTGGGCAGAGCTGACGAGACCTTTGTCCCCCAGCGGTGCTCGCATGAGCGATAACCTGCGGCCACCGCATGAGAGAGAGCCCACACAAAAACAGCCCCACAGTCGCGCTCCCGCCACGCCGCCGTTTCCCCGCCTCACACAGCATCCCCACAAGCACTACAGCTCCCAGCGCGCCCCGCGCGGCCCCGCCGCGCCCGCCCGCTGCCGCGCGGCGCGAGGCACGCTGGGGGCTGTAGTGCGGGCGGGGGGCGCAGCGGCGGCGGGCCGCGGTACCTGAGCGGCGGCCAGGGTAGCCGCCCGTCCTTGCCGATGCCCATGTTCTGGCTGACGGCCACGATGGAGTTCAGCGAGCGCGCCATGGCCGGGCCGCTCCGCGCCGCGCCGGGGCCGTGCCGTGCCGGGGCCGTGCCGTGCCGGGGCGGTTCGGGGCGTGCCGAGCGGGCGCATCCGGCGGGAGGCGGTGCCGCGGCGCGGGGCCCGGCCATGCCGCGGGGCCGGCGGGGCGCCGGGGCCGCGGGGCAGCCGGTGCTGAGCAGGTTCTTCGGGGCGGCGGCGAGCGGCGGCGAGAGCGGGCCCCGTTACACGGTGCGCGGGGCGGGTTGGGGCGGGCTCGGCCCGCTATCCCGGTGTCCATCCCGGTGTCCATCCGGGTGTCCATCCCGGTGTCCATCCCGGTATCCCTGACCGGGGCACGGACACTGCGGGACAGGCTGCCAGCTTCCGGCTGTACGATCTGTGTCGGCACCGGTGCCCGGGTCCTCAGGGCCAGCCGGGCAGGAAGGACACAGAGCTGCTGGACAGGGCCCAGGGCAGGCCCCAGAGAGGATTTGGGCTGTGCAGCATCTGTGGGCTGGGCAGAGCCTGCGGGAGCTGGGCTGGGCAGGCTGCCCAAGGGAACGCTGCCAGGGATGCCATCAACGCCCCCCGACATCCGCGGGGGCTGCCGGAGCACGGGCCGGGCTCTGCTCGGTGCTGCCAGTGCCAGCAGCAGCAGCAGCGGCCATCGAAGAAAGGGCAGCGAGGGGCAGGGCAGCGGGAGGGAGAACTTGTGTGCGTGGAGGGACGGCAGAGCCCTGGAACAGCTGCCCAGGGAGGGCCTGGAGTGTCCCTGTGTGGAGCCATCCCAGCCCCAGCCGGGCACCTTCCTGTGGCATGCACCAGGGCACCCGGCCTGGCCAGGGCTGGGCTGGGAGCTCCAGAGGGACATTTCTGCCCCAAATCCCCTGTGATTCTGTAATACAGGATGTGCCTGTTATAGGGGAGCTGGGGCTTGGCCCAGGTTTGGTGATCTGGGCAAGGCCAGCGTGTTGGTCCATGTCACTGTTGCTTCACACCAGTGTTGAACCCCTGTGCCTTCCAGTTTTGCAAAATGTGGAATAATATTAAGGTTATCATAAGTCAGGATGTTCTCTGGGGTTTGATCTTTGTGTACTTTGAAGCCTGACCGGCCAGAAATGAGACCTGACCAGTGGGACAGGCAGCAGCTGCATCCCTTAGTCTAAGGCTCCTGCAATCAGCAAGTTTTGGGGATGTAAATGAGGATGTCGGTGTAGGTCCCTGCAGCCCGGCAGCCTCAGGAAAGGCTCGGGGCCCCGTGTGCCGCAGCTGCCCCTGCCCAGGGCAGTGCCACCCTCAGCGCTGCGGTCACACAGGCCCGGCTGGGCTCAGCCGCCCCGGGCGCCCCTCGGGCTGTCCCAGCACAGCCCTGCCCCAGCCTGCGCGGCAATCGGGGCACTGCGGGCACCGGGGCAGGGCCGGGGCAGCCCCGGCTCTGTGTGCGTGTGAGGAACGGCAGGGATGGCACGGAGAGGGCAGGGCTCTGCTGGGACAGCCCGGGGGCACCCAGGCCTGCCCAGCCCCATGGGGGTCTCTCTCTGCAGGGTGTCACTGGCACGCTGAGGAGTGAATCCCATTTTTGGGCAGCTCTGGCGTGCAGTGAGGGAGCTGTGCTCCTGTCCCAGGTGCTGGAGCTCAGGTGACTTGGGGCCTGAGTGCTGGTAGGTGCAAGGCCAAAAGAGCGTGCAGTGATGCAGATACTCCCTGTGTCACCAGTGGGGAAAAGTGTCTGTGTCTCTGCAGGTGGATTTCATTCTGGGTTTGTATTTTCCACTCTCCCTGTAGTTACTGTTTCCAGCCCCTTCTGGCCCTGGAAGGGTGTTTGCCTTTTTTACCTGTGACTCAAGTCAGCTACTTGGGTTGCCTTTGGTCCAAATATATGTTGAAAGGTGTGGTTACGTCTTTCTGCCCTTATAGAATAAACTTCCTAATTAGTGTTAATTTGGTGGTATTTTACAGTGGGCTTGAAAACTGCTACTCATGTGGGCTGTGGTTATATGGAGGTTTTGGGTTTAGTTGGTGAGGTTGGAGTTCCTGCTTAGTTCCAAGGAAATTTAAATTCCATGGTTAAACCATCTGATGTCACGATATGAAATGTGGATGCAAGCTGCTGAAAGCACCTGTTGTGTGCTTCTGTGAGAAGTGTTTATGTTCTGCTGGATTTACAAGTTACTTCTTCATATTTAGTAAAGGTTCTTGCAAAAGGTCAATGATGAAACAGCAAAATTGGTGAATTTTCTGTTTACATAGTGTTCTAAATGCATGTTTCAAAATACGTCTAAGGAGCAGGATGCTCCAAGCTCCTCCAATCTGGTCTTGAGCAATACCAGGGATGGGAGGTTGGACAATTTTGCCTTAACTTATTGTGAAGCTGTTTGTTCTCTTTCAGAGAAGAGCCAACAGAAAAGGTAACTGAACTTATTAGCTTAATTTGCTTTTCAGGCTTCTAAATGTGGCACAAAAAGGAGCACATCTACTGAAAGCAATGAACCATGTGAAAAGAAGACCAAGGCACGGCAGATTACTCTGGAAGAGATCTGTAACCCCCTGAAGACTCAGGATAAAAGTGAGTTGACTGTTATCAAACCCTCGAGCATTGGCAGCCAGTAAATAAGTTTTTCATTGTCAGCTGCTCTGTTGCCTCAGAAATGCCTGAGTTCCATCTGGCTTTGAGCAGAGAATTTAATAAGGTAATGCTGGTATGAAAACCAGTGAATGTAAAGTTCATTACGTTTCAATAGCAAGAATTAGCCTCTTGAGTTTCAAAGTGGGAATGGTATTAAATTTGTTGGTGTGATGCTTTGAAGTATCACTAGTACACCCTCAAGAGGCAATACTGTCTGCGTAAAGAAGCATATGGAAAGAAAATCTGCTTGATTCCCAGTCTTCTTAGCTAACTTTATGGCTGTGCAGTTGTCAGTCCTAAAAATAATCTCTTCCCGCTTACAGAGAAGCACACATGTGAGGAATATTGGTTTTCCAGGGAAGGTAACCAAGCTGTTTAAGTGCATGGTTCTGTCAGGCTGGCAGAAATACTGCAGTGGGAGAGGAGAGGGAGCACAGGGAAAAGAGATGTGGAGTAAAATGGTTGTGTCTGTGCTTACTGATGTTCTTCTAATAGATGTTCTCTTTTATAAAATAAGTTGCTAATGTGTTTCTGTTGTGAATTTTCACCAAAAGAAGTATCTCAGAAGTGTGAGAGGTCCCGTATCTGTTTGGAAACTCTGGGCAGGCTGAGAGAGTTCTGCAGTGATTCGAACCAGCAGTGCACCAGTCTCCGGGAGGATGGCTTTCAGGAGAAAGAGAAATGTCCCAGTGTTACTGGGAGGAGCTCAGAACTGAAAAATCCTCTCCCATCTTGGGACAGTGGCCCAAAGGTGGCACAGAAGGTATGCAGAGCTTTGCCCCTGTGGGGCGTGTGGATTGCTTGTTATGAGTTAAACCAGCAAACTCTGGCACAGGCTGCCCTTTGTGCTCCTGTGCTGCGATGTGGAATGGTGCAGCAGAACCCCACAGACCTGTATTTGTGGGCAGATGTCTTTCTGAAGCTCCTTGCATGCTGAGCAGGTTGGCTGCTCTGGCTCCTCAGTGATACCATTGCACAGCAGCATCCTGAGGGAACAGAAGCCCTGTTGGTGTCATCTGTGCCTGTGAAGGGAGCTGTAACACCTTAATAATTAACACATGTTCAGAGAGGCACTTTGCTCAGCTTCCTTTCAGTTCCAGGTGTGGGCTCTCAAACTTCCAGCAGGCATTCTTTGCAGAAACATCGTGTAGGGTTGTCACTGAGATGTGGCTTAATCTAGTTGCTGGTAAATCTAACTAGTAAAGGTATCACTGCTTTTTCATCTGCAGAAGGTGGGGGTAGCTCACACAAAAAATTGTCATGATGATATCTATGGTGCAAATCAAGAGACTTGAATGGAGTAATGTTATTTTGCTTCCCCTTCACTTATGGGAGTAGTTAACATTAGTTAATTGGGGGGGTTTGGGGGTCAGCTGCTCAGGTTCTAGAATGCATCTCATGGCTTACTGTGGTGGCTGCTCTTTGGTGGAGTTCTCCATCTGCCTTTGTGTGGGAAGGAGCTTGTATGAAAAGCTGATTTTAACCTTCCCTGTCTGAGGGCTGTGGCCTTTACCTGGGAGGGGTTCTGCTTTGTGTGGATGTGGGGTCCAAATGCTGAAGTGAGCAGCTTGTGGCAAGATAATTCTGCTGTCGTAAGGGCTTGAGGTTCTGGGGATGTGGTCAGTTGGAGAACCCAGAAAACTTGATTTTCCTTGCCTTGGAAGGGATCCTTTTAGCTGTTTGTGTCCTGCTTTTCACTTTGTAATCTTCCTCCAGCTGGTAACTTAGACCATCTCACCAAGTCGGCTTTTGTGTTTGTTTCTACTCCTCTTGCCTGGTTTCATGCCCTTTTTTCACATGGTTTGTCATGACAGTTTCCTGTAAAATGAGACGAGGTCACCCTGTTTGGCTGGCACAGACCTTGGGCCAAAGAGTGCTGAGTTTGTGAGCTGAGGATTTTGCAGCAGGGACATCTGAGCTCCTGAGGCCACCCAAGTTCTGGGCGCAGGGCAGCTTTATTTCAGCTAGGCTGGGTTCTCTTACTTAGTGGTGTGCAGTTGTGAGGATTTTGCAGTTACAGCTAAGTCTAAGTGCTGTTTTTCCCCACTTGTTCTCTGACTGCACACTTTGTACATTCCCATGACCCAAAATATATAAGATTTAAGCCATCTGTTTCTTTTTCTTGTTTGTTTTTGTTTGTTTGTTTTTTTCTGAATTACCATTGCTGCTAAACAGTCTGTTCACTTTGTTTCTTGTAATCTGAATGGGACCCTTGGTAGAAATGGAAGTTTATTTGATTTGTTTGCAGATGCAGAATTTATAGCACAACCCGATTGTGTTTTGAATAGTCATATGCTTTAAAAAATTCTGGAGGGTTGTCTTTATATTTTTTTAACCAATACTATCTGTATTTGATCTTGTGGTGTAAGTGAGGAGGAATTTTGCTGTAAGTGAAAGACTTCTCAGCATTTTTCTCTGCACTTCTGAACCCATCACTGCTGACAATACAGAACAGCTCAGCATGGTAGAGCTGAAGTTGCTTGGCAAGAATAGGCTACATAATGTCATTGCAAATGATAAACTGCAGACAGAGTGAGCTCAAAGCATTTCAATTTGAGGTTTTAGAAACTGTAGTGCTGATTTTCTGTGTTTAAGTTGTTGTGAGAGGTTTGCTGAACTGGAGAAGGAGTACGATTTTGGTGGCTGAGACAGGGAACTGAGACTCAGACTGGTTTGTTCCTTGGTTTACTGTGGATTTTTAGAACATCATTTATCTCTTCGTGCTGGAGTTTCTCACCTCTAAACTGGAGCAGCAACTCATCCTTATTTCAATATATGGGCCTGTTTGGACTGCCCAGTCTCTGCAGCCTGCATTGTCTTGGTCTGTGCTTTGGGAGCTTATGATACAATAGGGTTCTGATTTCCTCCCAGGTGTCTGAGGACAAACTAACTTTGACTTTCAGGACATTTTAATTAATTTTCATTCCAAATATACTGTGTTCTGTACATCCTGCTGCAATAGTTGTGCTGCAGCTTGGGGCTCTTCAATGCAAGAGCAATCTTTTCCTCTGTGGTCAGTGCAAACAAAGGAGGGGCGACTGATTTGTTTGATGATTCCTAATTTCCACTTTCCCACCTTTTATTTACAGGAGGAGTTTCAACGTAATCTTAGTCAGTTTTCTGCGTCTCTTAAGTCCTATGAAAATTCTCAAAATTCTTCAGAGACAAATCTTAATAAAAGAACCAAAAGCATTTACACTCCACTAGAGCTCCAGTTTATAGAAATGAAGAAAAAGTATAAAGATGCTGTTTTGTGTGTGGAATGTGGATACAAATACCGGTTCTTTGGACAAGATGCAGAGGTAATTTTTTCCAAGATTATGGAAAGATACTTGGATTATGCTGGTGTGATCCTGGGTCTGGGGCCAGTTCTGGAAAGGAGACTTCACTGGGGGCATAAGAGGGTATTTTGTTTTGTTTTGTTACTTGAAATCAGGTTGAAAAATCTCTGTGCCCTGAAATTCAAGACTATCCATTATGCACACCTTTTTTTTGTTTTGGGTCAAAATTGCATTTATTACTTTGTAATCACGTGGTAGTGCTTGCTGTCTTGTATATTAAGAATTTAAAGTGAGTTCCTAGAATAATGTTTTGTGAGAGTTAAAGTTGAAAAACTTTCTGAGATGAATTGCATATCATGGCTCAGAACTCTACTGTAATATATATATATAATACATAACTGTAGTGTTATGTATGACATTAGGAATCTTTCAGATTGAAAGGCAGTGGAGCAAGTGGTGTTAGAAAAGATGAATATAGCAGGTATAGCCTGGGTGCAGAGAGTACCCTGAATGCATGCCTGGATGTGACACCTACACATGGCAGATCTGCAGGAACTGGAAAGGACTATATAACAAACATAATGTTAAAGTGGTGGTTTGTAAATGTTTCATAATGTTTTCTCTTGTGATCTGTCCCAAAGTCGTTGCTACCAGCCTTTGTTTGGTGCTGTTTTCACACTTGAGACCAGTGAGAAATGTTGCTTGGTTACTGGGAATTCATTTTCCCCATCATATTTGTGCTGTGTAATTTGTCTGCTCATTTGCTGGTGTACTTACAGCCCAGAAATAGAAATATGCAGTTCAGATAGACAGGTCAGTGTTTGCCGGCAGGTCCTGCCTAGCACCCCATCCTCTGCTCAGTGAACACCTGGGGCAAGAAGACCATACAAATCACACATGTCGCATTATAGTTAGTGTTGTTACTTTTTTTTATTAAGTATTTAGTTTCCACTGCTGTTCAATATTGATTTTTCAGTGTTTTGGTTGATTGGCCAGGTTAATCCCATCTTTATGACCACAAACTAAATGCTTCCATTCCTGCTGCGTTTCTAGTGGCGTGAAAATCGTTTGACCTTTTGCTGAGCTGTGTTTCAGACCCTGTGTGTGCAGTGTGGGTGGTTTACCTCACAGTGGTAAAGATCAAGGTGCAACCTTAAAACCTGACACCTGCAGCCTGTGATAGTGAATCCGCTGTTTATGGCAATGCTGGGACAGGGAGGTGGAGGGGCCCCTCCAGGCTTTCTCCTGGAATGTTTTCCCTTTGTCACCGAGCTTTTAATTGCAGTTGTGCATCACTGTTGTCATAGAGATAAGCTCCTTACCTTCTTATATTACTTTGTGACCCTTTGGCTGACTCTTGTTGCAGATTGCAGCTAAGGAGCTGAACATTTACTGTCACCTGGACCACAACTTCATGACCGCCAGCATCCCCAGCCACCGGCTCTTCGTCCACGTGCGCCGCCTCGTAGCCAAGGGACACAAGGTTACCCCTGACTCCGGCTAATTGAGTACAGACCAGCCCTGAGAGAACTTGCACTGCTTGTACCAGCCCCTGGTTTCAGCTGAGAAGTGGGCAGCTTGTTATCCCTGGCTCCCGCAGTAGAAATGGCCAACTTCCCTTTGTTTCAGTTTCTCTGTGCTGGGGGTGTCATGAGCCATTAGCAGATTCAGAGAAGTGTCTTCATTTTTTCACGAACAGTTCCAGAACAATTATTTTTCTCAGTGTTTTTGCATTTAATAAGGAGAAATGTACATATCCTCTCTCTGTTTTATTATTCCTCACATCCTTGTTTTTCTTATCCCAGCCCACTGTTTTTTTCTCTGTTCCTTCCTGTTCTGCATCCCTGTAATTCTGTGGCTTTCTGGTGATAGCCTCTTTTTCTGCCTCCATTTCCAAGAAAAAGACTTGTTGATTCTAAACTGGACGCAAGCAACCATTCTCTAATAAGCAGTGATGTCCAGCTAAATTGTTTCAAAATAGGATGAGAAGCACAGGTACAGAAGTTGAGAGGGCAGTCAGGAGTAGGAAAAGGGTCAGGAAAAGCAGGAAAAGCAGGAAAAGCACTGCCTTATAATCTCATTAGTAGGATTGATGTGAGAGCCCTTTCTGTTGATCATGTATTCCAGCTTGAAATATGCATTTGTTGTTTGCACATCTTAAAAGATTACCAGATATACAGAATGATAAAAACAATAATTTATTGCCAGAGATCTAACTTTGTTTCTTGTTTGTCTGCCTGTAGGTTGGAGTAATAAAACAAATGGAAACTGCAGCACTGAAAGCTGCTGGAGAAAATAAAAGCTCTCTCTTCAGCCGTAAGCTGACTGCCCTCTACACTAAGTCTACACTTATTGGAGAAGATATCCTTTTCAAATAAACTTGGTTTCAGACTAACCTTTGGGAGGCCTTGATTCTGGTGTTATCACCAGGATGGAACATGGGCAGCTAGTGGCTGACATAAGAGTGCCAGCAGGAAATAAAGTTCCTTTAATTTTATGTTGTGGTAAAACGTACCACATGTCTTTACAAACAGTCCAGTCTCTTCAGGGCAAGCTGCAGGTTTGTTGTGTTTACTGTAGTTGCTTTCTGAGGTCATGGAGTGGACTTAGCAAATTTGCAGTGTCCTGCAGGTCTTGCCTAAAAAATGTTAAAATAAGAGAGAAACAGCTTTTAACCAATGAATTTATTTCTTCAGTTTTTTGTTTTGCTCTATCCGGTCTTGTCTACCTCATGTTTTTAATTTAATTTCTCAAACAAACTTAATAGATACCAGGAGCTAAAAAGATTGTCAGATTAATGTCTGAGAGTACAAGACTTAGGTCTGGAAAGACCTGTGAACAGTCCACCCAAATCCGTGTAGTATTTTTTTGAACATTTGTTACATGTGAACCCTTTGTTGAAGCTGGATGATCCTGTAGATGTTGAAGAGGTAACAGCAGATGTCCCCGATAGCTACCTCCTCTGCATCTGTGAAAATGGGGACCACCTGAAGGACAGGAAGAAAGGTGACATTGTTACAGGCATTATGGTAAGTTAGTTTCTCAGGAGCCAGTATTTTAGGGTCTGCGTGGGGTTGTTTTGTTGTGCATTTTGTTTTTTTTCTGGGGAGGTGGGTGGGTACCTTGTTAAATTCATGACTGTTCTGTCTTTCAGATTTTTTTTTGCGGGGGAGTAGGAATTGATTTTTTTTTTTTTTTTTTGGTAAAAAGAGGCACTTTAGATAAGATATCTGTGTGTGAACTGTGATGGCTTTATATTTGAAAACTTCAGAAAAGGTATGGAGTGGATAGTTGAACATTTATCAAACTGGTTTTGCTCCTGTTTCACTTGAAAACATATTAGTATTTTAACCAAATACATTAGGGAAATAATTTGTTCAGATGCTTTACAAATTTCAATGTTTAAACATTTTTAGGGTTAATATTTTAAAGCTTGAGAGCACTTTTTTCATCTACAAAATACTGTTCTTTAGAGGAAGAGGCTTTCGAGTTACACTTCAGATTTGTATTGGTGAAGATTAAACCCAGTCCTGTTCAACCAGCAAAACACACAGCAAAGCCCAGTCAGCTGGTGATGAATTAATTAAAAAATGTCTTGATTGTGTTTCTGTTTGAATGCCATACTGCTGCTGGGAGAGAACAACAGAAGCAAGTGTTCAAATTCCAGTTTGAATTACATGTGCATTTCATGGACTTCAGTTCGTAGGTTTGTCTGGTATTAAAACTTGAGCAGGGGTGGACTGCTAACAACAAAAGCACATTTACATTTTAAGGTATTGTAAGTTATTGTTGCCACTTCCCAGGACAAAGCTGTGCTTGTGTTACTGTTTTGAGGTTATTGTTGTGTCATGGGTTTGAAAAAAAGCACATTCAGGTTTTTGGATCTGCCGCTTTCACTGCGTGAGGGGGTGCTGTATAATTTTACACTATAGATTTTGTTCCCAGTTAACAGTTTGAGCCTCTGAAGCAGTCCCTGAAAATGTGAATATCCACTGGATATATGTGTGCACATTTTTGTTTGGCAGGCAATCCAGCCAACTACAGGAGAGGTGATTTTTGACAGTTTTCGGGACGGTGCTTCCCGCTCAGAGCTGGAGAGTCGGGTTCTGCGCCTGCAGCCAGTTGAGATAATTCTTCCATCTAGGCTGTCAGATCCATCTGAAAAGCTCATCCACAGTATAACCTCCATGAGGTGAGTTCTGTGGGGTTCTCTTTCCCAGAGCTGGCGTGGAGCTGAGATCCAGGAGCAGGTATGGATTTGTAGTTCTGTCATGGCCCTTTCCAGAATGGCTGCAATTTGCTGCTGGGTTCAGAACTTCCCAGATCCCACCAAGTTCTGGGCACTTGCTCCTGAGTTGTGTTTAGGCTGAAGTTCATGGCTTCTGACTGGCCTGTGAAAGATTTGTGCACTTAAACATTGTCTTTGTCATGGTCCTGCCACCACACTCCTGATCACAGGATCTGCTGGAATAATTTCCAAGCTCAGTAATTTACTTTTCAGATCTGAAAGAGGTGCTATTTGGCTTTTTTCCCCTGTTTGTCATAGTTTTGAGGTCTCTAAAAGACACAAGACTTCCTTTTCTATTACTGTAGGTAGGTGTATAAAACCTTTGCAACTGGTATTTGGTACTGTTTGTCCTTTTACACCATCTTGGACTGGGGTACAGACACCTGCAAGTATTGTGACTGATCATCTCTTTGCTTTGAGTTCTCTTGCCATGTTTCTAGAGGAAATTTGTTACCTGTTTTCTGCATCGCTTTTTCTGTGTAGTAAAGCCAGAGTAGGATGTAACTTTTAGGGTGATAGATGAAAGATGGAGCAGTGTTCTGAGCAGTGCGGATGAAATCTTGCAGCTGCATTTTTTTGAGGAAATTTCAGTTTTCCACTTTTTTGTTTTTAAACCATGTGGTTTGGGGCTGTAGAGAGCTGGTTTAGAGCTTGGCATTTCAGTTTTGAATGAAGTAGTCATTCTGGTATGAATTTGGGAGAGTGGTTGTGATTTTTTTTCCTTTGTGTTTTTTTGGTTGTGCACAGTAGAGAATGTTAATGAGTGACTTCTCATTTTTATGAAGACAAAAAATGCTACCCATTAGCTGATTTTGTGAACAGGCATTAGTCTGTAGGTTTTTCACCTTTCTGGTAATTTGCTACGCAGCTTTCCAGCCCAAATGCCCTTAATTACGTGAGAGTGACAAAAATAGAGCACATTATTGCCATACACCTCAGTAGCCTTATTTTAAAAACAATTCTTCGTGGATTTTTTCTCATTCCAGAGATTAAACCACTAGAGGGCCCTGAAGTATTTCATAGTAATTTAAGTGATTTCAATATGCTGCTTTCTTGTGCTTTTAATTAGGTTTGGTTTTGTACAGCAGTAATTTCATTTTAATGCATACTGAGATGTCTGTAGTATTCAGGTTTGGTTATTGGCCCAGTA